>NC_139951.1:15274923-15284923 GCF_963454915.1 Gymnoscopelus microlampas
ATGCTGAGTGCTGTTCATTTAACTCTGAGAGTGTGCAAATGGACCCGAAAGGGTCCATTTGCACACTCTCAGATTTAAATGATCACTCAGGATTTTACTGCTGAATGACATCGGTCACTGCCATTCACCCACGTGACTTTTTAGCTTCATGTCGAGGTTTTTTCGTTTCGTTTCTTCATCTCGAGTAACCTCAAGATCAAGGCTGGATTTTGTCCCGGCACAATGCTTACAGGGCAAAGCTATTGTCACCCGAAAGTGCTAGATAGAGTTACACACCACAAGAATTTTCTTTCTCCACAGAAGAACCCACTCCTTGGGAAGAGGTCTTCCAGGAGTACTTTGGTCTAACTGTCTTCAGTGTCAGACAGTGTTCAGGGAAGGGGGCCGTTGTCTCCGTGGCAACTCTCTGCTCGCCGTGGAAAAACCAGAGACTCCACATCCCCTAACTGAATAGGACAGAGGGATAGGTAGACTCTACCTGTCTCATTTTGGGCGCCGTGCAGGTTTTTTTTTTCTTTTCGGGGGGCTAGGGTTTGCATAAAAATCGTCCTACTCTGATAATATCACATTTTTCTCTGGAATGTGGTGCCGAAACCTGTGCCCAGATTTGAATCCTGCCGCTAGGCACATAACAAAACAAAAGCCCATGAAGGTTGACATGTTGTGAGTGTGAATATAAATCTCCCTCTAGGGAACAAATACTTAGTGAAAAGCACGCAGGTAAGATGGCGAGAGGGGTGTGTGTGTGTGAGATAGACTTGGGCATCATGCATGTTTATCGCGGCTCTTGTCTTCCTGTGATGTGACAGGGGGACTGACCCGCTATCTCTTACTCGGTGCGTCTTGGCGTGCTCAGCAGGGGGTGTGTCGGGCAAGGGGGGGGGGGGGGCACTCTCCCCTTCTCCTCGGCGCCACCACCGGCAGCCGTCTCCGGCGAGGTGGCGTGCTAATCATTTAAACAGCCCAATCAAAGGCAACGCAATGTCGCACACGAGGGAGAAAACGGAGGAAAGTGATTATTAATGTTTGAGGGAGGCAGCCGGAGTGATTGAGCTGAAGGAGGACTTTGATTTTTTTTGGGGGGGCCCTCACATTGTTTTCGAAATGGCACCGGGTTCAGCCTCCAAGGCTCCAGGAAGCTATGGTGAGCTGTCACCATGCGGTGAAGAAGTTTTATTTATTTATTTAGTAGACATAAAGCAGCACAAAGACATCCTACGCGTATCAATGTACTGAGGTAGGCTGGCCAACAGTCGCTCCGTCAGAAGGAAGGAAATTATTATATTTTTATTTTGAGGCTTTGTCTGAATTCTCTCTTATTGTTGTTGTGTGTTCGGAGAAGGGAAAAGTCCCTCTGAAAATAGCATGGAGGTAGTGGCAAAGTAGTGAAATTAATTAATGTTCACTTCAGGTTGTTATTGGACTATGTTCAAGTATCTGGATGGAATGAAACACACACACACACACACACACACACACACATACACACACACACACACACACACACACACACACACACACACACACACACACACACACACACACACACACACACACGCACACTGAGTCACACACAGTTGAGATGAATCACCTTGGCTTGTCAAGAGGTTGGTTAATAGACACATTTGATGTCATGCGACGCCCACCCGTGTTGAAAGGGATTTGTTAGTGTGTTGGTATCACCCCCTGTGCATAAAGCTCCACTTAAAACAATAAACAGCAGTGAGCACATCCAAAGCGCCGACAGTTTAGACTGTACTGCCTTTGATATGGGATACCTATTACTGTGGGTTTTATCTAATGGAATGGATTCGCTCACCACATTCCACCACTGTTTGCAAGAACCAAAAACTATCAACTGTAATGTTGTGCTATCAGCTCATTGGCTGCAGCAGAACTACTGCCAATACAGTAGCTAATGACTCCAGTCCAAAGAAGAGGGTTCACCTTTGAGAGCATCCCCAAAATTTTGAAATGCCCCGAAAATTCCACAACTTTGAGCCATACATTGGCAATGTCAAATTTGATACTCCACAGTATTTATACATTATAACTCGTAACTTATTGGAAGTATGATTTTACCCTAAGAGCAGCAACTCGTTACATTACATAAACGTTACTCAACCTGCAGTAAATGGGCAATCGCGTCCCTCTGATTGAAATCATATTCCGGGTTGTTTTACGGTAATTGTATTGGAAAACTTTTGGCAGAATTTCCCTGCTATCAGTCCGAACACGGAAACGTTACAAAGTGCTAGCAGAGAAGGACACACACATCCATAAAAGAACACACACACACACACACACACACACACACACACACACACACACACACACACACACACACACACACACACACACACACACACACACACACACACACACACACACACACACACACATCCATATATTCTACACAAACTCTCTGCTCAGTCTTTCCACGGAGACAGAACAGACTGAGCAGTCATTACACAGACTCACACGGTCTCACACTTGGAAAAATGTACGCTGCAAAATTCAGAGCGTTGATTTAACTCTGCGAGAGTAAAGAATGGATCTGTAAAAATAGACCCCGGGTCTATTTTTACACTCAAGTTCAATTAAGATTCAGAATTTTGCTGTGTAAGATGTGCCACAAATGTTTCTCTCTAAATTACGCTGACATATGTTAATGCTGTGGTTTTCAAATTACGCAGATAAATCAAAAAATATAAAACCTCAAGATTATTTTAGACATAGCTACATTTATTCGGTGGACAGAAACTGAAAATATGGAGCAGTCTATAGAGACAGAATGACGTGATGCAGGTCATGCGGTCCAGCTATCTGGATCTAACCTCGGTTTGTCAAATCCCACATGTTCAGGAATGTTGTGCTTTAATGTGACACTCCTGGAAGGTAAAACATCTAAGAATAGAGAACCATAGGAGTAGGCAGCCAAGGCTTAAATAAATAAGACATGCATTTAATGGACATACAGTCAATGTCCTTAGGGAAATATATGAAAGTAAAGGTAGCAGAAATGAAGTCTACACTATAGCTTAAAGTCAGATTACCTCAGCACAGCACTATTTGTGAATAATGTTAATG
This sequence comes from Gymnoscopelus microlampas, assembly GCF_963454915.1. Lineage (NCBI taxonomy): Eukaryota > Metazoa > Chordata > Actinopteri > Myctophiformes > Myctophidae > Gymnoscopelus > Gymnoscopelus microlampas. Next base: position 15,278,014 of record NC_139951.1, read on the forward strand.
AAGCTATCATTAACATTAGAGATTTTGGTCAGTCTGTGTTTGTGAAACATGCAAGTATTCAAACAGCTGGCCCTGATTCTCAATTTATTTGTGATAGAGTTAGTTGTGGTTGAAAGGTGAGAAGACATATTTTTCCCACCTGAACATTACATGATTTTTTTCAATGTTTGTTACTTGGCATACCAGACAATTACAGAGGTATCACCTTCAGAGTCCACCAAGGCACCAACTGCAGATGTTTGTAACCTTCAAAATTGTCTGTTATGAAGAGTTCACCAATAAACTACAACACTCAAAACTATCTTTCGAAAAGTACACTCAAAGGCGAGGCTTTTTGCCCCAATGTTGCGTTCTTGTCTTGATTGTTGGTGACATAACAACAATGTAACAAATTTAGCTACATTGTCAGAAACAATGGATATTGTCCTAAAAAATGCTTCACCACGGACATACAGTATGGGAAGACAGGATAGGTTTACAACATCATATCTTAGAGACACACACACACACACACACACACACACACACACACACACACACACACACACACACACACACACACACACACACACACACACACACACACACACACACACACACACACACACACACACACAAATGTGACCACATTAGATTCACTGAGCACAGAAATAAAACGGCCCTGTCCCCTTTACAGTTATTGTGAAGACCCAGTATACTTTAAAAAATATTCTTTACATCTAGACATAGAATCCATTAGACATGTATTCATTTAGGAGCTGATGCTGAACTGGCTATAATGTCCACTGAGTGTCATGATTAGTTATCATTTGTCAGACAGATGGTCATTACTCACAAGCTAGCTCGTATGCTGGATATGTTAGTTAGCAACCATCATTGTTTTGTAGAAGAGCTTAACTTGATCATTATTATTTAGCTGAGTGTTTGTCCCTCCTGATGACCCATCAGACTGTTCATTCCATGTCCTTTAACCACTTAGGCCCTACATGGAAAATAGCCAATCTTGGCTTCTTTCGTTATTTTAGAGTGTACATTTATTTAAATAGTTTTGAATATTTATTGATTTTCTTTGAATTATTGTTAATTTTGTTTATTTTTTTAAGGATATAAATGTTTTCACCTATAATGCCTATTTCACTAATTTCACCCAAAATAGGGATGCTAAGTTGAAAATGGTTAAGTAAGACAGGGTCCTGTCAGATTTCTTCACTGACCTCATTAATTTATGACTAGCTTGTATCGCAGTCTGCTTGGATAACCCTTGGATAACCCTTCTAGTCATAATATATTTTTGTCTACTGTTTATATACTGTATATTTTGTATTCAGATTATTACATGTAAATTCAGATGGTCAGAAGAATTTACCTCTAAAAGAAGCTTGTTAAATAATAGTTGTTGATTGTTTTGTCTAAAATACTGGCGGATATACCCAACACAGACCATCTTCTGAAAGATTAACCAACGCTTGTATGCCTTTTAATATTGAGATATGATTTGAAGATGTCATGACACCCAATAATGTGTTGCTATTATTATTCCAGATTTTGTTGTTGTACAGTATCCTGCATTGCATGATTTACATGTTCGCAGCTGTTAATAACCATGTAACTCCATGTTGTCCGCTGGCCACAAAGCAGGCATCAAAGTCCGCAGCGCACAAATTGAATTGTCCCTTCCCTGCAATTTTCCCCAGTGGGAGGCGGATGCTTTGCATCTCATCTGGTTTCGTAATGGCCACAAATATGTTTTGTCGAGGTGGCAGATCAGCACTCCGACGGAGCCAAATTCCTCAATGCCCCGGCGCAGTCTGTTTCTCTCCTTCTCTCTGACCTTGTGCTCCTATTTTAAACAACGTCTGACACACTTTAATGCAACTCCGTACTTTTGGTCGACCTCGACAGCTCGCTGATACACTACGAAATGCCCTCATCAAAATGAAAGACAAATTGTTAGTTTGCTTGTCAGTTCCACTGCAGTTTCCTGGTCCGCTCTCTGTTTCACTGAGCAAGGCGGACAGAAATAGCTTAGTCTTTCAGGTCTATATAGGCTCTAATGTTTGCCTCTCGCGTCTAAAATTACACGTTGGTGTGTGTGTGTGAATGTATGTGTTTTTCTATATGTTTATCCCCTTAAGTCGAGCTGTCATTAGTAAGTGTATGGTGCATGCGAGGTCTTGCGTGATAATGGGGTTAGTTGTTATGGCGTCTTGTGTGCGGCGCGCTGTATATAGATCACGTCTGTGTGTGCCATTCTTCTGTTGTTCCTGTGCCTCAGCAAAGCGAGCAAACATCTCCAACAGTCACCACCAAACAGCTCCTGAAGGGGCGGTCAGGCAGCAGCTGTTTGTTTATTTAGATCTAACTTGTAATTACGTCTGCGACAGACTGCACCACGTAGGACAGCCATATTTGGCTCCGGTCGCCAGCCAATCGGCGGAGGCTGCACGGTGTCCCTCCTGATTACAGTTGTTGCTGCTGCTGTAACTGCGTCTCCTGCAGCGGCTCTGGGAGCACAGAGACCATTAAAGAGATGATTGTTACAGACGCGACCGTTTCCTATACTGTGTGTTGGAATGTAAATATTTTAGGATGGAAACGCCTTTTTTGGCTTATACCGTTAAATGGGCATTCTATATGCTATTGTGCTTCAGAGTTTGTACAGGCCACTGACTGAGCACACCACAGGACAAACATAGGCATTATGTGTATACCTGACAATAGAGCATGTGAACAGTATGCTGCCATGGCTATTCGATTGCTTGGGTGCTTTGCGCTGCAAACCACAGCAGTTCAAAAGTGCAATTTGTAGGGGGATTTTTATTATTAATACTTTTTTGCCTTTGATAACAAAACCGCATGCAAATGTCCTACTTTAGGGGGCGTGACTGCTTCACTTTGTTCCCTCATTTTGTCTTTTTGCAAGCCGTTAAAAATGTGATGTACCCCGTCATCAGGGCCAGACCGCACGGAGTAGGCCGGTGTGCCTTTAGTTGGCTGGCTGCTCGGCTGCATGTCACCGTTCAACCAGTGCGCCCCAGAGAGTCGACGCCGAGACGGAGATGACAAAACCGCAGACCTCAAAAAGAGAGAGAACAGAGAGAGAGAGAGAGAGAGACTCAACTTCACAGGAGGCGCTCCAAAAAAAAGAAAAAGAAAGAACAACCAAATTATCTCACTGTCTCTAAAGCTTGTTTTATACTTGGTTCCATGCCGGTGTCACGCACAGAAAACAGCTGATCCACAAGCTCACGACTCATCGAGGTTTGAGCTTGTAGATCGTCTCATTTCCATTATGCAACACGATGCACAACCAAGTATAAATCAGGCAAACCCCCCCCTCTTCTTCTTCTCCTTTCTTTCTTCTCTCCCCTCTCTTCACTCGCTAGTTTAAAGTTGTCCTGGCTTTTATTTTCAGAAATATTAATTTGGTAGGAGAGCAAGAGCTCGGCGTCGTATCTGAAACGCGCCACAAAGCAGAGCAGAGGAGAGGAGAGGAGAAAGGGGATGGGGAGGGAAGAAAGAAGGCGCAGCGCGCGCACATTTCCCCTCTCTTGACGTTTTGCTGAAGTTTGTACGCCACTTGAGCCCGCCGTTTCCCTCGCTAATGATACCAGCGGAGGATCTCTGGGGAACGGCGTCCGTCGCGCGCCTGGCTTTCACTTTTTTTTCTCCTCTTCCCCACCAGGTATTTTGGGAATGCACGAGAAGGGAGGCCTGTGAGGCGCATCATTCCGAGAGCTCATCTCTCGCTCTCTCTCTCTCTCTCTCCTTCTCTATCTCTCTCTCTGTCTCTTTCTCTCGCTCTATTTTCACTCCCTCTCTCACACTCCGATCAGCTTCACTCCCCTCCTTTTTTTGTTGTTGTACTTCTGCATACGCACACACTCTCTGTCTCACTCTAGTCCTCTCTCTCTTTCTCTCTCTCTCTCTCTCTCTCTTTCTTCTGCCCTCCCTTCCCTCTCTCTCTCTCTTTTTTTTTATTTGGTAAGGATGACTTCAAGTGCGGGAGGGGAAAAATGTGTGCACAGGAGAGAGGAGAAAATCTTTTTATTAACTTATTCATTGTATATGAAATCAAGAGGTTTTTTCCTTTAGCCCCCCATCCCCACCCTCAGTCCCACACCACCCCTCTCTCTCTCTCTCTTTCTCTCTCTCTCGTTCTCTCTCTCTCTCTCTCTCTCTCTCTCTCTCGTTCTCTCTCTCTCTCTCTCTCTCTCTCTCTCTGTCTCTCTCTCTCCCGTTCTCTCTCTGTGTCTCTCCACTTGGTTAAGGCAAATTAATGTTTAAAGAGGTAATTTACTGGGGCCTGGCAGGATTCACATTGTGTATCACACAAACAGGCGGCAACAAAAGGAAATTCTAATCTAGAGAGTAACACGACTGCACAGAGGCTCCTCGACGGGGGGTCCAGGATGAATTATACAACAATCTGTGTTCTCCCTCGTTTAATTTAAAGGTCTGTTTTTCAAGGCTAGCGCCGAGCTCCCACTTCAGAAGGGAGGCTCGGCCCGCTGAGGTCAAGCCCGTATTGACAAATATCAAGAGGCAAGAAAGGAGAGCCCAAAACGCAGATATGAATAAGTAAAGGCAAACAGATAAGCAAACATAAAGCCAGAGAGAGAGGGAGAGAGAGAGAGAGAGAATGCGAGGCAGACATGCATCACAACACGTCTTGTTGGCCGTGAAAAGCGGGCGCCCGGGAGAGGGTTTTCTTTTTCTTCTTTTTTTAGCTGAAAGAAACATGAAAACAGTGCATGTCTGGGCATTTCTTTTTAAATGGAAAATAATCGCTTGTTTGACACCGTTGCATCGGTTGTCAGAAGCACCTTGTGGTTGTCAAACGAGCGAAGGGGAGCGTGACAGCGGGGGCTGTGTGCTGCGGTGACCCTCTGACGTACCAGAGGACCTTGACATCACCTGGGGTCAGAGGTCATGAACCCAACCCCCACTTTTATTCTGCGTTTGTAAGAAATTTCAACTGAAAGACAACTTCTGATTCATTTTATTGTTAACCACTTAAGCCCTATGTACTTCGTCGTACGACAAATAGCGAAATTAGCCAATCTGCAAGCAAAACATTTTTGTTTTGCTTGCAGCAAGCAAGTACTTGCCGAAAATAGGCAGTAGTTAAATTATACCATGAGAGGGACAGTTGAATGAATCCTCCAGTTTACAAATCACTTAGAAGGCAGAGAGAAAAAGTTACATATTTCCACCCCATACACCGTCTCTTTTCTGACCTGACTGGTCTGGAGAGGAGAGAAGTGTCAGGTGGTGACAGAATTACTCGGCCACCCCAAGTTGCCCCCACGTCACCAGCGATTTCCCTCATAGTTCGTGGGTCCCCGGTCCATCATACCTCGGACAATCAGCGGGGTCAACGGCCCCATCTGACCCCTCCCCACCGCTCAGCCACCAGTGTGGGCCCTGACTAGATGGGTTTGACCGTTGAACTCTGCCACAGCAGACAGCTCAATCAGCTTTTTTATGGTCGTCATCGCCGAGGAGAGAGAGAGCAGAACCCTATGTGACACGAGCTCTGGGAGGAGAATAACAACAACATCTCTGCCATGATGTTCTCTCAACCACGTAAAGAACTTGGCTTGCCCTATTTTGGGCATGTCATTAAGTCATTATAGGCCAGAATTTGCAAACAGAATTCCAGAAATGTCAAAGATTTCACAAAGGTTTTATTTTTTTATTAAAAAAAATAAAAGATAGCACCGAATAGACAGACACACATGCCTGTCACAGACGGCTAAAACAAAAATGGCGAAAACAGCAAATCTACAAGCTCACAATGCATCATGATGCGACCCGGCCGCAATGCAACAGTTGTTGATGACATTTCAACGCAATACCGTGACATGACAAATGGGTTGAGGCAGTTTGGACTATACAGTCAATCAAATCCTTAGATTTGTTTTTGTGACTTAATAGACTACACACAATATATTGTATAGTGTAGGGATGCACCGATATGGAAATTCTTGGCCGATACCGATGTTTAAAATAACAATTTAGCCGATAGCCAATATCGATATATGTTTATTTTGTTTTTCGTGTTATTATTTCCCCCTTTTGTGCCAGGGAAACAAATACATCTTCATTTTTTAAATTATTTTTTTGCCGATACCGATATGGCGCAAATATCGGCCGATGCCGATATGCGGCCGATATACCGGGTGTTTTTTGGACGCGCGTGCACTCATGTGTACTCAGATATCCCCAATCTGGCGATGAGTTAATTGAGGAAGTGTTATAAATAAATAAATGGGGGTGAACTCTTGACACAAATTTGTTCCCCGCCGGCACCCGGTGAGAACGGTGAGTGATGTTCACTCCCAGTTTGTCCTCAGAGTTCCGGCCGGGCCTGATTGAACCTCCAGGGGCCATGGAACAGCCACCAGTGATCTCAACGCTCTGAGGAAGTTACCGGCCTTCTCTCTCCCGAGGCCCGCGCTGCCTCTTGATTTTTTTTCCTTTTCGCCTGCTCTGTTGCGAAAGAAAAGGAAGGTAAAGATAAAATAAAAAAATAGATCCCCCTCCTCTGTGTGTGGGCTTCACACAACTGTAAAAAAAAGTGCGTCATCAGCACAAAGATAAAGCTGTGTGTGTGTGTGTGTGTGTGTGTGTGTGTGTGTGTGTACTGTTACTGTATCTGTGCAGGTGCATTTGCAGTGTGCTCTGTGCGTGGTGTTGTGCAAGTGTGTGTGTGTGTGTGTGTGTGTGTGTGTGTGTGTGTGTGTGTGTGTGTGTGTGTGTGTGTGTGTGTGTGTGTGTGTGTGTGCACGCTCGCGCATGTGTGTGTGTGTGTGTGTATTCTAGGCAAGGTGCCTGCCCTGGAGCTAGATAATGTGAACAGAAGCAGATGGGGGAACTTAAACGTACACCCACTAGGGTATAGCAG
>NC_139951.1:15289923-15364923 GCF_963454915.1 Gymnoscopelus microlampas
GAACTAATGTCTGTGGGCTTGTATCTTTTGCTGAACTCCAAGTAAACTTGCTCAAAAAGTCCAACCTTGCTCCATTCTACAAAAACATAAAGGCCAACTTGGTTTGTACGGTATGTCATGTTTTTGTTGTACTTATTAGATAAAGCATATCTTTTTAACGAAGAAAGTGTAGCACCTCTTTTGCTTTGTCCTGTGTGAAGGCAGCGTCTCGACTCTGTCTGTTCGCACAGCTTGTTTAACCTCTTAATGTCCGCGCTCAAAGGTTATCAGTGGTAAGTACTCTCTGTAACCTTAGCTGAAAAGGGGATTTCAGAGAGGGATAGTTACTGACAGTACGAGGATCAATGAGGGGCTGCAGTGGTGGAAAGTAACTAAGTACATTTACTTAAGTACTGTACTTAAGAACCATTTTGAGGTATTTTTTACTTTACTTGGGTATTTCCAATTTTCTGTACTTTTACTTCTACTCCACTACATCTCAGAGGAAAATATTACACTTAAGCCACTTCAATATTTTGACAACTTTAGTTACTTTATAGATTTAGATTATTATTGCAAAACAAAAAACATACATTAACCACTTCAGCTCTGTATACATTTCGGCCGTTTGAAAATAGCCAATCTACTAGCTCACAACAAGCTTGTAGATCTGCTATTTTCAAAAGATTTGTATACATATGAAACCTTTGACATTCTGCATAATGAGTACTTTTACTTTTGGTACTTGAATTACATTTTGATGCCAATACTTTTGTACTTTAGTAATACTTAAGTACAAGTACATTTTGCATTCTGGACTTTTGCGTGCAACAGTATTTCTACGTTGCATTATTGATACATTTACTTAAGTAAAGAAATTGGGTAGTACTTTTTCCACCACTGAGGGGCTGAACTACTTCATGTTTAAAACTGGAGGGAAATATGCCAGTGGCCATGTAGCTGTTGACAGTAGATAAAATACTCGGTGCAGCTCTCTTAAATAGCTCGATTAGGCTTTGATTGGGGGGATCGCATCTAGTGGACAGGTGCAGGATGTCAAATGAGATACAGCAACCCGCAAGGGCCAAAGGTGAAAGGGTCTTCAAAAGAGCTCAGCACAGCTGAACTGTCTGAACGAACTGATAAGTGGTCAGCAAGGGGGGGGTGGGGGTGCTGGGGGTGTGGTACCTGATATTATCAACCCAAATCTCTGCACTGTTCAGTAGCATGAATGTATGAATGTAATTCACATTGAACAGGCGCCCCTTGAGTAACGGTAGTTGTGTTATTTGTCGCATTTGACGACTTCATCCTGACATTGGATCTTTTAAAACTTCTTTCGCGAACGGGAACGACAACATGTTTTCACATTCTCTTAGCTTTAGGCTTGTTTATTTACTGTTTTATATAGTTGGTGACACATCCGAGCGGATCGCTGCTCTCTATACTGCTTAAATCCACTTAAAACGCTCTGGAGGTTTGGAGATTGCTGATGCCTTTGTGTCCATCTCCGTCTGTCTCACTCACGCGCACTCTCTCACACACACACACACACACACACAAGCGCAAGCACAAACACACACACGCGCAGGGCCCCTCCTTCTCTCGCAAACACTCAAGTTTGATTGATGAGGAAATAGCCGGCAAATTGCGGTGTCCGTTCTGATGGATTACATCATTTGGCCCAATGTGCTGATCACGTATGCCAAACAAGAGCCCCTCCTCCTCGCTCCGTTTCCCTTTGGCTCACAATTGATCAGCGGGAGTTTGAGGGTTTCCAGGCCGCTTTGAATTTAATGCATGAGGAAAGGAAAGCAGTTGACACAGCTCTCTGCTGGCCGCTCCCCCCCCTGCCTGTCCTACCCTGCCCCTCCGTACCTCCATCCATCTTTATCTCAGGAAGTCCTAGGCTGTGACAGATCCAGTGACTCTGTTTGTTTGCCCCCTCACACACACACACACACACTCTCATAAACACACACTCTCTCTCATGCGCACACACACACACACACACACACACACACACACACACACACACACACACACACACACACACACACACACACACGCACACGTTTGTTTTAATATACTTGTGGGGACATGAGCATTTTAAGGACCCCGATTTTATTAAATTAATTGTTTTTGCCGTTTTTGACCCCTAAGCGAAAATAGCCGATCTTGTAGATCTGTTATTTTTGATGCACGACACCAGCGCGCAACTAAGTATGAGGTGTAACTCTAACCTTATCCCCTAAACCTAACCTCTAAATGAATAACCCTAACCTCCATCTGAATCTTTTCTAATCTTTAACTATAAAAATCCTTTTTAAATGATAAAACATCCATTTCTCTTGTGAAAATGGTCGTCCTAGCATTGTCCATTTCTCAAATTCTACTAGGCCTATCATTGTATTTGCGGGGACATTTGGCTTTTTAATTTGCTATTTAAGAATAGCAATACAAGCACACACACACACACACACACACACACACACACACACACACACACACACACACACACACACACACACACACACACACACACACACACAGAGCGTGTGTTAACTGCATGCTCTGCTTTTAGACAGAGTATTCTTTACACAGGATCAATTACAACGGGAGAGTTATTGAAGAAGAGACTAAGGGAGATGGGCAGTGACTGTCAACCCCCTGACATCCTCTATCAGCGTTCCATGTTGTCATCTGGCGATGGCAGAGCTGCCTGCGAGGTAGTGTTCACTTCGTCGAACTAAAACTATGAAGAAAAATGTTCGTCGACTACCTTTTTCCACTGACGAAAATGACATAAAAACTAAATGAAAACTAAGCCATGATGACTAAAACTATTGACTACATATATTGACGGTTTTGCCAACAAATAAAAACTAGACAGTCTACAACTCACTACGCGTCGCGCGCAGTTAAGTTTAAATCAGGCACACCCTCACGGCCTGCCAAAATACTAAACTCTTATGATATTTAGTCCATTAAAACTAGACTAAAACTAAAACATTTCAGATGGCAAAAATATGACAAAAACTAAATGGAATTTTATTCAAAAGACAAACTAAATCAATGTTTGCTGTTAAAATGAACACTGCCGTGAGGCCGTGGCAGCGGTGGTTCAGCCCTTTTGTTTCTAAAAAATGCCATGATATTTCTGAGCCTCTGGCGTTTGTGTGCAATTTTATTCAGAGAACACCATAGAAAAGAATCAACATTTCTGAGGAGCATAACAAAAAATCGTTTCTTTCAGTCCTCGCATTACACCGCACAATGTACCTTACTCTTGAAGGCGTAAACAAAACCCAGAAAAGGCCAGAGGCCTCCGGTTAAGGTGACAGAGAGTGGTGTTGAGTGTGTGTGTGTGTGTGTGTGTGTGTGTGTGTGTGTCTGTGTGTGTGTGTGTGTGTGTGTGTGTGTGTGTGTGTGTGTGTGTGTGTGTGTGTGTGTGTGTCTGTCACGTGTGCTGGCACCGGAGAGCCATGCATATTCCTCAATCAAAATTACAGGCCCTAACATGTGTAAACAGCTCTGCCAGGGCCTTGTTCTCCCAGCGGCTTATTTGGTGGAACCCATCCAAGCGTCACCTCATATTCAAATCATCTGACAGGTGAGGAGGAGAGGGAGGAGAGGTGGGAGGGATGGGAGGGGTGGGGGAGAAGTGGCTGCAGACGAATTGATTGATGGGCCAATGGCACGCAGCGGCGGGCGGGTTTATGAGCCAGAGCGAATCTGAATATTGAGAGCGCGGCCGGCCGTCGTGTCACACTTGCCCATAATATTATGAATTATTTGACAACGCATTATGTTGGAGATCTGTCACGCAAAAAAAGAAAGAAAAAAAGATGAGTGCCCCCCCCCCACCACACACACACACCCTACATCGGTTGAAATTACAAGGCTGCAGTGCGCTGACGAACAACCCCCCGCCCACCCGATACTTGAATTCTATGGGGACTGTTCTGACATGGGGGCCCAGCATCACTAACTCAGAGTTAGTGACTGCCAAAACAAAACAACTATCACTATGCACAGATTCCATTGGTCTGCACATGCATTCCATCGCATCTGCACTTTCCATCTGGAGAAAGGCTTTTTTTCTGGCGTTTTTTTTTTTTGCAGACAGACAAGAGTTTAGAACAATTTGCGCCCTGAGATGTCACAAGCTGTGACAGGAGCAAGGATCCTGGGTAATCTAAATCTCAGGAATGACGCTCCATAGTGGAAGCGCTCCACCCCCGGTGTTCACTGGTGTCTCTGCTCCCAGCTGACATTCTATTAGAGCCCGACCGATACATCGGACAGGCCGATATACAGAATAGGACGGGTCATTATTTGACTGTTTCGGCAACATCGGTATCGGCAATTAAGCACCTGGTGCGTCCTGATTTGTAACCTCTTTCACAGTGTTGTCCCTATTGGGCATATCATAGGTGGAATTCGTGACACATTGTGCGCTTGTACATTGATGTTCCAACCCCAGTGTTCACTACTGTCTCTGCTCCCAGCTGACATTTTATAGAGTTCCCTGCTCTTTCTTTTTTTTTTTTACCATTCCACAGAGGTTATTGTGCCTATAAACACGCCACCTCTGGTCCATCCTTAGGCTGTCTTACACCGGGAGAGAAATGGTCTTTGCTAATGGCTTCCACCTGGCCCTGGTGCTGCTCTCCGGCAGAGCCCTTCATTGAGTTCCACTCACTCAAACCAAGTAGCCGTCCGTCTGTCGGATTACCATGGAATTCACTGTGTACCTTCATACTCCCTGGAGGATGAACCCTACTGGTTTTAGTGACTCGCACAGCCTTTCCTCTAGCTCCACCCATAGGCCAAAATGTCCGATTGCACACAAGATATGTCACAATCGAATTGGTGGATTGCCATGAAACCATGAAAGTGAATTCATACTTCCTGTAGGAGGATCTCTAACCATTTGAGTGCCCCCCTGACCTTTCCTCTGTAGCACCACCCTCAGGCCAAAATGTGAACTTTGCATGCTAGATTATTTCATAATTGAATAGGCGATGAACCCTTCTCTAGCGCATTGCTAGAATATTATGTTGGGAGTAAAGAGCAGCATGGCCTCTAGGGGCTACTAGCATGGCTTTTATATTACCGTTGTTTAAGTAATTAAATCCTATGTACTATGTACTGGGATCTCCCAGGGCTCTATACGTGGCCCCTTTTGTTTCCTCAACACTAAATCTCTTCACCGAAAAAAGCAGACCTACAAGCTCACAACGCATCGCAGCATGTGCTGTGAGATTGTAGATTTGCTGATCTCTCTGCCGACTGTTCGCCCCCCAGAATAGGGCACTAAGGTTCATGTTGTTAATGTTTCTTTGCAGTTTTGTTATCCATTTTCAGTTGACAGGAGGGATGGCTTGTGACATATATAGGCCTTGAGCAGGTTTGAAATCCAAGATGTCGAGAATATGTGTCACAAACGGTTTACCCTTGACTACAGTGGTTTCCCCTTTCACGTTGTCAATTCACCGTCACTTTCTTTTGTGGTGCTGAGTGACATTAACGTCACAAAGTATTGTCAAGCGATATAAAGGGGGCCAGCATAGCGCTTGCATACGGCTGTTTGACTACGTAATGTCCAGTCCAGAGCTAAAAGAACAGTGGTGGCTTGTCTGGAAACAAGCTCTATTTTAACTTATACAGTCCACCAAGAAAATACAAAAATAAACCAGTTTCTGATTAAAATTACATTCTGGTGAGAAATATGCCATGCACTTGCTCAATTATATTATAATTAATGATTAATGATGAATTCATTTCTGAACCAACATCTAGTTTAAAAGTTGATAATATTCAGGAGTTTCCATAGAGTTATATTGGAATCTGTTATTTTTTTATTTTTTTTTAATTTTTATCCCACGATTTTGTAACCCCTATTTTTTCACCCAGTGCCAATGCCTAAGCGTGTAATCCTGGGCACTACCTTCCCTCTGCCAACCTAGGGAGGCCAGGGCCGAGCTCATGCCTCCTTCAATGCATGAGAGCCGTCTGACCTTCTTATCACCCGACAGGGGAGAGTTTCCCTGGTTGGACGTAGCGCGTGGAAGGAACACGTTATTCCAACCAGTTCCCTTCCCCTCCATCAGGCGCCCCGGCTGGGAATCTGTTATTTTAACTACCCCTAGATTTTCTTCTCTTGCTCACTTGTAAATTAGGTTTTCAGGCTCCTCCATATAGTGCTGATTCAGAATCAGTCCTTAGAAATATATAGAATCAAATTCCTGCCCCCACAACGTTACACTATATCAGACAGCAAAACAGGCCAAACTGTACTGTTTTAATCATAATATTATATTATCAGTGCAACAAATGCAGCTATAATTTTACTTTGTAATGCAGGTGCTTTGCTGAGAGCCGATCTATGCCTGTATTTTACACAAAACCATTTGTCTGGTGAGAGCCTGACCCATTTACCTGAATAACCATCACGATAACATGCATTTGGAGCAGCCTTTTGTGTGTTGACTCTCAGATCGTTCATTCTTTTCCCACCACAGGGCCTAAAACCAATCATTACATCAAACCTACGTGATCCAAATAGGGAACACGCTGTACCTCACGTGTGGACGCGTGTGTGTACATTTGCCTGCACGTGTCATAATGTGTATTTTAACGTCCGAACATTTGAATGAGAAGAGTCGGCGCCCTCGTTTATTCCTCTTTGATGCCCTTCGGTTGGTTGGGTGGGGGGATGTTCAGCACAGCCGTGTGCGTCGAACGCACCGGTCCGAGGGCGAGCTCTATAACGACTCAAAAGGTTGCTAATCCTACCATCATTTAGATGTTAGCCGCGCTCCGGCAAAACAGTGGAGGAAACAGATCGTTGGCCCTCTAAATAGCAATCAATGCTTGATTTCTACCTCCATCGCCTCCCCCTACCCCACGCTCCCCACGCATCATCTGGTGTATGTGTGTGTGTGTACAGTGTCAGCCATGTTCTTTTTCCTCTGAGGGTCTCTTTGACTAACCCCCCCACCCTCCTCCCCGCAACCCCTCTTCCTCTGAGGACAGCCAGCTAAGAACCGAGCAGCATATCAAAGAGTGGGAGGGCACAGCCAGGCCACTGGGTTTCTGGCAAAATCATCTCAATAAATAAATATCACAAGACACCGCCGGTGGGCAAGGCTTTGATGTGTGTGTATGTGTTGAGGGGGTGGGGGTGGTGGGTGGGGTGGGGATTGAGCCCCATCCTCTTTCTTTTTCGGCCTCCTGTACAGGAGCCTCTCTCCTCCTGCGTCTTGGGTCCCGGTCCGCTTGCTCTTGACAAAATGGCTCATCATGTGTGCATCATGTCTACGCGGTGGTATCAAGTGGCATCATGTTAGATGTTTTGTCATGCTGTACTTTGTTTGTACCTTTAACCTTATCATCATTCATGACTTTTAACAGTTTTTATTGTTGATTATTCAGAAATGCACTTATTTACTATTGGTATTGAATGTGTTTATTGTGAGATTTAGTGTGAAAAGTCTATTTCCTGCCCAGGTATAATGAGCACTCCTCTGAGGGGTGGAGAGACAGGAAATGTGTCCCTGTGATTGGAGTATGATGCTGTGCTCCTTCTGACTCCCAGGTGTTATACATTATCATTAGCCAATCATTTTTGTATACGTATATATGTTCCTTTTGTCTGTCATTATAATATTTGCCTGATGAAGACCGAAAAAGGGTCGAAACGTTGCGCCAGTAAGTACGTTTTTGGAGCTTAAAAACAGTGTGCGGATGTTTTTATCTTCTCCTCGATTCGTGGTGGTATTGCCAGCACGTGAATGTTGAGGTGCGGGGTGCTTGTTTGTTTGTGTTGAAGACACTTGCAGTTTTTGTCGCATGCTCGTTCCCGGTTTACAGCACATATACGTGCACCAAGAGAATTAACCACTTTTAACGTGGTGTCTGTATTTTGGGGACGTCGTTATAGGCATACCTCAAAAATAGTGAAAATATGTTGGTCTACAAGCTCACAACGCATTGCAATGTGATGTGTTGTAGATTGCCTATTTTCGCTGTGCAACAATGTCATACGACAAAGTATAAACTAGGGCTTCTGTGGTTAAAGCAAGGCCTCTATTTTCACTCACAATGATTACAGCCAAGTAATCACAGTCACAGCCAAACAAGTGTTTTCCATTATTTTCTAGTGTCAGTTTCATTTCTCTGAATTCTGAAGGGTCAAATGAGAAAGGGGTTCTTGTATGGAGAGGATCACAAATGCTGTATCTTAACTGCAATTGAATTGCCTTTTTGATGATCTCTTCCTAGATACTAAGCAATATCTCACAATGTCCATATAAAATGAAAACAAGAACAAAGGTCTCCATTGTCATAGTTTGCAACGATAACAACCCACTATAGTGCTGGGCGATATGACTTCAAATCAATATCACGATTATTTCAAAACGTTTTCCTCGACTACGATGAATTATTATTATTTGTAATTTTTTAAGTGAAAATAGCAGATAAACAAGCTCACAATGCTATTTTCACTATAATGCACACCAGTGACACCATTGAACAACAAGGTATAATACAGGGTTAAGTGGTTAATCAGAATCAAACGACCAATTAAAACATTTGTTGATATACTGTAGAAATAAAAAATATTTGAAACATATCTGCCTCTTGAATAATTGAATAATCTACATGAGCAAGATTAATTAATTTGGTTATTGTTTCTAAATATCGGTTTTGATTTATTTTCAGTTAATTGCCCCCAGCCCCCACCCACACAAACACACAACCCCACCCACTCACCCCCTTTCTCAACATTCACCCCTGACTGTAATTGCGTTGTGATCCGGGCAATTACCTGTGTAATCTGCTATTAGAGTTAACAAGGCCGTTAAGGAAGCAGTCGCCAGGGAGTTTTCTACTCCTGGAGAAAAAAATATATAATTGCTCAAGAGAATGTCACCGTGCATGGTGTCTTCTTGTCCCAACTTTGTTGAAAATGGGAATGCGTAGGCTCTTGCTGGCTGTTGCCTCAGTCTGTTAACCCACACACATGTTTTGTTTGTCAGATGACCCTCAGGGGTGAATTGCAATGTGACTTTCATGGGAAAAAAGCACAACACTGGACAACGGAGACTGATTTCTCTCTCTCTCTCCCTTCTTCTATTTTCCGAAGGAAGACGTAACTACTTAAGCCCTATTTTATGCTTTGCTGCGCAACAGTTTTGCGTGATAATACCCAATATACAAGATCACCAGTTACGAATATTTGCATTAACTTGGGCTAAAAGGATCACACAAAAAAAGTCCTGGGGACTTGTTTCGATTGTGGAAACAAGTCCCACAATGTATTCAATTCATCAACAGAGCAAAATATTCATCTATAACGACATGCCCATAAGGGGACGTGGTTTTAACCGTATCCCTGTGTCTGCGAGCGTTGAATTGAATGTAGCAACTACTGTAACTTGTGTAAAAGTAGAATTGGTGGCACAGATGTGAATAGAACTGTAATAAGAAAGTACAGACAGACCACCGTGATGGACCTCACCCACCAACCTGACAGGGGCAATGTCAGGTATTTTTCCTTGCAAAATATAAAAGGCCTACAGTCTTAACAAGCTGGTCTGAAGAAGCCAGACATCTTCGCTCTCTCTCTCTCTCTCTCTCTCTCTCTCTCTCTCTCTCTCTCTCTCTCTCTCTCTCTCTCACACGCTCTGTTTTGCTCAGTTTGCATTTCTGTGAGACTCAACTTATACTTGACAAAAGTATAGCTCACTTATATAAAAAAGGAAACAGTGAAAGGAAGACTTTGCAATGATTGTTTCAGTGAAGGTCCTTACACACCGGAGGGGCGTTTTTTTGTGCGATTGATTTGCCAGAGGCCCTGGTTGTCCCAGGTTCGAGGCCAGGCCAGGCCAGCAATGTGTCGATGTGTGTCCCTGAGCAAGACCCCTAATTGCTGACCGAGCACTGTATAATGGTTACTCACTGCTCCTAGTTCTAGAATGGACAAATGCGGAGGACAAATTTACACGTAAGTGTAAATATACACATAAGTGTATATTTACACAGTGACAAAAAAACACCCCAAGGAGTGGGGACTATTCTATCTATTCTATCTGATATGATCTTTGCCGAGTTTGCAGTCAGTCGGTTCTATATATGGGCACGCTCATATATATATATGGGCATAGCGGTCTGATCTGCAGTTCTGGACAACGGGATCTCCATATATTGCCGTATCAGTAGGATTGGCGGTACTGGACAACCGGCTATTCGACCGACTCGACGCCTGGCACTGCACTCCCTCGAGTCCTCGCCGATGTGAGTTTGAAGTCGGTCTGTCCCATATATGGTAATACCGGTCGGGTCTGCGGTGATTCTGGACAGCCTATCTGGACGACTTGACGCTGGGGGCGCGGCAGTTCCTCTGGGCGTCGGCATAGTTCGTCGGATAGTTCTCGAGATACATGAACTACAGACAGACGTTCAGAGATTCCGCACGTTTATAGTAGGATTATTATTACTATTAATTATTTAGGATGATTATGATTATTCCTTTATTTGCGTTTTGTTTTACACATATTTAACTAAGAACACAGAGGTCATGCCGTCCTTCCCCTTGAGTGACCTGCCTGGTTAAATAAAGGTTAGATAAGTAAATGAATGAATGAAACAAAAATCAACAGAAACAACAGACTCCTGGTTGGTCTCATGGGAGAACTGGAAATTGGTCCTGAAACATGGCTGACACTTGGTATGGAGGTGTGTGTGTGTGTGTGTGTGTGGGGGGGGGGGGGGGGGGGGGGGAATAGCCTGGAGGGTGAAATGTAGGTACATTAAGCTCAGCTAGTGGTCAATAATGCTTAGCCCCATCACTATTGAGGCGATTGAGAGGTGTGTGTGTGTGTGTGTGTGTGCGTGTGTGTGTGTGTGTGTGTGTGTGTGTGTGTGTGTGTGTGTGTGTGTGTGTGTGTGTGTGTGTGTGTGTGTGTGTGTGTGCGCATAACACGTGACTGTCAAGTGCAGGGGTTAAATAGAGTCTCTCAGTGGAGGTGGGGTTGGGTGGGGGGGGGGGCATTATTGACTGCTGAACAGCGCAAATTAAATTTCAACAAGCCTCTTCAGTTGAACAATGCAGGCGGCTTATTGTTGCAAAGGGAAAAGGCCTTGGACGCTTTTACCCCGAGGCCTCCCCTCCCAACATGCTTTCACCTCCATGGAAGTGCGCCGCTACTCTTTTGTCATCCGCAAGTCTCTATTTCAGTCGGTGCATCGGGACAATTATTTCCGTGCCGATTGCGAGCCGCACTCATTCATCTTGTATTTGTAAAGCCTGAGTTATAGTCGGCTGTGCGTGGCTGCTGTGTGCCGACAATAGCCGATCTACAAGCTCACCGTGAGCTTGTAGATCTGCTATTTTTGGCGCGAGAGATGTAAACCAGGCTGAACAGGGAGGGTAGGTATGCAAACAGGAAATGGCTTTTGTTTGTTATCCCCCCCTCCACCCAGATTCTTTTTCTGATGACACTTGTGTGCAGCCATTAGTTCCCATCCCTGTGTAGATTTAAACGTGCATGTGTATAGTCTGTGTGCCGACACTGAGCAAGTCAAGCAGCCTGAGTTAAACAAGAGGCTTCATTGTTAATTTGAGCATCCCGGCTTATTAGTTGGGTTTTGATCTATCGGAGGCGGCCGGGTGTCATCCCATCGTCTTCCCACTTTGAATGCAACAAGTGACAAAAGGGCCTCCCACACACGATAAGCTGCCGCTGTGTGTGATTGCCGGCACGCTGAGACACACGGAAGTGTCAGCACTAATCTCCTTTAAAATGGCTCTCTTGTCTTGCAACCCGTGCTCACAGCATATCCGCAACACTGTAATTGTCTCTGCTCCGACAGACTTGCCGTCCCACTTTCGCAGCACTTTTGTTTCTTATATCGGGAGTGTCGGCGCACCGAGTGAAGTTGTGATGCATTGTACTCGACGGAGGAGTCGAAAATCGGTTGAAATGTTTTTACCTGCTATTCTCAGCCGCACATCAATAAGCGTTGCGCTTTCTAATTTCGCCTTTTGCTTAAAGAGGTGAGACTAAGCAGTGTGCTGTATTTATACACTACTGTATCTCCTCGTACGCTGACAGCCTTGGGATAAAACCCACAATAATATAAAGAGGCAAAGTGACTGAGAATGTTGAATCTCTAAAGCATTAAACAACAGTATTTGTTCAGGCCGTATAATCAGCACCTTGTGTGAGCTGAAGCTGAAGTTGGAGCTTTAGTTGAGGAAGAAGATGTGTTTTTCTCTTGAAGCTAAAGAAAGATGGGATTATTAGGGGCTCAAACCCATAGGGCTGAAAACCTATTGTTTTTGTGCTGGTGTATTATTTTTCCTTCTTCTGCCACGGTTTAGCAAATTCCCATGAGATGGTACAAGCCAGGCAGAGACATGACATGTTCACCAATGATCGGAAGTTGTGTGCATTCCTTGCTCAATCCCAATTGGCCTGATGGGGGCGCTATAATTAAAGATCAAAACTTTGGACTTTGAAAAGTCATAACTTGTACGCCGTCAGTTCGATTTACACTCAACTTGCTGAAGACATAAATCTATCCTCACTTTACAGATTTGCCTGAAGAATAATTAAAAGTCTGTCTCACTAGATTTTCCACCATTTTACATGTTTTTGAAAAACATTTTTGATATGTCCTAAACTGTAGCTCTGACTGTTGTCTGTACATTATTAATGGACCAAGGTTATCAAAACTGACATAACTGTATGGATTTTTTAATATCTTATTTAGTTTTGAAGAGACTGACCAATGAACTTCAAAGGGTCTGTACATTCTAAATGGTTTGTCCTATCATTCTAAAACTCTACATTTTTAATTACCGGTCAACTGTTGAAACAGAGGAAAAAATATTTTTTAATTGAACAGTATGGCATTGCTGACCATTTGTGTGGCTTGGCACAGATTTGTCCGGAGATTAATGAGCATCTGTGCCATCGATATAAAACCTGTTAGTTACCTTTATACTGCCAAAGGTCTAGACCCCTTGCAGCTTTCAACTTCTAACATTCCATGTTGGCTTGAACCCCTGAATAACCGCTTTGCAGCTATATTTATCACTACTTTTCATGCCAATACGTGTTGGCATTTGATTTATAGTTCATATTGTATCTCTGTGTACCACTTTCATATCCGTAGACTCTGTGAACTGGAGGACTGAGGTACATAACTTGAAACCTAATCATTGTACCTTATACTCTCAGGTAGATTGGCTTTGCCTGTTTACTTTTGAACAGTCCACTGCTATCTATATGGCGATCAATTCCATTATTACTTGTTTTTATTTAATGAGAAAACTTTCTACAAAGAATACAGATACAGTGAGTTTTTTTTAACGCATGGTTAAATGGAGGTTGAATCAAATGCAATATGGCCCATATTTTATCTCTATATGTAATGCACGTCTCCCTAGCCCCATTGTGTCAGCCCTATACAGCTAACAGGAGGTTCTTCACCGAGCAGACGATACGTAAGGCAGAACAGATGTTCCATAGTGACGGTGGCAGTTTACTGTTGTTCTACAGGAAGGGTCATGGTCAGCTCCACGGGGTCACCTGACAAGCAGGTGGAATGCACAGTAAAGCAACGGCTGATTCGATAGATTAACCGTAGATTAACAGGGGACAGATATATAACTATTTGGCATTTGGAGAATCTGTTTGGCGTTGGTGGAACCTTTTCGTCTTAATCCCCGAGCAGGGAGCCGAGTTACTGTTCTGTTTTTTTTGCGCGGTATTCTGTAGTTATGAGAGAAGGCCCGCAAGCTGAGCTAGTTTTCCCAAGGTCATAGCCCCGGCATGACAAGGAGCAGAGCTGTCTACAGACATCTGGACTTCATTAAGGGAGGCTGGAACATGCTCCGCTATCATTCCTGCTATCTGCCGACAGAGATGGAAGACAGCCTCAGGATTCAACTTTAACAGGGGTTTGACTTCTATCTCTCCTCGTGTGTGGAGGGGTGGGGGCTCTTGCCTTCCATCTTCCTCTTTCCTCTTATTCCATCTTCTTCCTCTCCCACTAACTTTTGTCTTTATCTCTGCTCTCTGAAGCGCTGCGTGTGTGTGTTTACGCTTGGGCGGGTTTGAAGTGCAGATTGAAGTGCGCGGCTGTACTCCGGCATCAAGTCTGCTTCAGTTGCTCTCCACGTCCCCGAGTTCCAGCGCTGCTGCCTTTTTCTCTTCTTCCTCGACAAAGTTTCGTCTTCCTTCTTCTTGTGCCTCGGTGATGCCCCGGAATATGGCAGAGCTCAGTCACAGCTCTCCCCGTCTCTCTCTCGCCCCCAGGACAGAGTGCACCTTAGCCACATGCCTCGTAGGCTCGCCAGGAGCTCCGTGCCTCTGAACTGACTGATTGCCACGCTGGTATGAATGGGGGGGGGGGGGGAGATCCCACACTGTTGCTATTCCTCCATTTCCCCAACACACGCCGCAAATATGGAACACACCATACACCCCCCCCCCCCACATATTTCTTCCCCATACCCTCCCCATCACACCGTCCCCTCCCTCTCGCCGTGGCTTGCTGTGTGAATCTTTGCAGATTGAAATCAAAGAGACAAATTTTCGCCGGCCCACGTCAGAAGCAGTGCTCCAGACCGCGTGGCTTCAAGGAAAAATCAATGAGGCCCTAAGTGGAGGGATCAAACTCAATATAGTGTTAGTGGTTGAGCCACAGTGTCTTCATTACAACAAACAAATCTGTTTGCGGTCTCCCCCCTCATCTGTGTGTGTGTGTGTGTGTGTGTGTGTGTGTGTGTGTGTGTGTGTGTGTGTGTGTGTGTGTGTGTGTGTGTGTGTGTGTGTGTGTGTGTGTGTGTGTTTGTTAGAAGAGGTTGTGTATTTTGAAGGAATAGTTAACTTACCAGGTCGAGGAAGCATTTTTTTCATGTTCAGTGACTGGAGGAGTGCGTAAAATGGAAGATTCTCTTGACATTTTTTTCAGCCTGCTTTTTTGCTCTACCGCGCCAGAAGCATACAGGTTAATTGCTGCACTTTCAGAGTTCAATTTGCAATCAGGATTTTACTGTGTAGCTAGCAGCCCTAACCCTCGTAGTAACTGCAGTAACTCTCTGCCAACATTCAGCGCTCACTGCCTGCATACTCATAAACCGAGAACATGTTAAGATCTTACCCGTACAGCTCAGCATTTAGACGTGTTTAGGCACTGTGTAATAGCATAAATACTTTACAGAATTTCATCCGTGTCCTTGTAGTGCTCCGTTGCGGGTGAGGTGTAATTTATTGAAATGGGAAAAAAGCTTTTCCTAACCTGCCAAATGACACGAGGAGTAAACACATTTCTGACTTCATTTGATTTGTCATTGTTGGACCTTGTTCCATATCAAGGCACAACAGGGATCCATTACTGTATCTGGCAGCTAAAGTTGCATCACCTTGAGAGTTGCGAAGGTGAAAAACAACATAGCACAATTGGGTGGGATTGTTTTTCTTTTTTTTCCTCTTCTTTTTTTTCTTTTCCCCATTTCTCTATTTATTTCCCTCTAGTGAGGCGTCACTTCAAAAACAGGCTGACCAAGGAGCTATATTATGCTGGGAGAATGTCAGCCGCTTACAATAGGCTGCTTAATGAGGTAGTATGGCAAACTTTCAGGCAGGCCATAATATGAATTATTTGTCATTGGCGGTGTGTGTGGGAGTGTGTGCGCGTGTGTGCATGTGTGTCTTTGGAACGGGCCCGGTGTAAAGTGGGATGAAGGCGGGCCTTGATGGAGAGATGTGGCACTAGCCTGGGGGCTGCCTCCACTGTGAGGGTAGTTAGCTCGCTGCACACCACCATCATTAGGGACTCGGGCACACCAGCGCTAGGAAAGTGACACACATGGCTACCATCAGACTCTAGCACATACACACAATACCTGTACAGTATCTACAGCTTACACATCCTTCTCTCTCTCTCTCTCTCTCTCTCTCTCTCTCTCTCTCTCTCTGTCTCTCGCTCTCTCACACACACACACAATTTCTAACCTATCATCACTACAGTCCCTACATGAAGTGGTAAATTGGTTATTAATTGTAAAAAAATAAAAAAAAAAAGAAGGGAAAAAAGAATTAGTCAGCAACTCAACGCAATGCAAAGAACATCACACTTGAAAAGTGGGAGTTAAAGTTACTATTACTATGATGAGAGATCCGGATAAAGTTTAAATGTTACACTACAGCCTTTCACCATCCTCTGGTTATGGACTAGACACCGCTTTGTTGAAGGCAACCATTGGAGGTCACTATTTTACATTTGCTGTCCAAAATGGTTGAACAGCTCCATAGATCAGTGTGGGTCAGGACCTCAATTAAAGGGGTTCAGAGATTTTAAAGTGTTAAATCAGTGTCATATTTTTCAAATTTCTATATAATTCCCAGCTGTGATGCATGTTCTTCAATATTAGATAATTGATATTCATTTTATGAATATCTTCCTACGTATATAAACCCATTATAACTTTAAACTCCATTTTAACCATGTTAGACTCATTGAAAACACACGTCCCTGGTTCTGGTGAACATTTTCATTTATTTTACTTTATTTTTTTATTTGTATTTGTATTTTATTTCATAAAAAATAATAATGTTGAAACGTAATTTCAAATAATGACATGTTCAATCTATCCTGTCAATCCATTGTCCCATGGGTTTGATTTGGAAAATCAGCTGTATGTTGTAAGTTTTATGGATATGATCATTGTGTGTGTGCTTGCAAGCAGGGCTGTGTGATGCGTAGTGCAGTAGATCTGTGGTAGTAGTGCTTGTAGTTGGTGCATGCTGCATGCTGCATGCTGCATGGTGCTTCTGCCTCCTACTCTGCTTTCAGCTACTGCCACCGGCTAGCCCTCCTTTCGGAGGGTGAAAAGAGGAGCCGAGTGCGTCTCCTCCTGCTGGTCCAAAGCCGCTCCACCGCCAAGACTTCTGCACTGCCTCCTTGTGGCCACACAAACGGTAACTGGGTACCTTGAGGTCCCAGGCTAAACTTTAGGGGATCTCGGAGCAACAGTGGGCCCCACTTGGGTCCCTTGCGTATTAACATACGTGGATGTACTCAAGAAAGACGCAGGAGTGCAAAGCACCAACAAGCTGGCCAGATGTATGGAGAACCGGGATGACTGGATGTGTCGATGGAGGGCTCGTCTGAGGGCGACCTAGGGAGAGATCAATGTAACATTAGCTAGAATGCTCTAAGTATGAATCTGACGGGGGATAACTTAAATCACTTGAGGGGATAAAGATTGTCTGGTTAAGTTTTTAAACCTTTCATTCTTCATTACTTACAGAACAACCCATCGGTCACAAGACAAGCCTGTCACCAATCACTAGACTCACTGAAGACAGGCCTCCCAGAGATTTCCCAAAGGGATCAAACCATGGACAACTTCATGTTTTTCTGAAGTTTGTGGTGACATGTCCTCCGCTGCCCCCCTGTGCCCCTGTTTGCTGGTGCAAAAGGCATACACATAGTGGAGCTAGATGTGGTGAGTAGGTGTGTCAGTCCAAGTTAACTTATGGGAGGTAAAATGTAAAACGGTTTGAAGATGATTGGTTGGACCAGTTGGAGCATAGGATCTCACAACTGGGAACAAACCAAAATGGCTTGTAAAATCATAACTGTGGGAATGATGGCAAACTAAGCATAACAGTTTCAAGGTTTCATGTTTTCTCATCTCTTGGATAAAGTGCTACTGTGCTTACTTATGGAAGGGCGAGGGAAAGTCAGTTTTTTACTATATGACTTCTTTAACATAATCACTTTTACATCATTCTCTTTTCTTAAATTAACTTTACACCAACAATTGTACTGTGCTCAGACAGGAAAAACACATTTGATACAAAAGTAATAATTGTGTAATATTTGGCTCTGCCAGCGGCTAAAGATTATGACAGGGTTGGACCTTTAAATGATCATGGATTGAAGGTTTACTGGAGCAAACGGACAATTCTGTAAAGTGTCCCACCCTGCCCTCACTCTCATCCCAATGCTCCCCCACACCTCTCTTTGTTGCCAGTCAATGTCATCCCCATTCCCCCAATGACCCCATTCCATCCTCTATTAAAGTGCAACCCTGTACAATATGCCCTTCATGGATCCCAAACATTTCGGCGACCTTATCATCCGCATGTCACGCCACGGGACACTTCTTCGAAAAGCTTTGTGTCAAGCAACGTTGTATACACCAAATCATCCATTTATGTTATTTCTTAGATTGAAGAGAGACCCTTTCAAACTGAGAGAAAGAAAGAAAATCTCTCAAATGTCCACCTTTTATCTACTGTACCGCGCAGCTTGTTCCTCAAGGTCAGAGGACACGTGCAACAATGCGCTTCTAGAAGAAAATCCTTTCGTCCCCAACGGGGTCACAAAGGGCCGGGATGCATGAGGAAAGTTCAGTCTGCTCACGGACTGAGTGTCTGTTTACCAAATGTTCTGTGTGTGTGTGTGTGTGTGTGTGTGTGTGTGTGTGTGTGTGTGTGTGTGTGTGTGTGTGTGTGCGTGTGCGTGCGTGTGCGTTTGCGTGTAC
Organism: Gymnoscopelus microlampas; assembly: GCF_963454915.1. NCBI lineage: Eukaryota > Metazoa > Chordata > Actinopteri > Myctophiformes > Myctophidae > Gymnoscopelus > Gymnoscopelus microlampas. Next base: position 15,308,480 of record NC_139951.1, read on the forward strand.
TACACCATGGTAGGATGCAGAACGGATAATTAATACAATAATTCGTAAGTCATATTTCATGTCATGTAATTTCAGGTCACAGAACAGAAATCACATAGCCTACTGAATTATGGCTCACATCTTGGAGCCTAGCCCAGTAGTATTCCTATATCATAATAGTAGAGTTTAAGCGATTTCTTAACATTCACCTGTACTGTTTGCGGAGCTCAGGTTGGATTAATCAATAATATTCGTTCAATAAGAATTCTTGTTTCATATCAAATAATAAATGAATACATAATCTGTGATATGTAGACCGAAACTATAGTATACTGTAGCAAGCAATCAGATGTACTGTCCAACAAATGTCAAATGTCCACCTCTTGACAGTGAATGAATACAGGTAGATTAATGTTACATACGGTAATAGTTGTAGTACTTTACTGTTGATAGTGATAGTGATATTTGATGGTACGTTTTTAATGTGGCCACATTTTACACGCATACAGTGCGGTAAATACACAAGTCACATTTGAATAGGTCAATAAATCCTGAGCCTAGTGCTTTTCGCAGATGACAACATTCATCTGAAGTCCAATTTAAACTTTTGCAAAGGTCCCTGAATCTATAAGACGGAAACTGCTTCAAACGGGAAAAAAGAATTGTTCACGGCGGGCAAAAGTGTCATTTGCATCATCTCCATTGTAGGCAGGTTTTGTGAAGAATCCTATTTCTGCTAAATTAAGAAAACTATCAACTCCCCCCTCCCTCACACACACACACACACACACACACGCTCCTATCTTACCTTTTAGAGCTGTCACCCCATTCCTCAGTGGAACAGCAGTTGCCTCCAATCAAAGTCAAGTCGTCGTGTCATGCGGCGGTCCCAGACCACGCTGACAAAGGCACCGCTGAAATAATTAGAAAGCTACATAGTGTCACACAGGGATTTCACGCTCGTCTTTCGCGCACGCGCGCACACACACACACACACACACACACACACACACACACACACACACACACACACACACACACACACACACACACACACACACACACACACACACACACACACACAGGAACTTTTCTGTGCTTAAAAGTGCTCTCATTTGGGGGAGTATTCTTTGCTCAAGGCCAGAAACGGTGACAGAGAGGAGAGGAAGTAGTGATCACACTGGAGTCCTTCTGCCTTCACTCTCCTAACCCCTTCACACACTCCTCTACAAACTTGTTGTCACAAGTGCTTTTTAAGACACCCCCCCCAACCCCAAACACAAAAAGCGTGTTTTTTCAGTTTTGTTTTTCCTTTTCTTTTCCCTTGAGTTTTCTCTATGTAGTGTGTAAGCCTACTTTTCAATGTGATCTTGGAAACTCAGAGGGAGCATGCCATGGTCAAGGTTGGAGGTACTGTACACCGTTTCTGTTTTCACCTCTTTCTTTTTCTTTTTAATGACGTCCAAAACAATATATTTCTTGCGCTTGAACCTGAAGGGACATTTTTAAGGTTTCCCTCGGATGTTTTCTGATTCACATGCGTGCTTTGCCTGCAGCGGTGGCCTTCGACATTGTTCCTCCACGCCACGCTCACATCAAAAGACGTCATTTCTTTTACTCCGGTATACAAAGATTTCTCTATCCCCCTCAAAGTGTATTAGAAACTGCGATGGACGCCTCGCTGTCTCTTGGTTGCTGGGGCTGTTGCCAGTCGAGCGGTATATATATAGTTCAAGGGTAAGACCCACACAAATACGTTAACAGAGTGCGTATATTCAAAGGGAACAAAGGATGAGCACCATGTTTGCTTGATCACAACTGAACCCATCCCCCAGGTTGTCATTCCTTCCTCCTTGGTATTCAGTGGAAGAGATGCCGTACAATAGATTGCAGCCATGTTGAAGTGTAATGTATGTTGCATGTTGTTTCATACCCCCAGTCTGTGGCTGTCGCCCGAAGCATAGTTTAAATATCTGAAACAAACACAAACATGGATATACTGTATATGCGGATGCACACATACACACACACACACACGCACGCACGCACGCACGCACGCACGCACGCACGCACGCACGCACGCACGCACGCACGCACGCACGCACGCACGCACGCGTGCACACACGCACACGCGCACACACACACACCTACGCTGGGTTGTAAGAGTTAATTCTTTAAGATGTTGCTCCAACACATGTACTGTATACACACACAACAAGACAGTTGCAAACATCATATCGTGACTGCACTTCCAAACAATGATGTTTGGAGTAAAAATAAAGAATTCTTCATATTAGCTATGTCACTGATGGATCTGGACTGGACGGAAAGATTTCAAAGCCACTATTTCACAGATGAAAATGTCAAGAAAGGGAAGTGACTCAATAGCATTCGGAACAAAAAAGGAGCTGAAAGGTAGACATGATGGCCATCTCAAGGTTAAGAGTAAATCTTAACAGCGCGCACTGTATGGATCGATGTACTGTATAGAGATGCTTGAGTCACTCTCGTAGACACAACCTGTGTGGTTGTCTCTCACACACACACACACACACGCACACGCACACACACACGCACACGCACACGCACACGCACACGCCCACACACACACACACACAGACACACACACACCCACACACACACACACACACACACACACACACACACACACACACACACTCATGCTCACACGCACGCACTTTATCCCTGCAGCACCCAACCAGGTGTTGATGGTCACGCGTACACTGTATGCTATTTATGATGAGATGGCGCTAGACATAAAAGCTAGTTGCGATGTGTTCCACAAAGGAACGGACGGCGACATTTGCTCGTTAAAGGTACAGACAAACATCACAGCAGCAGTGCTTAGTGAGTGAATGTCCACAGTCCAGGAGGAGGTTGGAGGATGCAAGTGGATGGTGGTGACAAAGTCCACGCCAGTATTTGTAATGAGCTGTTGGATATGACCACACAGCTTTTTAACACATACATGTAGGCTACTGTTTGTAACAGTAATAATACCCTATGATCATTACCTAGGAGGAAATAGACCTGTGGCATGTCAGCTTTAAATATTATGTATGTATAGTTCTGCATGGTTTTGCTCCTACATCTCTGATTTTGTTTAAACCCCCACCCCACTGTTAAGCCACTCAGATCTGTTGCAACCCTGAGGCCAATGATTTTGGAGGCAGTATGTGTGATACTGGTAAGTTTGTTTTTGTTGGACATGGTCAGTACAGTATGTTAACCCTACTGAATTTGGTGACCCCATAGCCTTGCCCTTTCCTCTAGCACAACTTTCCAGTTGGGTGTAAGGTGCAGCATGGCCTCTAGGGGTTACGAGCAAGGCTTTTATACTCGGCCCATATTCACTCTGCCAGTGGTCAACAGCTGAACTGGGGTCCTGTGCATTGGGGTCATCTCTGCTAGGTGTGTTTCATATTTTAAGCAGGAGATGGCTGTTACAGACGTCATTGGGAGCCGATTGACCATGTTGAATCGGGTACGAGACTGTCGACTGCTGTCGCTCAAGTTCAAGTCAAATAACTTACAGTTGATTTTCAAGTAGGAGAAGGGGGAGTGGGGTGGCAGTAGAATATATACTGCAGATACAAAATCATAACATAGTTACATATAGGCATAGATTAAAATGGAAATGCATGGCCTATGGGTGAGAAAACTTCACTGTAGCATGAAATTACATGTTTCCAGGAGAATAATCTGTAGAGTTCATGCGTGCCTTCACGCGACAAACAAAACAGAGATAGGAGGGGTGCTCAACCACAGCGACAAACGTATATAATCTGTAGCTCTTGGATTGTTTATTATTTTAGTCTGAAATGTGACTTTGTAGGAGAGTTGCAGGCAATGTCACGTACTGTCTATCTGGTATTATGGTATTGGCTGGTTCACAGACCGTGGGAAACGGCTCATAACCTTGCACTCGTGGCACAGAAGCATGAAATTTCGCTTGTAACAGTAGTATTTCTACATTGTGGTATTGATACTTTTACTTAAGTAAAACATTTGAGTACTTCTTCCATCACTGATATTTAGTAAGCTGCTGGAAGAGAAACTGTTATTTAACCACTTAAACCCACTAGACTCAGTAAACTGGACCTGATTATTTGTCTATGTACATAGTCTACTTAGCAGGCTGCTTCGACAAGATTCAGGGAATATCTCCCAAGAGCGGAGCTTTAACGCCAAGCTTAACTGTATTCAATTTGTTGCAATAAATGGTTAAATCTACTTTTACGTGAGACCATTGAGACCATTGGGACCATCACCCCAAATACAAAAAAGGTATGCAGGGTTCCGAAAGGGGCTATCACAGCTTGTGTGTGTACTGTGTACCCTTGTGTACATGATGTGTACACACATCAGGGGTGATTGTGTGTACATATCATCATTAATATGGTATTTGGCCTGTATGATGATTACTGTATTCTGTGTGTCATCATTAATATGGTATTTGGCCTGTATGCATGTTGGGTTTGGCAACCTCAGCTCAAATCTCAGTGAAATACTCTTACTTTGCACAGACAGAATACAGAATAATACTTGCTGATGGTGATTTGGTGAATAGTATACTGTATATACGTAATATGTTTTGTACAAAGGCCTATGAAAGTAATACCTTTAAATAGCTTTTCTGCTGCCTTTGACATACTGTGATGACAACATTTGGTTACAATTACCTAAGTTAAGTTCTTTTGTTTCTTGTTTGCATTTAGTGTAAGATGTATAAATGATACTTGTCCTATTATGTACTAAAGCCACTGCCATCATACATTTTATACTGAAATATTTTAGATTAAGTTACAGTAGCCTGCAATGTTTAGAATGTATTACATTTGTCTCCATGAGAGAATTATATTATTATTATGTAAATAATGTATCATGGTTAGAATCTGGCCTCATCTGTGTTTTTTATGTTTCTTACAGAGGCACACTACCTATACACTACCTACCTGTAGATACACTGCGGCACGACAACAGAGCTATCACTACAGAGCTCAAGACCCTGATGCTAGACAGGAGGTGGAGCCCTGATTCAGGAGTCCTGAGTTGGTGTTGGCAAACCAGTGGTTCTCAACCTGTGGGTCGGTTCCCCACATGAGATGACAGTGAAGTGACAATTTAAGGACTTTTATACCCTGTAATACCTCAAAAATTGGTAAATAACATAAGAAAGAGGCAAAACTTTTGAAAATAGACAGCGTTGTGAGCTTGTAGATCTGCTATTTTCACAATATTTATCTGTGGAACCGAGTCAAACAAAATGTAATACCTCAGCTCCTACAATTCCAAGTGCTTGTCAGGGTGGGGGTCCCCAGTTTAAATATTATTATTTTGGGTGGGGTCCCCAGTTCAAATGTGATTATTTTGAGGGGTCCCCAGTTCAAATATGATGATTTTGGGGGGTCCCCAGTTCAAATATGATAATTTTGGGGGGTCCCCAGTTCAAATATGATAATTTTGGGGCGTTGAGAACCAGTGGGCTAGACCGCACTCTCACATCGCATCTTAACAGGAATGAGAGACAGACATGGAACAAAGGACCCGGGTGACCTATGTGTACTGCGACTGATTGTGAAGTTGCCTTTGGTGAGTGAATGATGCCTGATTTACACTTGGTTGCGCATGATGTCGTGCACCACAAATAGACCAAGCTCACAATATGGCATGCTGCAATGTGTGGTGAGCTGGTAGACTGACTATTTTTGGGGTGCCACACCAGCTCGCAATTAAGTACAAATCAGGCAATATAGTCTAGTCAGCCAGCCAGCCAGGCCGTGTGAGCACCGCCCTCAAGCAGAACCAATCAGATCACAAGCTCGACTACAACCAATCGTGTAATGAACCATCAAGAAGACACACCACGTCAAATGGCATTATGGCAACCCAAATCGCCAGGGGTGACGAGCCAGGTGGTGCACAGACCACATGCTCCTTGCGTTGATCCGAATCAGGTGTTCAATCTGACTTCCGTCTTTTTGAATTGATTTATTGAATTCAAGAATGGTTTTAAAACCCATTTTTCCATTTACCATTTGCGCACAGACATCAGTGGTTGCACTGAAACACTGGCAGGTTGGCCAGCCTCCAAGTCAGCATCTAAAGACAACTTCACCCTGGAGTCTTGGTTACAGAACATCTTTTGCATTTATCTTTTGCATTGCTAAGCGATCACATTAAAGGTGGTGTAAGTGATGTTCTTTTGTTACTATAAGTATTGAATAGCTCTATAATCTGGTAGTAATCATTGCTATAGAGCGGTGGTTCTCAACTTGTATCACATGACACTGAAGTGTCAATTTAAGGACTTTTAAGAACTTTTTAAACGTAAAAAGAAAAAACTGTATCAACAAACTATTAGGGCTGGGACTTTAACTGATTAATTTAGATTAATTAATTACAGAAAATTAACGCGATTAAAAAAATTAATCGCATTTTAATCGCACTTAGTTTATGCACCACAGAACCTTTCTTACTGGACGAGTTTCAGGTGTACCGATCATACCAGTGCACCAACCAACAGCCAACACACCCCTGTGCACGCAATGGGACAAGAAGCTGATCAGACTGCTTTGATTGGCCCCGTGGATGGGACATTTAGATTTTAAAAAACTCTCTGATGGAAGCATGGATAAAAACACGGTTGTGTGCAGAACTATTTTTTGTTACTTAAACTTATGTATTCACTCATTGATTCACTCATATACCAAAATCTGTTTTAACTGAAAAGAAATTGCTTCTCAGGTCAAATATTGATATGCGATTAAACATGCGATTAATTTAGATTAATTAATTACAAAGCCTCTAATTAATTAGATTAATTTTTTTAATCGAGTCCCAGCCCTACAAACTATACTATAAAAACTGGTCAAACATTGGCCATATTGTCAAATAACATACGGAGGAGAAAAATGCGAGGCGTTGTGAGCTTGTAGATCTGCTATTTTATTTTCACAATATTTATCTGTGAAACCGAGTCAAACTAAATGTAATGCCTCAACTCCTACATTTTCAAGTGCTTGTCAGGGTGAGTGGGGAGGGGGGTGTCCCAGTTCAAATATTGTTTTGGGGGTCCCGGCCTGAAAAGGTTGAGAACCACTGCTATAGAGTCTCTCCAGCTGTTTAGTCAACAGAAAATACATTTTCAGGTTGGGATACCAATTTAATGCAATCAGGAGAGAGAAGGATACAGGATAAACTAATTAATGTGCATGTGATGGGGAAAAAAGGAGCAGATATGATTAGGACTGGAACACTATAAAATTCAAGTTGATAAATGGGTTATTTCACCTGATTGGTGACCCACCTGAAAATGTAGTTTCTGTTAACTAAAGAGCTGGAAAGGCATGGCACTTTATAGCAAAGATCACTATCAGAATAGAGCTTTAACTTTTTAACAACATTTTTGTTTGTTTCTTGTCAAAAATATCAATTACCCCACCTTAATGAAAAACCTTTTTAATCGGTCTCTGTTTCATCACTGATCTGATGAATCAAGTTAAAGGGATAGTTCATCTTTTTCTATCGATTAGTCACCCCATGGAGAGTTGAATTCATGGATTTGAATTTGTTTTTGTCATTTTGACATTCCTATAATAATTTGATGACCAGCGAACCGGTAGGCAGCGGTTCTGGTAGGAGACTCAAAGAAGACTCTTTGTGTGTCCTACCGGAACCACTGCCGGTCATCAAATTATTGGCTTAGGAATGCGACAAAAACTAAAAGAAAATCCATGAGTCATTTTGGGGGTGAACTATCCCTTTAACCTTCGTGTTGAGTATACATCTTTGAGCAAGCCTGGTGCTGTCAGATGTGTGAATGTGGGTACACACGAGGTGATGAGATCTTTGGCCCCGTCACCAAGGCCTGGATGAAGGAAAGGACAATGCACACGTCATAGGGTGTTCTCGTCTTCTCTAGCCATGTGCCTGTTCCCAACATTTATCACTTAAACGTTTCCTCCCCTGCCTTGAGGGACAAATTACAGTTTGTGAACTGAAGATTTGATTGTTTTTTGAGTGTTTTGTTTTGTAAGAAGAGCTGTGTTTGTGTGGCTGAAAGCACTGAGTGGTGTATACACTGGCCTGGCAGAAGCTGAACTGAGCTAATTTATTCCTGAGTGTTTAGATTGCGGGCGTTTGAAATGTTTTGTTTTATTTCTGTGCCAGATATGTTGTAGCGAAAATAGTCGATGTACAAGCTCATGTGTTGCAAGCTTGAAGATCGACTATTTTTGATATTTTTGAAAAGTTTAGTCTATAATGACATGCCTAAAATAGTGGATAAAACAGTTTTGCAGTCTGTCATGATGGACCCGTGCGCCTGAAATAGCCAATCTGCAAGCTCACAACCGAGACAGTAAGTGTCCAAAATATAAATCAGGCTTCTCCCATTATGCGGGTACAAGTGTTTGTGGCACAAACATGGCTGCCACTGGAAACTGTCAATTACACACTTTTGTCTAGAGCTGTGGTTGTTTACATGACTTAAAACAGCACTGCAATGCACAGGGAAACTGAGAAAGTGGGGTCTACACTTTCTTACCAAGAAAGATGATCAGTTTTTATTTTCTCTCAAATGTTGTCTTGGGCTGTCTGCAGGAAATAAAGTTTGATTTGCTGTAGGCCTGTCTGATGGTGTTGTGATTGTTTTTTCTCAACTAAACATGACTATACATATGACACCGTGTGACGTTTTTCATGTTTCTAACAATAGTATACTATGACATTGTTCATATTTTTAACAATAAGGTTTTTCTTTTTTCATGGCATAGTATAGTATGACGTTTTTCTTTTTCTGCTATTTTATGGGGGCATTTTCAAGCCTTTATATAATTGTAATTGTAATTATGAAATGGCAGAAATGTTATACATTGTTGTACAGATGCATTATTTTTTTTACTATACCTGAATTATTGTTTTATGGCTTGTAAAACTGCTGTTAATGTACAACAGTTGGCTGTTTATTAGCTGCATCGTTAAACAAGCATAATAAACGTTTAATATTCAAAGACTTGTGATAGGAGTAACCTTTTACACCATTTGACATTTCAATGTACAATCACATTTGACAGGCATTATCATTATTATGGACATCTATGCAACTACATAGCCTTGTTGAGAGCATTTCAAACGTGCTTTTTAAAGTAAATACTATATGAGCCTTTCTACCGAATTGGTTCAAATTCAGAGTTGGAAATTGTGTGAAATTGTTATTCTATTTTGGAAAGACTTTGACCATATTCACGTTGCACCAGATCTAAGGGACACATATTTAGTAAAAGTACAGTAAATTATCATATTGTATTTTCATAATCTTTTGGAATATCTTTCCTCTCCCAAAATGTGTCACTACCGAAACATGTAGAATTACCTCAGAATAAAGATACTTATATGAATGTATTCATTTTTTTTCATCCTCCCCTGTACAGACTATTTCTAAAAATGAATGAGGTGGTTTCTACAATTAAATACATTCAAATGAATATTCTAACTGATTTTTTTATATTGAATTCTTAAGATTTATCTAAATTAAATGCTATATTTCTTTGTAAAATGTATAAAGTTGATTATATTGATTTCAGAATTAATGATAGTTGAAATTACACATACACCTAACCAATCATTATCATAAAATATTGGTTGATAACTCACTATCTTAGATTTTTGACAAAATAACTGGTGTTTCGGTTTGACTGCACTATTTCGGTAGTGACTGTATTGTTACGGTAGTGACCATAGTATTTTGTTTACAAGGCTGTGCCATAGTCACTTAACTCTTTTTGCTAAACATTCATTGTTGACATAACACATACACCTAACCAATCATTATCATAAAATATTGGTTGATAACTCACTATCTTTGATTTAACTTTCGTTTCGGTAGTGACAAACTTTCCTTTCGGTAGTGACAAAAAAAATGGTGAAAAAAAAAATCACTACAAAGTACTACCAATCAAATCTAAATTGCCTGAAACGTACTCCTAACAGGTTTTTGGGGGGACGATTTTGGCCTCCACACTTGGTGATTTTTTCGGATTTAACTTTCGTTTCGGTAAAATAAATTTTACCGAAACGAAAATTACCAATCAACTCTAAATTGCCTGAAACGTACTCCTAACAGGTTTTTGGGGGGACGATTTTGGCCTCCACACTTAGTGATTTTTTCGGATTTAACTTTCGTTTCGGTAGTGACAAACTTTCGTTTCGGTAGTGACACAATGGTGAAAAAAAGAAGTCACTACAAAGTACTACCAATCAACTCTAAATTGCCTGAAACGTACTCCTAACAGGTTTTTGGGGGGATGATTTTGGCCTCCAGCTGTTTCCTTGGATCTGTGGTTCTGAAACGTTTTGTTGTCAACCCCCCAAATTGACATGTATTTGGGCAGTGGACCCCAATGTGAAAAGATGTAGTGTCAGGGCCCCCCATGAAAAAGATTTATATTTATGCTGTAACACATTTTTTTAAAGTTATTTGTCTTGTTTGTTGTTCAAGTCAAAGCACCAGGAAGGCTGTACTTGTCAGCCATCTGTTAGCTCAATGGGTTGAGACGCAGTATTCATGATCCAGAGGCCATGAGTTCAAATCCCATTGATGTCTTTCCTATGATTCTTTCCTTTGCAGACTGGCTTCCAGAAGATCAACTGAAAACTACCAGGAAGGCTATATTTGTCATCCAACTGTTAGCTCAATGGGTTGAGACGCAGTATACATGATCCAGAGGCCATGAGTTCAAATCCCATTGATGTCTTTCCTATGATTCTTTCCTTTGCAGACTGGCTTCCAGAAGATCAAGTGAAAACTACCAGGAAGGCTGTACTTGTCAGCCATCTGTTAGCTCAATGGGTTGAGACGCAGTATTCATGATCCAGAGGCCATGAGTTCAAATCCCATTGATGTCTTTCCTATGATTCTTTCCTTTGCAGACTGGCTCCCAGAAGATCAACTGAAAACTACCAGGAAGGCTATATTTGTCATCCAACTGTTAGCTCAATGGGTTGAGACGCAGTATACATGATCTAGAGGCCATGAGTTCAAATCCCATTGATGTCTTTCCTATGATTCTTTCCTTTGCAGACTGGCTTCCATAAGATCAACTGAAAACTACCAGGAAGGCTGTACTTGTCAGCCATCTGTTAGCTCAATGGGTTGAGACGCAGTATTCATGATCCAGAGGCCATGAGTTCAAATCCCATTGATGTCTTTCCTATGATTCTTTCCTTTGCAGACTGGCTTCCAGAAGATCAACTGAAAACTACCAGGAAGGCTATATTTGTCATCCAACTGTTAGCTCAATGGGTTGAGATGCAGTATACATGATCCAGAGGCCATGAGTTCAAATCCCATTGATGTCTTTCCTATGATTCTTTCCTTTGCAGACTGGCTTCCAGAAGATCAACTGAAAACTACCAGGAAGGCTGTACTTGTCAGCCATCTGTTAGCTCAATGGGTTGAGACGCAGTATTCATGATCCAGAGGCCATGAGTTCAAATCCCATTGATGTCTTTCCTTTGCAGACTGGCTTCCAGAAGATCAACTGAAAACTACCAGGAAGGCTGTACTTGTCAGCCATCTGTTAGCTCAATGGGTTGAGACACAGTATACATGATCCAGAGGCCATGAGTTCAAATCCCACTGGTGTCTTTACTGTGATGCTTTCCTTTGCAGACTAACTTCTAGAAAAACAAGTTAAAACCACCAGAAAACCTGTAACTCTCAGCCTACAGCATAGCTCAACTGGTAGAGCGTCTGTCCAATGACTTGACTTGACTTGAGTGGGTTCGATTCCCACTCGAGTCAAGTGTCCCCGGTATCTTGGGGCAACGGATAAATTGACTGATATCCTTAGTGATGCTTCCCTTTGCAGACTAACTTCTAGAAAACAAGTTAAAACCACCAGGAAACCTGTAACTCTTAGTCAACAGCATAGCTCGACTGAGAGTTAGTATTGGAGAGAGTCCAATAACATGACTTGACTTGACTTGAGTGGGTTCGATTCCCACTCGAGTCAAGTGTCAAGAGTCAAGAGTCAAGCTCGACTGAGAGTTAGTATTGGAGAGAGTCCAATAACATGACTTGACTTGACTTGAGTGGGTTCGATTCCCACTCGAGTCAAGTGTCCCAGGTAACTTGGGGCAACGGATAAATTGACTGATATCCGTAGAATAACTTGTAGGAGTGTGCTGGTTCAAATCTAGTACAACCCAGGACTGGATTTGAACCAGGACACTCCTACAAGTTATTCTACGGATATCAGTCAATTTATCCGCTGCCCCAATTTACCGGGGACTTGACGTTAGTGGGAATCGAACCCAGGACCTGGGTTGTACTGGATTTGAACCAGCACACTCCTACAAGTTATTCTACGGATATCAGTCAATTTATCCGTTGCCCCAAGTTACCTGGGACACTTGACTCGAGTGGGAATCGAACCCACTCAAGTCAAGTCAAGTCATGTTATTGGACAGACGCTCTACCAGTCGAGCTATGCTGTTGACTGAGAGTTACAGGTTTCCTGGTGGTTTTAACTTGTTTTCTAGAAGTTAGTCTGCAAAGGGAAGCATCACTAAGGATATCAGTCAATTTATCCGTTGCCCCAAGATACCGGGGACACTTGACTCGAGTGGGAATCGAACCCACTCAAGTCAAGTCATGTTATTGGACAGACGCTCTACCAGTTGAGCTATGCTGTAGGCTGAGAGTTACAGGTTTCCTGGTGGTTTTAACTTGTTTTTCTATAAGTTAGTCTGCAAAGGAAAGCATCACAGTAAAGACACCAGTGGGATTTGAACTCATGGCCTCTGGATCATGTATACTGCGTCTCAACCCATTGAGCTAACAGATGGCTGACAAGTACAGCCTTCCTGGTAGTTTTCACTTGATCTTCTGGAAGCCAGTCTGCAAAGGAAAGAATCATAGGAAAGACATCAATGGGATTTGAACTCATGGCCTCTGGATCATGAATACTGCGTCTCAACCCATTGAGCTAACAGATGGCTGACAAGTACAGCCTTCCTGGTAGTTTTCAGTTGATCTTCTGGAAGCCAGTCTGCAAAGGAAAGAATCATAGGAAAGACATCAATGGGATTTGAACTCATGGCCTCTGGATCATGAATACTGCGTCTCAACCCATTGAGCTAACAGATGGCTGACAAGTACAGCCTTCCTGGTAGTTTTCAGTTGATCTTCTGGAAGCCAGTCTGCAAAGGAAAGAATCATAGGAAAGACATCAATGGGATTTGAACTCATGGCCTCTGGATCATGAATACTGCGTCTCAACCCATTGAGCTAACAGATGGCTGACAAGTACAGCCTTCCTGGTAGTTTTCAGTTGATCTTCTGGAAGCCAGTCTGCAAAGGAAAGAATCATAGGAAAGACATCAATGGGATTTGAACTCATGGCCTCTGGATCATGTATACTGCGTCTCAACCCATTGAGCTAACAGTTGGATGACAAATATAGCCTTCCTGGTAGTTTTCAGTTGATCTTCTGGAAGCCAGTCTGCAAAGGAAAGAATCATAGGAAAGACATCAATGGGATTTGAACTCATGGCCTCTGGATCATGAATACTGCGTCTCAACCCATTGAGCTAACAGATGGCTGACAAGTACAGCCTTCCTGGTGCTTTGACTTGAACAACAAACAAGACAAATAACTTTAAAAAAATGTGTTACAGCATAAATATAAATCTTTTTCATGGGGGGCCCTGACACTACATCTTTTCACATTGGGGTCCACTGCCCAAATACATGTCAATTTGGGGGGTTGACAACAAAACGTTTCAGAACCACAGATTCCAAGGAAACAGCTGTTAACCGAAACGAAAGTTAAATCCGAAAAAATCACTAAGTGTGGAGGCCAAAATACTCCCCCCAAAAACCTGTTAGGAGTACGTTTCAGGCAATTTAGAGTCGATTGGTAATTTTCGTTTCGGTAAAATGTATTTCACCGAAACGGTTTTAACTTGTTTTTCTATATACTTACTAATACTAATATATAACTAACTAACATACTTACTAATATATAACTAACTAATATACTTACTAATACTAATATATAACTAACTAATATACTTACTAATACTAATATATAACTAACTAATATACTTACTAATACTAATATATAACTAACTACTATCGCATAACTAATATACTTACTAATACTAATATATAACTAACTAATATACTTACTAATAGTGTCTATATTATAGATTATAGTTTTAGTGTGTCTATATTATAGTGTTAGTGGCACTATATTATAGTGTCTCTATGTTATAGTGTTAGTGTCACTATAATATAGTGTCTATATTATATATAGTGTCAGTGTCTATATTATAGTGTCTCTCTACTGTAGCACCGCCCCTTCCCCTCTAGCTCCACCATTACATTACATTACATTACAGTCATTTAGCAGACGCTTTTATCCAAAGCGACTTACAATAAGTGTATTCAACATAGGTAGGAACGAAAACTACTAATCACCAGAAGTTTTAAGTGCATTTCCTGCAAAAACAAGCAACCAAGAGTATACCTAGCGCTAAGGTAAAAGTGCAATATATCAGCTACCTACTTTCTTAAACAGATGAGACAAAAATGGCAAAATCAAATGAGCACGAGCTAAAACAAATAACCCCTTCCTCTATCTAGCTCCGCCCCTTCCTCTCTGTATCCGCCCTTTCCCCTCTAGCTCCGCCTCTCTAGCTCCGCCCCTTCCTCTCTCTAGCTCCACCCCTTCCTCTCTGGCTCCACCCCTTCCGCTCTAGCTCCGCTCCTTGCTCTCAAGAAAGAAGACAGCAGTAGGCAAAGTACTACCAATCAACTCTAAATTGCCTGAATCGTACTCCTAACAGGTTTTTGGGGAGACGATTTTGGCCTCCACACTTAGTGATTTTTTCGGATTTAACTTTCGTTTCGGTAAAATACATTTTACCGAAACGAAAATTACCAATCAACTCTAAATTGCCTGAAACGTACTCCTAACAGGTTTTTGGGGGGACGATTTTGGCCTCCACACTTAGTGATTTTTTCGCATTTAACTTTCGTTTCGGTAAAATAAATTTTACCGAAACGAAAATTACCAATCAACTCTAAATTGCCTGAAACGTACTCCTAACAGGTTTTTGGGGGGACGATTTTGGCCTCCACACTTAGTGATTTTTTCGGATTTAACTTTTGTTTCGGTAAAATAAATTTTACCGAAACGAAAATTACCAATCAACTCTAAATTGCCTGAAACGTACTCCTAATAGGTTGTTGGGGGGACAATTTTGGCCTCCACACTTAGTGATTTTTTCGGATTTAACTTTCGTTTCGGTAAAATAAATTTCACCGAAACGAATCATTTTCCTGATTTTTTTGGGTAGGCTAGAAAATTGGAAAAATGGCAAAGACATTCTTTGATTTTTATTCTGGGATGAAAGATTTGAAAAAAAAACTATTTTGAGCTTTTCTCAGTGTCAGTCCCAAATCAAAAGAAGCCAAAATACTAAGCAGAACATCAGAAAAATGGAGCATTTTCCTGATTTTTTGGTGGGATAGAAAATTGAAAAAATGAAGCAATACGATACGATACGATACGATACAACTTTATTGTCAGCTTTCACCGAAATTTGCTTTGTGTCCATGACGTCACCGTTCAAGATACAGGCAGGACATACACAATACATTACACAAAGTACATTACAGGACATACATCACAGAAGCAGACAGAAACAAGCAATGTTTTATTTAGGTTCTGAAACGAAAATCAGTAAGATAGACTTGAGAAGTGAATTCGAATTGAATCTCAGATTATACTAAGATACCTTCACAGGGCCCGGGGGATCTTAGTATAATCTGAGCTTCAAATTGGAAGTGAATATTTGAAAAATTGAGCAATATCCAATTTGGGGTCTGAAAGGAAAATCAGTAAAATAATTGTTTAAAAAGTGAATTGGAATAGAATGTGAGATTATTCTAAGATCCCCTGACCCATGTCCACAGTAAGGTGGAATTCTTGAACTGTGAATGGAGTTTCTAGGTGAAATTGTTTTTTTGAGGTCCCAAATTCGTCCATCGACCTCCATTCTAAATCTCTGAACTTTTAAAGGAGTACAATTCTAAAACTATTAAACATTTCAAAGATTCCTTTTCAGGCAAACATGTCCACAGTAAGATGAACATTTTAAAGTATGAATGGGGTTACTAGCAGTAAGTATGTAGGATTAGTAGCCTGTACTCGTTTCCCTTTAAATGTCTATTGCCGCATTGACAATGCATTGGGCGCTTAAAGCTAAATATCCCCAAAACTACAAATGATTTCAAAGAAAAAATCTCAAGCATGCATGATTTTTAAGCAGGTTTTTCTTATTTTGGACATGATGCATTGGTAACACATTTTAACCCTTTTTTTCTTCGACCTTCGGTTTATAAACCCCTGACTTTTAGGTTGCGCCACGCTCAGCACAGCAACCATAACTGGGAATGAAATACTTAACCTTTTAGAATTTAGGGGGAGAATGGAAGACAGAAAATGTTCCCTTTCGGTTTACAAAGCACTGTCATTTGCTCTGTGCCACAGAGACATGGAAGAGTAGGGGATTCAGAAGCACACATGTGCATTACCGTAAGTTCTTCCTTTCAACTGACCGTTTAATTGCATCCATAATGTTGGTAGAAGACGTCTACAGCTTTCTTTTCAATCAAAAAGTAACCATAATTGAACAGGTTTTTTCCATTTAGGTGGAGAGTGAAAGACAGAAAATGTCCTGTACCAATCTTGAATAACAAACCCAGGCAATCGAGTACTTGTTGGGTGAGAAATCTTGATGTCCATTGTGGAGCTCAGTCGGTAGAGCTCTCGCCTACAAATCACATAGACCATGGGATCAATCCCGGGCACAGCCACCTCAGTGGATGAGTAGCACAGTTTGAATACTGGGAGTTGATGATGGATGTAGCGCTCTACCTCAGCGATCCCATCGCACAGGGGTCTTCAGCGTTTTCAGGCCAAGAACCCCCTAGCTGAGAGAGAGATGAAGCAGGGGCCTCCTCTATATTGTATAAAATTGTGTTTAAGATTATACTTTTTTTTGTTTACTTGGTCTGCTCTTTTTTCCCTCTACCCCTATACCTCTTTGCCAAAAATAGCCGATCTACAAGCCCACAACGCCTCGCAGCGTGAGGCGTTGTGGGCTTGTAGATCGGCTATTTTTGGCTAAAGTTCTCCTCAGAAAAGGGATGCTAGGTTTCGAGTGGTTATGGTAAAAAGGAAAATCATATCACATAAAGATTTGGCGGACCCCCTGTAGTAACTCTGAGGACCCCCTAGGGGTCCCGGACCCCCTGTTGAAGACCCCATGTTTAGCGCATTGTATCGGGGATGAACCTCCGCGTGTTAACGGCTGATATCGACAATAAGCCGCTCCTGACTTACTTATTCAAGGTACAATCTTTATTAACCCCATGTACCTTCCTTATGGTCCTGACAGCTGAACCTCACGACTGACACAGCTCTGGGTAGGCAACCCGGCCTGGCGGCGATTCTGCTCAGAGGAGCGCACTTCTCTAGTTGAAACTGTGGCATAATTACAGCAATATATATACATGTATATATATATAATATATAGTAATGTTACAGTATGGAATATTGTTAGATACCAGCACCAGGCCTTAAGCCTCATTTCTACGCCTGCAGCACACCCATGACAATTATCTTATGGTATAAAGCATTTTCTTGGTGTGCAATGCTTAACTTTCCTCTTAAATTTATTTTCACCATTGAGTTAATAGACCCTGCCTGCTTGCTCAGGTTGAATCTTGACCTTCAGGTAAAAATTCGTGTCAGATCCTGTGTCTAGGTGAAACATGACCTTTGACATGATCTAAATGTCTCAATAGAAGAGCAGGGAGACAAAATACAACCACCCCAATTGTATAAGTTATAGTGTATTAACATACTCTACCATACAGATTGGACAAAATTACATTTTATTCATTAAAAAAAGAGTTACATAGTGCCGCTTTAACCTTGGTGTCCGTTTTGAAATGTTCAAACATTTTCAAACTTAAATCTTTCACCATTTGTCATACAATGAAGTATATAGGGTCAAGTGTGATATATTGACAGCTAACGTACTGTACCACACATTTTAAAGCCTTGTTTTAGCTTCTATCTAAGTAGAGGAGAAGAAATACTTCAGTTGGAAGAGAAATGCTCACCTGATTGTATGCTCAGACCTTCCATGTCCTCGTCTAGTGAATTAACACAAAATATAAGACACAGATGCACATACTAAGTCGCTTTTATTAATACAGAACTGCATGCTACAGAGACTGTACAGCATAAACATTTATTCATTACAAAAAAAACATGGTTTTTGGAACCATTTAAAATAACAGAGAAAAATAAAATAAACAAACCAAAAAAATAAAAATAAAATAAAATAAAATAAAAATAAGAGCATAAAATAGAACAGGAACATCACAGCCGTTAAGGAAACATTCAAACTATTTATCATTAGCATCTTAATAAACCAGAGAAGAAATCGACAGTTTACAGTCGCGTCATGTCAACTACAATGGCACCGAGTGGATGATTCTCTTGTAGTTTTTTTCTTTTTTTTTTCTTTTTTACAGCCTCTTGCAACATCAACATGCCTATTTTTTCTATCTACCTATATGTAGTAGTGTACTTAAAAGTGGCAGTTTGTGTATTTTTTTGTATTTAATAGTTTTTTTATGAACCTCCTAATATACATAATTTTGGCCCTCGTGGGTTTATACAGTATGATGTCCGTCTTTTTATTAAGTTTAAATTTTTAATATTTGACAATCTGCTACCAAACACATTTGTTATAGCAACATTTATACTACATACATAGCAATCTATGTAACGTCACAGCAAAGAATGGCATTGAAAAAAAAAAAACCTACAGCGTTGTTAGAGGGGGGAGAGAAAATTATCACAAAATTTGGCACGGAAAAATCTGTACATGAATCTACAGTCTGCGCGATGTGACTGCGATAAAAAAGAAGGGCTTTAGACATGTTTCCAACTACTGAAGACACGGTACCCACTGTCCCTCGTATTCAAGTTTTCTTTTCTTCTTTTTTGTTTTGTAAAATGGCTTATAGACGCATCTGTTGAAATGACGTTGTGCATACTTCTGTTCATGAGATCTTTACACAGTACGACTGAGTGGAACCCAGGGTTTCAGCAAGGAAAGAAATTAATCTGTCAAAACAACAACGAAAACAAAAAAAAACAAAAACAAAAACAAAACAAAAACAAAAGATTTTCCTTTTCAAAACCTCCTTGTAAAAATGGGTCATTCATATATATATAAGTCGCTTACCTTAAGAAAAAATATTTGTACAATGTATTAAGAAAAAAAAAATTCAAAAAGGGACACGTACAAGATACGACAAGCAATCTCTAAAGCAATAAATACTACTGGTCCTAGCGTTGTGACATTTTTGTATTGAACACCCACAACCCTCCCACCCCAAACCTCCCCTCAAGTCCACCCCAACCCCCCATTTGACTCCTCCCCCAAGGTAAACAACAAAAAGAAAAAGACAACGCAATGGAACAATGCATATTTAACACAGTAACCCCCCCTTCCCTCCCACCCCTATTATTTCTGTACATTTAAACAAGAACAGGTAACATCACAATTAAAGTTGTTCCTCAGAGAGGTGTCTGCGCAAGCCCCCCCCAAGTACCCTCCCAGGGATCGATAGGTGTCGGTTGATTGGTTCGCAGGCTCGTATTTAATACAAATAATAAAGGAGAACCAACTCTTTTCAAGAAAAAAGGGCTCATTGAATTATCTAGCCTACCTGTTTTATAATGTCTTTTAAACCATTTTGAAGTTGAACTATTCTGGTGTGCTGCTTCAACACTACAAATAAAAAGACAAACAAAATTCATAAAAATTTGGCAGATTCACAAAGCTATACTACAGCTCATTGTATTATTTCTTTATAATAATTATATATTTTTTCAATAATGATGGGTCAAATATTGACCAATGAACTTTTAATAAAAACAATAACAAATCTTTTAAAGCCGTATGGCACAGAAACATAAAAAAACAAACCAAGGAAAACGATTGAAGTGAAATTCATCAGCGAGAGAGAGAGAGAGAGAGAGAGAGAGAGAGAGAGACATAGACGGGGCCCGTTAAAGGTGTTTGTTTGTTTGAACAGAGCTTTAGAAAACAAAACAAAAATAAAGAGCGAGATCTGGAGTAGAGAGAACAGACTATTCTATAGACTTGGTCACGAGCGACAGAGGCTGCTGGGCCGTCGTGGAGCTGGGGTGAAGCGAGTGGGAATGACACATCGACGCCAACGGCCGGCCCAGGGACGGCGCCACCGAGGAGGAGCCCGGCTGCCGCGAGGACGAGACGTCGCCGCGCTCGCGGGCTCCGTTGTGGGAGGAGGAGGCGCCGCCGGGCGTTTTGCGGCCCGCCGCCGAGTTCTCCATCTGAACCAAAGATGGCGGAGGAGGCGGTGGGGGAGGAGGCCCGACTAGGAGGTGGTGGTGGGGGGGGTGGAGTGTCTGGTGGTGGGCCGGTTTCATAGTCAGTGAGAGAGGTTGCATTTGTTCAGTCTGAGGTCTGGGCTCTTTCGAGGAAGGGGAAGGAGCCACGGAGGAGGAAGGGGAGGAAGGGGGGGAGTCTAGTAAGCTTCCGTCCGAAGAAGGAGGACTGGCACAGCTGCCTTCACCTTGGATGTAGCGAATGCACTTTTTTTTTCTCCTGGAGCGGGGACCAAGGCGAGAAGAAACAAAAAAAGAGAAAAGAGTCTTTTAGCGTCAATGTCTTGAAAACTAACAAAAACACACAAAAGGCTTTGGCGGCAAAGCTACTTGAATGCACCGCGCTTTGGTAGATGGGCCGATTTACTGTCAGATCTAACGTGCACATTCAGATGGTGATTGCTGCCGTTTTTTTGTTTTGTTTGCTTTGTTCAGGTGCATTCAAGTAGCGTTGGGAGCCTTCATGAAGGCAATAACGGTCACTAAAGGTCACCGTCAGGTTCCCAATATCCCCCCAACCCTCTACTGGACAGACAGACAGACAGACAGACAGGAAGGATCAGACAACAGGAAAGTGCCACGAGAAGAACCAGGAGAGACACAATGAGGATGAAAGGAAGCGATGAAAATGAGCAGTTTTTTTGTTTGTTTTTACCACTTTCACCCTGGCGTCCCTATTATAGACCTGTCATTATAAGCGAAAATGTGAAAACAGTTAGAAAAATAAGTGCTGCATTGCAATGTGTGGGGAGCCTGTAGATCGGCTATTTTCGCTAGCCGTCGTACGACAGTATATTGGGTTTAAGTGGTTAACGAACAGCCTTTATGAATGTGTATCGACTACATGTAATTCTTGGCTAATCTAGTGCGCTTGTCTCGGCCGGGTGAAGTTAGGACCCCCCTCCCCATTTCATTGGCCTCTCTCTCTCTACTAGCTCTCTATTCTCCCAGGGGAACCGAGTTTGTATGCGAGGCTAAAAAGTCAACAAGATCCACACACTACCTCGTATCTTGTCCCCCCCAAAGACGTGAATGCGTGCACGCCGGGTCACGGCATTGTGTTTGCATTTCTCGCTTCGGGGTCGGGACCCCTCCCCCCCCCTGTCTGGCGTTGCCCGGGAGCCAAACCCATCCCCTGCTCTGTGGAAACCGAGCTCCACAATGCAACTACACCGCAGGGGGTGGGTCGGGGTGGGGGGGAGGGAGGGAGGCCAGTTTTAGAGAACGAAGAAGTAGAGGGGATTGTGCTTATCGGCGGTGGCTGTGTTCTGAATGTTGTGCTGAGATTTGGTTAAAGGGGGAATCTCTGCCCAACTCATCTTTATCCTGACCTCTACACTGACCCTCCCCCTCCTCTCCTTTCTGTCTGTCTCCCTCTCTCTCTCTGCTCCATCACAAGGATGCCTGAAGGCCATGTGTGGTTTAAGACGGCTAGCTCACAGGGACAGGCAGCGCGGGAGGAAAAAGAAAGAAAAAGACAAGAAAAGCTAAGGTGATCCAGAAATAATGGGAGAACAAAAGAAGTGAGAGTAGAGCCGGACGGAGGCCTGTGGAATTCTACGTGTGGCCGTTCATTTCAGGGTAAGGCCTGTTTCTCAAGTCATACCCCTGCCTGTACTGTACTAAGTGTCGCACGGATACGTGTGAGGTTGAGGCGAATGACAGGATAAGTGGAGATAAAAAAAAAGAGAGAGAGAGTGAGAAAGAAAGTAACGATACATTGACACTGAGAACTCACGACACCGCGACGGCATGCATGGAAGAATGGGAGAGGAGCATGCATTCCTGATAAGCCGGACAAATTATCCAGGAGTGCAGGCACACAACACGGAAGACAACAGGAAAACACGGAGAAAGAGGCGAGGGATGAGGGAGTGGAGTGTGCCGGGCTTTTAAGTGCTTTGTACGTTCCTAGCATTGTGAGCTGGAGTGTATTGATTGTCCTTTACCGGAGCAAAAAGCTATCAGTTTGCCCGCGCCCGGCTATACGTCTTGTTCTACGGTGTCTTCCGAGTGATAAGTGCCTGTCAAACTGCTACAAATGAGCTAATATCCATTTTTTAACAGACGTATCGATTCATAACATGTGCCCGTGCACGTTATTGATTTCTCCTCTCTGGTCTCGGGGG
Source organism: Gymnoscopelus microlampas (assembly GCF_963454915.1). Taxonomy (NCBI): domain Eukaryota; kingdom Metazoa; phylum Chordata; class Actinopteri; order Myctophiformes; family Myctophidae; genus Gymnoscopelus; species Gymnoscopelus microlampas. Next base: position 15,331,140 of record NC_139951.1, read on the forward strand.
GGAATTACACCAGATGCATCTTTTAGGAAATGGAGCCCGGTGAGGTCTTTTAACCTCTCGGCTTCCAAGACGAACGCTGAATTACGAGGCTCTCCCATCGCCCTGGTCTGTCTTGACTCTTGCCTGGCTCTCCATCATTTCCCGTGACTGCCTAAGGAATATATATCAGCTGGAATGGTGTATCGCTAACATCACCATGTCGAAGCGATGGCGTGTAAGACGGCCAATCAATGACAGGCCGCATGCCGAGTCATTTTCACTTCAAATGTTCAGAGATCGTAAAAAAAGAAGATGAAAGGAAACGGTTAAAAATAAAAGCGGCTACAAATTTGACTCACCTGTCCCTGAACAAAAAACGAATACCGCGGCTCAAAAATGGGCTCATAAATTGTGAATGAGCTCTTCATTTTTGACGGACAAAACCATCTTAACTGGATCCTGATACTTGAGGCTTATTCAAATAAATCATTACAAAAGAAACAGCCCTGAGATGCGAAGCATATCAGGTTTTGCATGCCCCTGATGAACAATACCGAACGATGTGTGGTAAATGGTTGAAAGTCATGGAGAGAAGAGCGAGGAAACAGTGGGTGGGGGGTGGGGGGGGGGCGTTCAGTGGTGAGGGCGCAGTGCAAGCCAGACACAGAAAAGGGTATTACTTAGCAGAAACAAATACCTACCATGAAAATATTCCCAATTCAAAGACTGCTTGTGTCAGAACAGAAAGACAACAGGTAGGGACTAAGTAAGGGTTATTAGAGAGGAAGTTTGGAGGAAGACAAGGAGGAGGAAGAGGAGGAGAAGGAGAAGGAAGAGGGCATAGAAAGAGAGTGTCACTGAACGGGCCCTCTGAGGAAGCAGGGCCAGGTTTGTAAAGCACGACATGGTTATTTCAAAAAAAGGGCGCCAATTAGGACATACTGTACATGACAGTGGAAATATATCTACTGCCTGGCTAGAAAATGGATTTGGACCAAAACTGTTGGGACCATGAGAATGAATGTTTTCACTGTATTAGTGTATTAGATTAGCCATGTGTATTAGATGTGTATTAGATTAGCCATGCTGTAAATCATTGCTTCTCAAAATCCGGTCCAGGGCATGGATCCTTATGGGTCTGTAACTGTGAGAGTGTACAATTTTTCTTTATCTTAGGGACCCCAATCTACACAGTACAATTCAACAGATGGAACCTCTTTTGGTTCCATTTGTACACTCTCAGAGTTGACCCCCTGGTGGTCCCGGGACCCGGCATTGAGAACCAGTGCTCTAAATGACGGCTAGACACCGGATCAATGTTTATCTCCAAAAGTCAATCTCGTTTTGTAAATCCATTTTCTGCCATGGCGGGCTTAAAAACCTTGTCGTGGGTTTGAAAAAGGGATTGAAAAGCAGTTGCACTGCGTGAGGGGAGGTTTACAGTGTGGAAAGCCCTCCTTGGTTAAGGGGGGGGGGGTGGGGGAGACAAAAAGGAGCAGAGCAGTTTGCCATATGTTACCACATTGAAGGAGAGACACACGTTTTTTTGTTGTTGTTTGCTCTAGATAGAATATATCTGTACAAGTAATCAAGGAGGGGAGAAGGAGGCTGCTCATTGTGTCTGGGCCTCCTCTCACAGATACTTAACGGGAGTTATACCTGCATGGTTTGCACCATAAACTCAGCTGGTCAAGCCCGAACAAGGCACGACACTTCTTTGGGGTATTTGCATCTGTTAGCCAAAGAGGTAGGACAACGAACACACGTACGTACACACACACATACACACACACAGAGACAAAACGAAAAACAAAAACGAGAAAGAAAAAAAGAAAACGGACACGTCATTGCACAGACACAAACACGTGGCCAGGGCTTAGGTTTAGGCTGGTTGACACTGGGACATCCTCCGCAACATGTTTTTTGACCAAGCCATCATCACGTCAACTCCTCCGCCGACACTGCCATGTCTGGATTCCTCAGCATCCTTAAAAAGGGGGGTTGGGGGGGGGGGGGGCTTACAGTTTTGTCCTGTAATCAAGCCCACTCAGTGAAAATCTGGAGTGCCAATCCAACTGTGAAACTGTAGCCCGCGAGGGTCCATTTTCACCCTTTCAGTTAGATTGGACGCCCAGGGTTTGGTCGGTGGGCGGGCTTTTTTCTATTTGTTGCACAAACAGATCCAACATTCATTCCATACACACCCTTCTTCCCAAAAAAAGGCGTAAGAAGAACCCCGCCCCCTAAAACAAAACAGAATCATACTGGTTGGCACCTATACGTATAAAAAGAGGCAAAGCTAGACTGGCAGGGGGGCGTGGCTGGAGGAAGCCGAGAGGTGATGGTGATAGCCTGGCCGGACAAGATGGAACAGACAAACCGTTGGGCAGGTAGAAGGCAGCAACAGAGAGAGAGAGAGAGAGCGGAGGAGAAGGAAGAGGACGAGGAGGAGGAGGAGGGAGGAAGAGGAGGAGGATCGTCCCAGCGTACAGTGTAACCCAGCCTTCGCCTGGCCCCCGGCCGGTGCGGGCGGACACCGTACACACCTGCATGGGCCACACCAGTTATTCTGTTGGTCGAGGCCAAAGCGCGCTCGACACTTCTTAGGAGCGCTCAGGTCTGATGAGGTAATAACGGGGGGGTAAGGGAGGAGGGGAGGGGAAGCCAGCACAGAGGAGGAGAAATGGAACCAAAAACAGGGGAAGAGGGAAAAAAAATCAAATAAATAAATAAATAGAAGATAAGAAATAAAGGGGAGAAAGAATAGACACCGGTAAATCTGTGAAGCTTTTGCTGTGGCTTATTCAGCTAAATTAATCCCCCCCACCATCATCCCATCCCCAGTTGACACACTAGATGCAAGCCATTGTCAAGAGATATCAAGTATGCCTTTTTTTTTTTGAGAAAATGCACATACTGTCAGAAGACACGGGTTAGTGTGTGTTTTCAGACGTTAGGGAAATCAAAATGCAGGCAAAAGGCTCAATTCGTTAAGTGTGCAAACGAGTCAAAGCAGTAGCTTTTTTTTTTTCAATCATGTGATCTAGAACTCTGATTGGAAACAAGAAATCAAAAAGTAGTAGTGCTTATTTGTTAGAGCGAGCATACAAAAGGGTTGGGGTGGGGGAGGGGGGTTGAATGCACTGCATTGCTTTAAAAGCTAGCTGTTGTCAAAGCTGTGTTATTTGAAAAAAAGGTTCGGGTTCAAGGTGGCAAGAATAAGCAGTAATAGAAGGCTGTTTCAGACAGCAAGGGAAAATAATCTAGTCCTCAGGACCTGGTATCAAACAGCCCACAGCATCACTGACCACGACAGGAACTGTGTGTCACTGTGGACCTCCAGTCTTTAATGGTAGTCATTATCAGACGGAGATCACGGTGACACAAGTCAAAAAGCTAGGCTTCGTTTGCACCTCGTCGTGTGACTCTTTCGACAAGTGCCGTGACTTGCTTCGCCACACTGTTCAGTTGACAACATGGCATTTTTTGTCAAGCGAAAGAGTCGTGAAACAAAGAACAAAATGAGCCTTTAGAATGTTGTGCAGTGCTGCAGGTGTTTGAGTCTGGTTCTAGTCTGATTATAGACAGTTTTAAAAAGAGGGGGTAGGCCAAATTCATGCTGGCCTATTAGAGTAGGCACAAGCACAGCTACAGAAAGCATATAGATTAAGGAGGTTTACCCTGACATCATAAGATCATAGTTCACAAGCTAGCTTTAAACCATTTTTAAACCTGGGGTCCCTATTTTGGGCCAAGTCATTATAGGCGAACATTTTCAAAAGAATTGCGGTAATAGCCGATCTACAAGCTCACAACGGGAGTTGTGAGCATGTAGATTGGCTAGTATCGTTAATCATTCTATGAATAAGTATATAGGGCTTAGCTAACTCCTTCAACTAATGTCAATAATAGCAATAATTTAAATCAAACATAAATTCTTCTAAAGCAAAAAACAAACAATAGCATTAATATTTTTTTTAAGAAAAGAAGGCAGCAAACAAAAGCAAATAGAAACATTATTTCAAAAAAATGGTAGCATTTAAGCTTAAGACTGCTCTCAACATTCTACAACTGGCACATTCACGGATACATAAATACACATGAATTAAGATAAGAAGGAATAAAACATTAGTTAGTAATTTAATACTCAAAATGACATTAGCACCTGTAATCGGAGGGAGTGAAAGGCAAGGGTTTGGAAAATATTCTCTGTGTTCTGAAAAAAAAGAACAGATAGAGAGGCCTTCAAGAAGCGATCCGTCACCCAGAACGAGAACGCAGAACACATGTAGACAAAAAAAAAAAAAAGATCGACATTTTAGTCCTCGTCAACTCACAACATGATCAGAAAGAATAAAAAGGATGGATAAATAGCAGTATTAAGCAAACCTCCTTAATTTTAAAAGACGTGGGTGTGATTTAGTTTATGTTGATATTAAAAGCATGCGTGAAGGCAAGCGGAGGGGGGTTAAGGGAGGGAGCGGGGGGGGGGGGGGGGCAGGCAAGCAGGCACACACATATGCATGCACATCGACGCACGCACACGCACACGCACACGCACACACACACACACACACACACGCACAGTACAAGCACAATCTATCTGCAGGGTACAGGCATGATAACACAGAACCACGCACACAACACACACACACACACACACTGGCAAACGTTAATGGCTCTCACAATGCTTAGATTTCACATTCTCAAAACACACGGTATCACAGTATCACAATGCTGGGGGCAAAGGGGGAGGAGGGAGAGAGGGGGGGGGGTGTCAGAGGGGAGGTGAGATGGAGTTGGGAGGGGGAGTTAGGAGGGAGAGAGGGGAGGGGGGGGGGGGGGGTTTGGGGATCATGCATATTCAATTATTATTAGCTGGGGAAGGCTTGGGACGGATGGGGGGGGGGGTGGTTACAAGCAACTCTACCATGTAAACATTGCATTGGGTAGCATAACTACATTCAAAAACATCATAAAAATAATGAAATAAAAAACAACAACAACACACACATACACACACATGAGCCAGGCACAATAATACAATAAGAAGCTAAAAATGAAACACAAACCATAGCTAGTCTTTAATCACTTCAACCCTGGCATCCCTAATTTTGGGCAAGTCGTTATAGACGAAGATTTCCCCAAAATGTTTCGAAGATAGCTAATCTACAAGCTTTGCACCGCAATGTGCTCTGTGTGAGCTTGTAGATCAGATAATTCTAAAAACATATTTTTTAAACATTTTTGGAATACAGGGCTAAAGTGATTAAAGCTGCAATCCGTAACTTTCATGTTCTATCCAAGATTCAAAACCCAGGTCCCCCGACACAAGTGCCTAAACTTGACCTTCAAGCAGTACCACTTGTCGACCACTAGTGGTCCTGCCCGACCACAGTATTCTATAAAGAGCAGGGAGACCAAACCCCAGGAATAACATTTTATTCACTAAAACAAAAAGTTATGGATTGCAGCTTTATGACATGTCACATATGGCTGACACATGATGGCAGTCTCCTAACATGGGAGATAATTGAGGCTTGCTTACCATTGCCCTCAGCTTGCTGCTTCTCCCTTTTTCTCTTCTTCTTTTTACCCTGGTTACATGCCAAAAAAATAGAAAGAGAAAAGAAAAAAAAAGAAGATAGTAACAGACAAGAACCTTAGTTATTATATTGTAGAAGAGCCTACCACAAACATCCTAGTGTTTACTTATTTGTTTTATCATTCTTTCTTTCGCCTCTGTCTGACTTTCTGAAATGTCTTTTCTGCCCTCTGGTTTACAACAGCCACAGCAGGCCAGCATTGAATGTTCCCTTCTCTTTCTTTTTTTTTTAAATGTTTTTTTCTTCTTTTGCTGCCGGTCTTTTGTCTTATTTCTTCATCTTCTTTTTGAGACATCATGGGCTCTAGTCCTGTGTGTATGTGTGTGGGAGACAAGATTTCTCTGGGCTCCACTGGTTAACCACATGCACCCTGGCGCCCCTATTCTGGGGGCAAACATTTGAAATAAATAGCACATCTACAAGCTCACAATTTGTGAGCCTGTAGATCAGCTATTTTTGGCGTAGATACTTGGTGTAGGTAAACAAAGTATAATAGGTTTTAAGGATTCAACTTGCTCCAATGCTGGACACAAAATGATGAGCCTTCCCGCTCATTTGTATTGTTTATGTAGCTTCTGCAGCAGAGCTATGCATCCTGAACGATAGTGGCTAATCATCAGCATAACTTGCTAGCTTTATCTTGCGGTGGATGGTATCGTTACATGTGCCCTTAGTACAGTTAGGGACTTTGAATTAAGCTGCGAGCCAAGGGCACTCCCTCTTTCTTTGGTGTTTCGCCTTGATTGCGCTTAAACCCTAACATTTAACTTCACTAAAACTATGCATAAACCTTACCCTAACCTCACAAACACTATGCTGAACCCTAAACTCACAGAAATAATGCCTAAACCAAACCTCAAAACCCTGTCCGCCTGGGCGAAACACCAAAGAAAGATGCTCACCCGCGAGCCAAGGTGATGGTCGAGAGTGCAATGAAGGAGAGTGCCGCCATTAATCTTGCAGTGGATGGTATCGTTACATGTGCCACTAGTACAGTTAAGGACTTTTAGGGACTTTGTCAGGTCTCAAAAGATCCATGGAGACTATCAAGAAAAGCGAGGAAGGGGGTTTGGGGCCTGCTAGCTAAAAAGTCAAAAACTATTGTTCATTGAGTAAGGGAGCCATTACGACTTGTAAACTTCAAAACTTACATAGTTATCTCGTGCTGACCAGCCGGGGTACAGCTGCATGTGAAGCTGTCGTTCTTTCCTGGCCAACTCGTAGTACTTGGCCTGTTCCTCTCGTGATAGCGCATGCCACTGTGGATCGACACAAATGACAGAAAAGAATGATTTTTCTTTCCTTTTCTACAAATGATTTATTTTATGGTGTGGAATTTGTGTTTGCCGTTTTCAATATCGTCTAAGTTTACAATTAAGCGGCCATTTTTGTTGGAGAAGTAAGACTGGAACAGAGTGTTTACCCTCCGTCCCAGGATCTGGTTAATGGCGGCACTCTCCTTCAGCGTACACTCGGCCACCACCTTGGCTCGCATCTCCTTCATGTAGAGCATGAAGGCGTTAAGTGGCTTCTTTATGTGGGGCTGTTTCTTCTTCTCCTCTTCTTTTTTCTGGTCGTGTTTCCTGTTGGCAGAGGACGGGGACAGTTAGCCATGGTAAAAGGCCCGAAAAGTTCAGCTGCGTGAATAAACGAGCGCGGTGTCGGTAGGAGGCGCTAGTACTCACGAGTTGAGTGAGCTGATGTCGCTGTGGGACGACTCCTGCTTGACGTTGGGCGTGACGATGGCCGGGTGTGGGATGCCCGTGGTGTGCAAACTGTGGTGGGGGGGGACCATGTGCGGGGGGAATCTGGAGGACAGAAAACTGTGTAAATCGTCAGAGTGGACACGGGTGAAATGGGGAAATGAGACACAAACATGTATGTTATACACACAAGACTGTAACACTTTCTCAATCTCAATTTCTTTCTTTAAATAACAAAAATAGCAAACCTACAAGCTCACAATGTGTCGCGATGCGACGTGTTGTGAGTTTGTAGATCGGCTATTTTCGCTATTCGTCTTGCAACAAAGTATATTTAGGCATTGTATATTTAAGTGGTCAACAATGGCCGGGGCTTCAACTCCGCTCTGCTGTGTTTTCTCGAAAGGAATTCTCGGTCCCAAGATCGAGACGTTTTTATGGATTCCTTTCCAGGGGAACGGACTTGGACCCCGGCCGCAAAGACATTAACACTTGAACCATGCAAACATGTACGTGTACAGTCAATGTTTATGGCTGGAGCCTAAATTGTTATTCACAAGCAAAAATCAAGTGTGAATTTCCGTTTTCGGAAAGTGCAGTTTGTGCAAGTCTTGCATTTACAAGATAGGGTCCAGCCTATAGAATTATACAAGGCAAGGATACATTTTCAGTAATTCACACAAACAATTATAGAAAACCATCACATTCACAGGTCACTATGGAACAGTTGTATTGTGTGGCAGCAAGAAGGGGCAGCTGAAAGCGTATGGATAAAACTCACAGGCCATTTGTGAATGATCCAAATTGGTCCTACACACAACCCTCCTCATCATAGTTAAAAGGTGCATGGTTTACATGTCTACGGCACCTTTATCCAAAGTGCTTTAAAATGTGTCTTACTTTCCCCCACTCACTCAAACATTCACATTTTGGAAGCAGTTAGGTGTACAGTTGCTTGCTCAATGACACTTTGACACAAAGTCAGAAAGAGCCAGGAACCCCTAACTGCTCCTCACGAGCAGGTCGGTGCATGGTTGAGCATGGTTCCCTCCACCATCGTTGTGTGAAGGAATTAGTGGGTGAACGTAACACACATTACAAAGCTCCATGCTTAAATGTGCTATAGAAACGCAGGCCATTTACAACTTGAAATGAAAAATAATGAAAAATAAATGAATAATAACAATAATAAACAGATTTGGAGGCTGTACTTGGATCAAAACTATCCACTATCCATCCACCTTTTATCTATCCATTTTTTATCTGTGTATTTCCCCAAACATCTTTGATCCTTCACCCGTCACAGCTTCCCTGAAACACTGGCTATAGATAAACTTCAATGAGTTCAGCTGACATGGACCACCTCTGTGTGTGTGTGTGTGTGTGTGTGTGTGTGTGTGTGTGTGTGTGTGTGTGTGTGTGTGTGTGTGTGTGTGTGTGTGTGTGTGCGCGCGCGTGTGTGCGCGTGTGTGTGCGTGTGCGTGTGTGTGCACACGTGTGTGCTTGCACGCAAGTCACAAGAACGCAATTACACGCTTAAGAGTATTTCAAACTCTGTGTATGTGTGTGTGTGTGTGTGTTTACAGTACGTTTGCCTGGGTGACGTGTGACCATACAGCAATGGCGGAGAGAGAGAGAGTAGGATGAAGGAATAGGATATGGGGGGAGGGGGGGGGGGGGTGGGAGAACGGTATTTGTGGGGGGCACGGGAGGGGGAGGAATAATTCGTCTCCTCTCTTTTTTTTAACAGCTCATTATCGGGCTGTGTCTGGCTGCATGGCTCCGAGCCAGAATATAATGATGGGGATAAACTCGCCAGGAACAGCTACTTTCTGTCGGAGGCCATCTCAGGGGAGTGCCAGTGCACTCCCCCCTCAAACTCTCTCTCTCCCTCTCTCTCTCTCTCTCTCTCTCTCTCTCTCTCCTTTCCCCCTGCGCTCCCTTCATCAGACACACTGGTGTTTGTGCCATGTCATCCGCTGATGGGAGGAGAGCGTGGCAGCGCCGGCTGCAGATCGCCCATCATTAGGGCCGCTGTGTTTTCCACCCGCTATCGCTCTCTCTTTTTCTCCTTCCCTCCTTCCCTCCTTCCCTCTCCTCTCTCTCTCTCTCTCTTTCTCTCTGTGTGCACTTGTTAAAATTTCCTCTATTCTAAGATCTGGATTCTTTTTTTCCCTCTCCCCCCCACCCCCACCATTCTCCCCCCTCCGCTCCCTCCGCTTGGCCCAGGTTATGGTTTAAACATGACGGCCATCCCTTTGAAGCGCGGGGGCATCACCGCCATCATCATCACCATCATCATCATCATCCGGACTCATCATTGCCGAGCGCCGCACCTTGGACCAATTTAACCAACAGAGAGAGAGAGAGAGAGAGACAGCCGAGCAGAGACCCCCACCCCAACACACCCTCCTACCCCCGGGCATCAAGGTCTACATCTCAATCTGAAACGTAGCACTGGCTAGTGGAAGGGGATTGGGGGGGGGTCACAGCAAGGCCCGGTATCAGCCAGCGCCATTTAATTGCCAACGTGAGGCGGGTAGCCCCTCTGCGCCTGTTTAATGTGTAATGACCATGCCAGCGAGAGAGAGAGAGAGAGGGAGAGAGGGAGAGAGAGAGAGGGGAGAGACAGAGAGAGAGGCAGGTTGATGGAGGAGGGGGGGGGGTACATATCAAAGGGCAGGCTTAGGCGTTAAGGGGGCGAGGGGAGGTGGGCTTACATATCCAGCCACCTGTCACAGGGGCTTGAGCGTGCACACACACAGACACACACCCCCACACCCACACACACACACACACACACACACACACAGATAAGATAATGGTCTTGTACTCGTTCCAACCCCATTATCAAAATAATGTCTTTCATTGGCTCTGATGACCGCGTCTGCTCTCCTTGGCTCTGCTCCCCTCTGCTCTTGGAAGGATGTATTTTTTAACAGGACCTGGGTTCTTCCAGGTGTCCAGTGCGGGACCGGGGGCGACGCGAGGCTGCCTCGTTCTCGGAATCCTAATTCAGTTGGACTGTGGCACCGCGGGGACTGGTAGGGAAGCGCTGTTCTCTTGCTAACACCTTGTTCCCTAGCAGACTACAAGTCTACCATCTCTCCCTCTCTCTCTGTGTTGGCTGAGATGTCACTACTATACACGTTGCCTTTTGAAAGCCATCTAATGACTAGGTTATTTTATTTTATTTTGTCTTTTGCCAATTAGTCATGTCAAATGGAATGGCGGCACTCCAAAAACACGACTACGATAAAAGACAAAAATTAGCAAGACATGGCCTCAGTTTACCTTTTTTTCTTTCATTTTAGATCATCAGGCTTTACACATTATTTTCGGCAAAGAAGCCTCCATCAGAGCATCAATTAGCTATGTCATGGCAACGAGCTGTCAACAAAGCAAATCTGATTAGTTTCGCTCCCTCTACAGGCTAAGCCGGTTCATTTATGCTCCATCATACGGTGGTGTCCCGCACCAAACACAGCCAATCCGCAAGCTTGATTGTGAGCTTGTAGATCGGCTATGTCCGTTGTGCAACTCGGTATAAATCAGACATTAGTCGGTGGCCTTGTTTTTTTTTCGGTTTCTTTAGCAGGGACATGCTAAAAACCTTCCCTGCCACAGCCCTCCACCTATTCAGCTATGCTAATTCAATTAGGGGGCTCATCACAGAGCATTAGCTCTTCCCCTTGGACAACCCCCCCCCCCCCCACCGCACACACACACGCGCACACACACACACACACACACACACACACACACACACACACACACACACGGCCAAGCAGATTCAATTAGTGGCACTGGAAATAAGATGATCGCAACGTGGAGACTGTCATTAAGGGGCCAAATTAGCGGCCACTTAAGAACCCAGGTCAGATGGATGCTGCAGCCAGACACCGGTGTTTGAATAGAGCCGCTCGGCGACCCTGTGACCCCCTGAGGTCTGAACGAGCCAGGTGCCAAGCACCATCTCCACAGCAATAATGACATTTGAACCATTAGAAAAGGAGAGGGGGGGTGGGTGTTGTCTGTGACATCATAAACCAGAGGTTCTCAAAGTGGGGTCCGGGGACCCTCACGGTTCCTTGAGGGGGGTTCAAAATAGACCCTTACAGGTCCATTTGGTTCCATTTGTGCACTGTCAAGAGTTATGGGGGTCATTGAAATAAATAAAAAAAAAACGTTTGAGAACCACCGTCATTAACATTAGTGGGGGGAAAATATCAAAAACTAAACTAAACAAAAGAAAACCAGACAACTTTGTCAAGTTTATGTCAAAGTCAGCATTCTTTCTAATGCACCCGGCCTGTTCCCCCAGCTCCAAGCGCACTTGGCCTTGGACAACACCACGCCCCCATGTGCCTCTCTCCGCTGCCTGTAGCTTCTTTCTATGTGATCCATCAACGTCACCGAGGGTCTCGACGTGACGCCGCCGGGAGCTGCTTTTCCACTCAAGCTGTAATTAAACTGATGCAAGGGCCTTGTCCCTAGACTCCCAACTGTAAACCATGCCTCTTCCAAAAAAAGTCCCCTAGCTGCATCAGCCTCCACAGAGAGGGGTGTGTGTGTGCGTGTGTGTGTGTGTGTGTGTGTGTGTGTGTGTGCGTGTGTGTGTGTGCAGGACCATATGGAATTGTTTGTTTTTTTTCCTCGTCGCTTTCGTTTTGTAAAAAGGACATTCGAACCCACAAATCATTGGGCCATTTGTCATCTGCGGTTAACCCGTTCTGGCTTCCCACACAATACAGAGGACCCGTGCCCCCTAGAGGGAACAATATACAGAGTATACATACACAAAAAAACAGCAATTAATGCACGTGCAGACGCACACACAAAACAGAAACACACACGTCCCCCATGGGTGCACTTATGTCCAGAGCACCACTTGAGCTGGACCCTTAATGGGGCAGAGGACCAAAGCGCTAGCCAAGCGGTGAGTCCCAGCATTCAGTATGTATTGCCTAATTCCACTTAAAAGTGTTTGTTTGTTTGTTTGTTTGTTTGTTTGTGTCTGTCTGTCTCCTCAACTCCCAACAAGGCCGTGGCCTCAGTACATCTCACATCTGCCTGACATGCAGTGGGGGTAAATGTTCTTCAGGGGCCTCATTAGAAACAAATGATAAATATAATTAATATTTGATGCATGCTAGCTGGAAGCCCTCGCTGGAGAATTGGCCTTTTGAACGCACAGACGGGGAGCTCTCCTTAAAGGAGAGGTTGCTGTTGCCGTTCTCTCTGTGTGTGTGCGTGTGTGTGTGTGTGTGTGTGTGTGTGTGTGTGTGTGTGTGTGTGTGTGTGTCTGTGTGTGTGTGTGTGAGAGAGAAAGAGACGCCTGTTCACTGGCCTCAGTTTACTCCTTTGCAGGGACGTGTGTGTGTGCGTGCGTGTGTGTGCGTGCATGCACACGTATGTCTCTCAGGGCTCGACTCACCTTGACATGGATGCGTTAACAGTGAGTGCAGTCGGGTAGGGATGTCTGAAACCCCCTGTTGTGATTGGATAAACAGGTTGACCTTGCCTGCGAAGGAGGGAGGGGAGGGGTGGGGTGAGGTGAGGTGGTGGTGGGGGGGAGAGAAAAGGAGAGAAGGTAAAGGAACAGAACTGACGGAGGAGAAGAAGGTAAAGCCCTCTGTCTCTCCTCCTCTCCCCATCCAGGGGCCCTTTATTCTCATTTGATCAGGACAAAAATCTAGGGGATTGCAGGCGAGCAGATCAAAGTGAGGGGGAAAACTCTGAACAATTTGAATGCCACAAATCTTGATAGGAGTGGCTAATTAAATTTCATAACCCCGCGCCTCGGTGTCGACAGAGCCGGGGCCCCCGTTCTCCCTGAGCTGGAACTAGGTGTTTTGTTGTGATAATTAAAGACGAAGCGCGGCTCCCTTTTAATGGAGCCGTCACGCTAATTGAGGTCTACACATCCAAAGACAAACAATAATGAATGTAAATTTATACCAAAATAAAGTGCGGGCTGAATCAAAGGGCGCCGGCGCGGCGCTCGGGGCCTCTCCCGGTATTTAGATCGCGGTGAGAAAACATTAAATTAACAGAGCTTAATTTGTAGCCTTTTGTCATATTAACAAGTGTTGACAAGAGTTACCAGGGGAGAGCCCCCATGTGGAATTGTGGGTAAAATACTGGCAATCACGGTTCATTACTCTAATTGGACCATACAGAGACATGCAAAATAGTGTTTGCCATAAAGAAGCCAAGTTGGGGTATGGTGGGGGCCTGAGGTACGTGCAATTTAGCTTCCGAGGGCCCGGGAGTCAGTCAGTGGCTTTTCTGGGGTTCAAGGACGTGACGTCAGAGACCCCTCTCTGTTGGTACGGTCAACCAGAGCTCTAGAACAGAGCCCCGGACCAGTTGAAACAGAGATACTATGTCAGGTCGAGGGGAGGAGAGAGAGAACCAGCTTCTACAACAAAACAAAAAAGCAATACACATATATATATACACACACTAGTACATTATTATTACATACTATAATACTTTAACTCATCCATAGACAACACGTAACACAGTAACATCTTTAAAAAAAAATGTATGTCAGATCGCCATCGGTCTATACCAGTGGTTTTCAACCAGTGGTCCCCAGCTAAATGATGGAGAGTTGGTAACCAAATGGACCTTTATAGATCTGTAACTCTTGAGAGTGTAAAATGAAACCAAATGGACCCATACGGGTCCATTTGGTTTCATTTTACGCTCTCAAGAGTTAAATTATTGCTTAACATCTGCATTATTTAACTAAATAATTGTTATTTTGATCAACGTTTGCCTGTTATCTCTCCTATTGGTACCACATCAAATACAGCATGATGTTTGGTGGACAACATCGTATCCAACGATAACGAAATATTTTAAATTTGGGGTCTGAGAGTCTAAATCTCATCAAATGGTGGTTCCGTGGCTCAAATGCCAAATAAATAATGGAACTTGATATGAAAAAGGTTGAAAACCACTGGTATACACATTACATGAGCTCCATACTCTTACAGTGCGGTTCTGGTAGCAGTCGTTTCACTCTATTTGCTGAGCGACTGCAGTAGAAATAGACAGGAAGAATATAGTGTACATATATATATATATAAAAAAGTGGCCGTTACTTACTGTGGTACTAACCATCCTAGCGGATGGGGGATTTGGCCGACTGCGCCTGGCGACAGTGGATAATAAGGAGATATGTCTGGAGGATGTGGTGGCCTTGGGATTCCTGGAGAGAGAGAGAGAGAGAGAGAAGGAATTGTGTCATCAGATATCAAATCTCTCTTATCAAACAAATATCTGTCACCATTCAATATCTGAGCTCCACAACTAGGGTTGGGATCCTTTAAGGATTTTAACAATTCCCGGTTCCTTAACGATTCCCTCTTAACGATTCCATCTTTACGGTCCGATTCCTTAATGGTTCCTATAGGGGCGTTACAAACGGACCCTTAACTCTCAAGAGTCATGGTGGTCCTTGAAATGTAAAAGTTTGAGAACCACCGGTATTGTAATTGTATAGCAGACGTGGAGTCCACATACCAGCTCTGACAGTGTGATGAAAGCGGCTCCAAATGTGATGGATTGAACCGATTGGATCTGGTTCCTCCCTGGCTTCCGGATCCCAAACCCTGATTCACAACCGAACAACCGACACCGAGTGCAGACAGAGCGGCTGATGAAGAGGAGGAGGAGGAGCAGGTGGGGGAAGCCCCCCCCCCCACCACCTTTTCCCCACCTGCTCCTGTTGTGTTCACATGCACACACACACACAGCGCTAAAAAATCACGCCACCTGATCAAAGGCCTTTGAGGCGGCGGTGGCACGTGTTGGGGGAGGGAGGGAGAGCTTCGGTTCACACCAGCGTCGTCTTTCTTGTCGCAATTTGTCTACTGAATCAGAAGATTAACCATGGGAAATAATTGAGGTTTCGAGAAGTGAAGCGAAACACAATAACTGTGGATGTAATGTTGACGGTTTATAAACGAGACACGAGTTCGGCGCGCAGGTGGATCCTGCTCTCTCTCCGTGTACTGAAGGCATTTCAACGGTTGCAACTTCAATAGTCCAACATGTCCCTACATTTAACCAATTAAGACTTGAGGCTGAATCTACAAAATGTCTTCTAAATCCTAACAGTTTTCTGAAACACTTATGTTGGTATAATATCAGTGGTTCTCAAACTTTGTCATGTCAAGGACCCCCAAAATTATATGTATTTGGCTGCAGACCCCCATCTCAAAATATTTAGTTCCAGGGACCCCCCAGAAGCAAAGATTTGAGTTACAAATGTTCGCTTTAAAAAAACATATATTCAAAGATTTGCAAAATCTTTCATGATTTTTCAAAAATAGCAGATCTACAAGCTCATAGTTTGTATATCTGCTATTTTTGAATAACCAAAGTCTAAAATAATGGTTATAGAGGTTAAAATCTAAAAAGACAGATGCTTTTCCGGTCTTAATGGGTTAACAACAGCCGTGTCGACCTTGGGGACATCGATGAACCAAAAATCCACCTAACGTCACCACTTCGCTTTCCACAGCAAGCTGAGAGGCAAGAGTAAAGAAACGTCATCAGCAGGCCGTGCTGAATAAAAATGCCTTGAGAAAAAACGGTTTATGTGACTGTACATGTTCTGCATTAAAAATAACTCTCTTTCATGACAAAGGGAATACTGGATGGGCAGAAAAAGCGTAGCCTGGTAACAAGAGGGACTTTTCTTTGCAAGGGGGCATTCTGTTACATCTGGCCAGCTGTTGCAGCTGTTGCTGGAGTGCAGTTTTGGAAGCCAGTAAGCGGAGCCAGTTGAGCAGTTCCACAGAGCCGAGGTCTGCTCTCACAAATCAGTCCTCGACGGCTAAGCGACCACACCCAGAGTCCCGGAGTTGGAGCCAGGTATGCAACAACAACGAGACGGGGGCCAAAGTTTCCGTCAGTGTTCGACAACGGTTGCCTGTGGAACAGTTTGTGTCCAAAGTGGACATATTTACTAGGCTGCGTCCAAATGTAGCTTTTAAATATGATGAAGACGGCAAAATAAAGACAGGAAATGGGCGAAGCAGACTTTTTTTTAAAAGGCCCTCCGATTATCTCTGCCATTACTGTGTTAACCAAGGCAAGTTCTGTCAACAGAAAAGCCCCCGGCGACATTATCACATTGCACCCAGTGTTCCAAGTCCTAGCATAGCTCGTTCATTAATTAAACACTAAGCTCAATTAAGCAGCACCATTAAGCAGTACATTAAACAGCAGCTGGGCTCGTTATTGGCCCTTTGTGAGGACGATCTTAATATGGGAACATTATTACCTAAAAACACTGAATCCACTAGAGACCACTGGAAAAAAGCAGGACATTATTCACCACACTGAAAGTACATTAACCTGAAAGGTTGTGCTGTTCCCAGAGAAAATAAATAACAAACAGAGGAAATGTTTTGACAAAATGGTCGTGGAAATGAATGAAATTGCTTTAAAAAAATCTAAGTTGAACGGTTGTGGGAGAAGGGGCTGTGGGCAGGCTCGCTTCTTTTTCGTAAACCCAGTCCAAAACATTTTTCATCAAATCCATAACTAATGACAGCAGCGATGCTCCATAAAACATGGGGTTTTTCAACTTGGTGGGTCTCTTGTCACAAGAATGTGGAGAGAATGTGTCTCCTTTCCAACACACAGCGGCAAACAGCCTGCTGTGACTTCTCAGTGAACCTGAGCATCAGTAGAGAATTACATTTTAGGCTGGCAAAGGGGGAAAGGGAAAACAAAAAGATAAAGAAGAGAGATCTCAACGTATCCCTTCATGAGATGAGAAGTTTATTTGGGAGACTTAGAGCAGGGGGTTTATAGCAAACCTTTCAATGCCAAATACCCCAAAATAGCCATAGCCGCTGGCTGCAGTCCCCCTATTGGGAAATGGCTTAAGAAAAAGGATTGTGGGGGAAAAAAGCAAACATTGCAGATTTACAAGCTCACATCACATCACATTGTGAGCTTGTAAGTCTGTTATTTAGCCATTTCTTTTTTTTTGTGTCTTTTTCTGCCTTTATCGGATAGTATTAGTGAAGAGACAGGAAACGGGGAGAGAGATACGGTACGCGGAATGACACGCAGTATCGGGCTCGGGACTCGAACCCACGACACACTGTCAGGCTACATTGAGCCGAACCACTAAATAGGCCCAGACCGCTAGGCCAGCGGTCCGGGCCCATTTGTAATCATTTTTTCTTATGATTTATTATCGCCCCCCATTTTCCTCTTTCTAAAAGGCCCCTCTGGTGGTGCCCCTCCCCTGAGGGCTGCGGCCTCCACTTTGAGACCTGTGTGACTTGTAGGAATGAATGGCAGTGTGAGATTGTGAGAGTGTGTGCGTTTGTGTGTGTGTTGTATGTGTATGTGTGCGCGTTAAGTCGTACCTGTTTTGGGATCCACGTCTGACTGTAGGTGGGGCGGCGGGTTCCCCGGTGTGAAGTGCTCATTGCTGTACGTAATCAGAGGCGTGAGCGGGTGCACATGGTGAGGGTGCTGTACCACTGGAACCTTATTAGACTGTAGCGAGAGAAAAGGAGGGATAGAGAGAGAGAGAGAGAGAGAGAGAGAGACGGAGGGAGGGAGGGAGAAGAAAAAAAAAGAGAAGGCCTGGGTGTTAATATTTGGGTTAGGGGGTAGGAGATTGCAGGCGCCTGCCACAGAATTACATCTTGGCTGAGAGGGAAGGCTCTCGTCGTAACAAGGGCTATCAAATTCTGGATGCTGTCGGCGCGCCAAACCACCACGCCACCACAGTGAAAATAGTGCGGTTTGTAATTAAGAACACTTCTGTGGTGTCACCCCCGGAATCCAGTAATGCAATCTAAACGGATTGAGGGCTGGCTGGGGGGGGGGGTGGGGGCTGCCATTTCACATTCAGAGCTGGTACGTGTGACGAGGGACCGCTAACCACCAGCGGTGGCGGTGATCGATCAATCTGCAAACCACTAAATCAAGCCAGCGCGTGTAAATCCAGTCATTAGCAGCGGCAGTCAGCGCTCTCCTCTCCTTGAGTCTCTCCTCTCCACCTCCTCCTCCTCCTCTCCCATTCGCCTCGCTGCTCCCCCTATCCCCCCAGGGTCTGCTTCACACAGGATAGGCAGTATTGTAATAAAAGAAAAAAAAGAGGAGGAGAAAAAAAAGAGGGGTTTTGGGGGCGGGGGTGGGAGGCAAGAAAATCCATTTCTGCATTTTGGCCAAATTAGTTTAAGCAATGTAATCTGCTTTTTGTGCTCCTAAGTGGTGTAGACTCCCCCCTCTCTTTTTCCTTTTCAATTAGCCAAAGATTACAGTGGCGCTTTAGGGGTGTGTGTGTGTGTGTGTGTGTGTGTGTGTGTGTGTGTGTGTGTGTGTGTGTAGCCGTGGGCCCGATGTTAACCACAGCTCAGCCGCACTCATCAGGCTGGGACACACACACACTCTCTCTCTCTCTCTATTGCACACAGTCCCCAACCACAAGATAACCAGATTAGCGCTCCTCTGACTCTCACCTCTTTATCCACACTTCCTCAGTCTGCCCTCAGCAGACCAACAAGCACCACTAATCAGGCTTATCATAACATGAATGATGTGCTCAGCTCCGTGTGAGAGTCTGGATGTGTGTCTGTGTCTGTGTGTGTGTGTGTGTGTGTGTGTGTGTGTGTGTGTGTGTGTGTGCGCGCGCATGTGCGTGTTTGTTCAGTCGGGCTCTCGTCCAGCCCAAACACCCCTCATTAGTAGCCCAAACCCAGACTGAGGCTAAAGAAAACCACCGTGGCACGTTTCCAATGGACGCTGAAAGCGCGTTAATGGGACTAGATGTTGGCAGGGGGGGGCACACATACATACATGGATACATGCATACATACATGCATCATGCATACGTAAGACGCTCAATCGGGGCCAACGCTCATTGACTATACAAATGCAAAAAGCCGTGAAGCCCAGGGCCAGATAAACGCGTGCGGAGCTTAATATAATGAAACCCAATCATCTCCGCGGGCCGCTCGAGGCTTAAGCCCCCTGATTTATACGTTAGCTGCGCGCTGGTGTTGCCGCCGCCCCGCAAATAGCCCCGGCCATACGAGCTCGCGGACGCGGCGCGTCCGGGACACCATCGTGTGACTAAGTATAAATCGGGGGCTTAGAGTGAAACAACACTGTCTGGCTGCTTCAGTAGCTCTGCCTGTTGAAGCCTCATCCACCCAAGATTTGGTGGGCAAATTCTAACACGGGTGATTGAAGCACCCGCCACCACCCCCACTCCCCACCCCCACCCCCCATCCCACTGACTGCATGGAGAGAGCGTACGAGGCTGCCGATTCTAAACCTCAATCCTCTAGCGAGGAGAAGAGGGGTGTGGGGGGGGGGGGGGGTGTAGAGAGAGAGAGCGAGAGAGAGAGAGGGGGGTACGGGGGTGTATTCCCCATTGCCATGGTCCCAATGAAACATTAATGAAGCCCAGGAGAACTCCAGGGAGACGGAGAGAGGAGGACTCATGGGACTCATTCACAGCCCTGAGCTGAAAAGACCATGAGAGAGAGAGAGAGAGAGAGAGAGAGAGAGAGAGGGAAAGAGAGAGAGATGCAAAGGGGAGGTGTGTGTGTGTGTGTGTGTGTGTGTGTGTGTGTGTGTGTGTGTGTGTGTGTGTGTGTGTGTGTGTGTGTGTGTGCGGTGGTATTGGTAGAATAGATCTCATTAAAAAGGAACACAAACCGAGGCATTCCTTCCTGCTATGACGACGCCTCCTGATCTGATCTACACATCTAGTATACATTTATATACAGACAGAGATATGAGAAAAAAGAAAAGAGAAAAGAAAGAAGCAGAGATGCTGGAAATCACTGGGAGTCGGTGAGGGTGGGGCGGGGGGGGCGGGGGGGTTGGAGTTGTGACAGCTGCCACACACCTCCGATGACCCGGCCCGCTGAATGCCACCGATGCCCTGGCCTGGACGTCCCCTCTTTCGGTCCCTCTCTCTCTCCCTCCCTCCCTCCCTCCCTCTCTCCTAACCTCCTTTGCACCCCTCCCCGTCCCCGTGCGCTCCTCCCCTCCTCAGTAATGATGTGAAAGAATGTTGTCAATTCTCTCGCCGCTGAAAGGCTTTAGTGGCCATTTAAATGGGTTCTTTTGTCCGCGGGGCCCTGGCCATTGAGAGGACAGTTCACCGCGCTCATCCACTGAGCCCACATTTAGACAGAGGGTGAGAGAGACACAGAGAGAGAGAGAGAGAGAGAGAGAGAGAGAGAGAGAGACACACACACACACACAGAGCGAGAGAGAGTTAGAGAGAGAGAGGGAGAGAAGCCAACCAATTTACATCATAGTCACTTGGCTACCAGAGCGCGTTTTCTTTTCTTTTTTGGGGGGCTGAAAAGCTCAGAGCAATATGCAACAGTCTAGCTCTGTGGTCCTTAACCTGTGGGCCGGGGCCCACTTGGTGGGCCGTGAGGATATTGCAAGTGGGCTCTCAAATAACAATAAAAAAATAAAATATTGTATTGGTAACATTAATATAAAATCATTTTCTGTACAAAAACATTTCAGTGCTTTCTTTAAAACCTTGAAAAATGAGTTTTCATTGTGATAATACAATCTTTAAGTATACTAAATTGGTTCCATTGATCTAAGCCAGAACACAGATTATCCTAATCATTAAAATAAACATGCTCTGAAAATGCACGTGGCCCACCCATCTGGCCACTTAACACGGCGAGTTTAAGTGCCCAGAAGTGGGCCCTGATTCAGAAAAGGTTGAGAACCACTGGTCTAGCTAGCTGCTTCTATAGCCACTGTCCTGTCCTCCAATCACCTAACTATACACTTAGCGCTATAAGAAAAGACAAGAAATGCCACCACACCTTGTGTGAACAGAGAGCTTCACCACAAAGAGTGTTCATTAACATTATGAGTGAGTCGTGACAACGGTGTCCAATATGCTCAAGACGTCAAATAGTTCCACTTAGATGTGCCGATAGTGTACAATATGACTCTTTAAACATCTTAACTTTTAAAATCATCACAAATAGTTTGTTCTGCTGCAATCTCTACTTCCAGGAACTATTAAGAGGCTCCACGATCCGCCATTGCCGTTTATTGCACATTACACAGGATATCACTTTAGCTCACCGTTGACACAGGGCTTTGTCTCCTGGATCTAGGTCTTAGCCAGGCTTGTTCCCAAATCCCACAAGCCCTAATGTACAACTTAGAACTTACACCTACTGTAGTACAGACACGCACAATCTTTCAATTCTTTTTATTTCATCTATACACACACACACACACACACACACACACACTTGACCGACATGGGTCTCTGCCGTTCACTTCTCCTCCCTGGGACAACATCTTTCCGTGGCCACTTAGCATTGAGGTGCACCTGCACCTGCCTGGGCAGAGGGCCCTGCATTGGGCCCTGCAGACCACCGGGGGGCGGCCCGGCAACCACAGTCCAGGGAACACAGTGCAACAAAAGGCCCGCTACGTGGGAGGCTTCACTCACTTCACTCCGACAAAAGACAAAAAGGAGACAAAGAGGACTTCCTGCATGTCCGACCTGCCCGCCACCCCCCCCTCATTATAAGTATACACAAGTACATGTTGTCAAAGACACACAAGCGAGTGTACACACGCACGCACACACACACACACACACACACTTACTTTCAGGACACTGTGCTTGCATACAGCTGTGCAATACTTCCAAGTGTCCACTCTTGGCAGACTTACAGTCCCCAAAAATAGCACAGCAGCTGAGTATAAGAAAACACACACGTCATCGCTGGCTGACCCCTGACCTTCAGGCCGTCTCCGCAGCCACCCAACCACAGGGGGCCTCCCGTAGGTTCACTGGCCACGCACAACTAAGCTGAGGGGGGGGGGGGGGGGGGGCGGACGACTCACATCCTGTTCTCTCTCTCTGAGATGTTCATCCATTTCAGGAATCAGTTAAAAAAGCCTTTCTGTGTTGCGAGCAGCAGCAGCACCTTGGAATGATGCACGCCATGCATTTGCGACTGGGTTAAAAAAATGAAAAAAGGCCTTCTGCAGGCCTGTGAAGTGGACAAATGAACGGCTGTCTCTGAGCCGCTTCATGTCAGCCCTCTGGTGGGGGGGGGGGGGAGGGCTGAGAAAGTGACAGCAGGGCAGAGGGAATGAGAGGGATAGAGAGAGAGGGAAGAGAGAGAGAGGGGGAGAGGTGGGGGGGGGACAGGAAAAAGCTGTTGGCCTTGCATTTCCGCCCGGTGGCACCTCCCAGCGCCAATCTGAGACCTAAATGTGAAGGTGGTTGACCTTGCTGACCTGTGGGTTTGAGGGCGGCGGGGAGAAGGGGGGGGGGGGGGGAGCACTGGAGGCCCACAGAAGGCCTCTTTCGCTCTCTCTCTCTCTCTGCTTTATGTCATGATATGATGAGTTGTCACAGGGGCTTGCGGGGGGCTCTAATGAGCTGTAGTGGGGTTGGGGGCCGGAGGAAGGAGGACGGGACTGAGAGAGAGAGAAAGAGAGAGAGAGAGAGAGAGAGAGAGAGAGAGAGAGAGAGAGAGAGAGAGAGAGAGAGAGAGAGAGAGAGAGAGAGAGAGAGAGAGAGAGAGAGAGAGAGAGAGAGAGAGAGAGAGAGAGAGAGAGAGAGAGAGAGAGAGAGAGAGAGAGAGAGAGACGTGACGTGGGGTGGGGGCTGACAGCATGGTGATGGATGGGGGTGTAGGGGGGGGAGCTCTCTCAGACCTACAAATTCCAAAGCAAGCAGAAAGAGCTGCCTGAGCGCCCCCTGCGCTTCTCCCGGAACGTGCCGGTGGCCCGCGTCCAAGGCACAGTGCAGGACACCATGCATAAAAGCATGTGAACACACACACACACACACGCACACAGTGTCAGAAAGAATGATTTGTGTTTGTGTTTGCCGGAGAGGAGGAGGAGGAGGAGGAGGAGA
This sequence comes from Gymnoscopelus microlampas, assembly GCF_963454915.1. Lineage (NCBI taxonomy): Eukaryota > Metazoa > Chordata > Actinopteri > Myctophiformes > Myctophidae > Gymnoscopelus > Gymnoscopelus microlampas. Next base: position 15,354,359 of record NC_139951.1, read on the forward strand.
TTACAACGAAAAGTACAAACTGCTGCCATCAGTGTGAATGAATTCAGATGTTGCCTTGATGGAATCTTCAGCTCCTCTGCAAGAGTTTGTCCTTGGGGAGGCAGAGTACCGGAGTACTGCCCCCTCCAGGCTGGAGATCTTAATCTGTGAGCAAACTCTGCATTGTACCAGCGTACACACACACACACACACACACACACACGCACAAAATATTACCTTTAGCACCGAGTTCAATCAATGTCAACCCGATCAAAACATGTCAATCACAAGCCATCACTCAACCTCAACATCTTAGGAGATGCTCCCACACATCTGAGATTCCTCAGGGCCAAGATGTGCCTATATATATTACTTTACATAATACAATCTATTATTATATTTATTTCTGGGTTAATAAGGAAGGGAACAAAATCCTTGTGATATTAGAAAGGGGAATGGCGTGATGAGAAAAAAAGGGCATTTAGATTTAGAAGCCGATACAGAGAGGTGTTGATCAGTTTTCTCACAGAGACAGGAGACGAGTCTCGGAGGGCCGACGGGGGGCTCCCGAGACCACGCTGTATTTAAAAGTTAATCTATTCACTTTGCTGCACTGACACGCCGGCTGCTTGATCAGAGCGGCGAACAAAAATATTATGTGGGCCAGAGCCTTTTACTCCCCCATCTCCTACCGGCAGCACTCAAGTCATTCAGCACCATTTTAGCTTTTCTTGCCATCTTCCCGACATCAAATAGAATTGCAGAGAGGGGGACTCGTTTCTAATGTGTCGCAGATAAATAAATTGTGCTGCAAATTGCTTATATACGTATATGGGGTGGTGTTGGCTAGAATTGTTGTACTCTCTAAATAACACGTGTGCGTGCCAAAACCTTTTTACTGTAATTGTGAACAGCCTTTTGAGTTGTCCTACCTGACTTAAAGGAGCCTAATTTATCGCTTGCCTAAAATAACTGATCTACAAGCTAACGTATGCAGATCAGTTGTTTTAGGCAAGCGACACCATTGTGCGATGGTGTATAAAAATGTACTCTGCTTAACTATGCATTCAGTCTTTTGATATCCAGCTATCACCTCGGAAATTACGAATTCAAATCATCGCAGAAGCATCTGCAAAATAAATGTTTATTTAGCATTTAAGCTTAACACGTGTGAGCGCAATACATTTAATCTATCTGTTTATTCTAATTATAATATTAGAGTATTTTCTCCAATTGTTTTATCTGAGAGCACCTAAGAAAATGATCTAAGAATGCAATTATTTGTGGCATCAAATATCGTCATCAGCTTGTCAGTCAGCGTTTACTAGAATATAAAATAAAAAAAAGCTAGCACACTATCACAAGCTAACACAGCAAAGATGAATAATAACACACGCACGCACACGCACACACACACACACCCCTGCTCCAATAATAGAATACCAGATAAGAAACGGTCTTTAAAAGCAGATGGCCACCAGCGCCAGTCCTACCACCCCCCCCCCCCCCCCCCTTCTCCCACCAACAACACCGAGATGCTACGTGAACCTGTCTCATGCTACGACTTTAATGATAAGATAAACAGCTGCAACAGAGAGAGAGAGGGATGTAGAGAGAGAAAGAGAGAGAAAGAGAGAGAGAGAGGGAGAGAGATAGAGAAGCAGGGGAGGTGCAGTGTTACTCACCCAGCTGCTGAGATTAAGGTGCCACTGCCACCATGCCACCTGCCGGAGGAGAGAGAGCGCGGCGGCCTCGGAGCTCCCGTCTCCCTGCTCGCCTCCCCTCTCCTCCTCCGGCCCGACCGGCGCTCCATCCCTGGGGTACATGACCCCGTCCTCACCACCACCACCACCAACCCCCCCGCCCGATCCGGCCTGGGAAAAGCCTGCCCAATACTCCACGTGCGCGTCTGTGTCTTCGCGGGTGTGTGAGTGTGGAGCATCCAGGCCGGGCATGAGTGTGTGTTGTGTTGTCTACCCCCCCCCCCCCCCTGCTGTGTTCACGCGATCCGGACGACCATTGTTCCCTTAAGGTTGTGTCATTAGAGGACGTGGTAGGGGTTTGGGGTGAAGGGGGGTGGTGGGGTCTAAGGCCTAGTCTTGCTACTCTCACACACACACACACACACACACACACACACACACGCACACTCACTGAATGCAGCGCTCATTCCCCGACAGCCAAACAAACAAACAAACAAACCCATCCCGCCGCAGCCCAGAATCCTTTGCTACGTAAACCACGGCAGACCACCGGCGCTCTCTCTTCTTCATCGCCGGCGGGGGGGATGGAGGAGAAAAGTTTTGACGCCGACGACAGGAAGTGCTAGCAGTGAAGACATGGCGTGGAATGCAGGAGGGAGAAGTTTGCACAAAAAGAAATAATATATTATATATATATATATATTTATATAAAGTGTGAAGCAGAGCAGAATCATTCCACCAGCACACACACACACATGCATGTATGTATGCGTATATATAAATAAATATATATATATATGTATATATATGTGTGTGTATGTGTATGTGTGTATGTGTGTGTATATATCAATATATATATATATATATATATATATATATATATATATATATATATATATATATATATATATATCAATATATATATATATATGATATATATATATATATATATATATATATGAATACACACACACAAATATACAAAATCTGCTAATACCCAAATCGCGACTGTGTACTGTACACTGCATTTGTGTGTGTGTTTCTAAGAATAATGTAGTGTGTGTGTGTGTGGGCCTTGCTGTGCCTCCAGGACGCCCAGAGATGAACTGGCAGCTTGAAAAGCGTTGGCTACAACAAGGTAAAGCGAGCAAGGGAAAGAGACAGAGACAAAGACGAGAGAGAAGGCAGCAGAAAGAGAGACAGAAAGAGAGAGGGAGAGAAACAAGAGAACGATCGAGAAACGAGACACAACAACATGCACAAAGGGAGGGCAGGCTCAGCAAAGTGTGGCCAACAGTCATTTATCTGTGTGTGTCCCCCCCCACCCTCATCTCTCCCTCTGAGACATGGACTTGGCATCTAACTCTGCTTGGCATCTACTCGAGCTTTCTCTGCTTCTTAAAAAAAATAATTATCCACTTTCACCCTGGCGTCCCAAAAATGTTCAAACATTTTCTAGATTTTTCAAGAGTTTCCTAAATGTTTCTAATTATTCCTAAATATGAAAAAAAAATCTACATTTAAAAAAAATAGCCAATCTACAAACGAGTCGCCTCCGAACTATAAAGTAGGGCTTAAGTGGGTTAACCACATTCGCCAAAAATTGCCAAAAGTACATGTTGTGAGCTTGTAGATCGGCTATTTTTGGCAAAGAGATTTGGTCTAAGAGTGAAAAAGAAAGGAGAAAAAAAAGAGTACCAAGTAGAGTTTGCAACTCTGGCCCGTTTTAAAAGAATAGAGGGTTTAAGTGGTTAAACAGAATCTGGGAAACATGGCACGATTCCTCTCTCCACTCCATCTGACCTCTCCCTGTCCGAGGCTCCTCTGATCGCGGCCTCCAGCAGACTCCCCCCCCCCCGCCCCTCTGCTCTCCTTCTCTCTACAATTATGTCACCTTTTTGCTTTGGTTCATTTATTAGCTTCTTTTCCAATATTTAGCTCTCCTACGGAGCAGAGCGGCATACGTTTTTTTTTACGAGGTGCAAAACACAAGCCAGAAAATGTACTGTGCAGGCAGTATCGGTGTGCACAAAAATTAAGGCTGCAACTAACTTTTAATGTTCTCTTATTCTGTTACAATAGCCTGTAGTCTGTTGTTTGTCCTTTATGTGGTCATGGGCTCTTTAGAAAAATGGTAATCAACAGAGATGCTTTACTAATAAATCTATATTATATCAAATATAAATACAGAATTAGAGTGTGTGTGTGTGTGTAGAAAAATATATGTTTAAATATGAGTGCAGAAATATATCAGTTTGAAATAATAATAAAATTAATATTTTACTTTTTCAATGCTACTCATTGATGCCATGAGATTGTTTCCCTTAATCACAAATGCATAACATGTCTCAATACTGTATTATTGGGAAAATGTCCATATATTTAAAGGGGGAAAAGGGGTTATTGTTAGGAGATATATCTCCTAACAATAACCACTTCAATGTTGATTATAGAGGAAATCCACTTCAAACAATCAAACAATTACTTCATTCAGATGAACAAAAGTCTTCTTTGATTTCTCCCTTACTAACGCAACATTTTTGATATAACCAGACAACAAACATAAACCTAAATTGCTAAGTTAATTTCGACATAAAAGGATCGTCTATAAATTCAACAGCGTTAAGAATAATTTAAACTATAAAAATACAATTCGAGAAATTCAGGCCATCACGACAAATTATCTCTCCGCTCCAGTAGGACAAGGTGCATTTGAAAAGTTCACAACAACCCTTTTTCTTTTCATTTCTTTCTCCACTGTTCTTTCGTTTTCCCCCTGTACTTTATATCTCCCGTGTGTCAGAATTAGCATCCTGCTTCTCTCCTGGCTTACAGCAGGCAGTCCTGAGGCCCTTAATGCCAAAACAAAAGCCCTGGGAATGTCCTTTACACGACTTGGACAATAGCGCCGGGGCTCCGGCTTGACAAGTAAAAGAGCCCCCGACAAGGTGGCGGCTAATTGCCTCCCCTCCCTCCATTCATCCGGCCCGCCACACTCCTGCCACCCTCCTTTTGTCCCCCATGCACTTTCTTAAGTAAACTGCCAGTTTGCAGGCGAGTGATGGACAGCTCCCAATCACCTCCGCCACAATGGCATCCAAGCCACAAACACAGAAGACAAGAGACAGGGGGAATACAAAAAAAAGTAAGAAGCCCACAGCCCTGTGTTACTGTCTCACATGCTTGCATGACACCAAAAAAAAGTGCACAACAAAAAGTTTGTCAAGGGAAGAAAGAAAAATAAATAAATCTTGTCAGATTAATCTACAAAATAAAAAGTACAAATGACTGTAAACACAGTTCCAACTTTAATGTGTTGACCCCCTACCAGGCAGCAGGAATAAACCAGTGTTTTATACAAATCAAAAAGTTATTATATTAAAATAATATATATCAAGGATTGAATAATCTTTGAAATAAAGATCATTCAATAATCATGTTGTTAAAGAAAGCTCTAATACTTGAATTAAATCAAAGGATTTTGACTTTGGATGTTAACAGAAATGTGTACAATGGCTGTTACATTGTGTGGAATTATTAAAATATCACACACACAAAAATTACAACAACTGTATATAATTCACCACATAATTAGTCATTAACTGGATATGAAATAAAGATTAAATAAAGATTAAATAAAGATTGCGTGTTTGCCAGCTAATAAAAGGTAACAGTATTTTAGTTTGATGTCATGGAGTAATACACTCCCTGTCAGGCTGTCAAGACAAAGCAATCAAACACTGCCTTTCATTACCCAAATTGTCAATCTGTCACTTAGCAACATAACCATTATAAATTGGCAAACGGAAGCCACAGAAATATCTGCAAATTAAATTAATCTAAAAAATAAATAAAAAATGTAAAACCACACGAGCGACCGGAGAACAAAGCACAGGTGACATTATGAAACAAAAGATTGAAAAAAGGCTTACCATTTAAAAGAGCTGTAACGCAGGGTGCTGCTCGGTTCCTGGTTTAAACAAGCATGCTGGCACTCGCCGTGGTGCACTAGACTCCAAACAGACTCCCATCACCATGTCATCCCACTAATCCACTGGGGGGCAGCACCTCATCTACGGCAGCCCCTCGCTAACGCCCGATGGGTTAAGCCGATAAGAGAGCGTCCGCGAGCCCAGGAACGCCGACGCGAGCCGCCTCGGCAAGCCACGTCCGAGCTCCCACACAGCGGAGCCGGAGCGCGGCGAGGCAAGGCGAGCGGCCGAAAAGAACTGCTCACTCTCAGCCCCCTCATTACACACACACACACACACACACACACACAGCTCCGCTCCTCTCCAACACTGACCGGGAGTCCCTCGCTCCCCCTCACCCATCTTCATATCCCCCCCAAATAGACCCTTTTGTGTCCATCTCTCTTTTCTTTGATAAGTTGAAAGAACAACGCCAAAAAAAGAGCGAGAGAAAGAGTGCGGGAGCAGACCGAGGCTTTCATTGGGCTGCTTGGCTGACATAAAGGTAGTGGAGTGCTGTCTATAGGAGTTGCCCCTAACTTGGCTAAACTCAAGCAGCAGGGTGTCGCTTGTCATGTCACTAATCCCCAAAACTAGCCACGCTCCATTCACCGCTAGTCGCACTAAATTAAATACAAAATCAAAAACACAAACGAAGGGCAGGAGGGAGAAAAAAAAAAGAAATGTGTCACCAAAAAAGGAAAAAGGAAAGAACCACAGAAAGTAATGCGATCGGGGCTGAGCGTTGCGTGGCATCGGTCCTAGCCCCATCGGTAGCCGCGTATTTAGATTTCGGGCGCCCCGGAAAATACAGCCGCACAAAAGACAACTTAAAGAGGAAAAAAAAACAAAACATACATTTATCATCAAAAGAGCCTGTCACACCGTTCGCGCTTTAGCACCTCCAACTTCTCCTTCCTTGGACTCTCTAAAGACAAAATGACAAGAGGGGAAAGGAAAGGAAGCCCCCGACTCCAAAGGCAAACACGCCAGACAACAAGCCAACAACAGCAGTTAAAACAATAACAAAAATACCAATAGATGGAAACAAGACCCTGCCTTGTCTTGTGGAGGAGCTGGCAGTGGGGAAAATTCAAGCCGGCCAACTGGTGGCTCGACGAGAGGAAGCCCACTCTTAAAGCCGTGATCCGACCATCCACCATACCACCGCTGTGAGCCTTTTAACCACAGCAAGAAAAAAATGACTATTGATCTTCAAATGGCGATAATTGAAAAGATCAAAAAGATTAAACAAAAAAAAAGTGTAGAATATGCTGACTTACCATGTTGGGCTCCTTTTTCTGCAAGTTTTTGTTTAAATAAAAAAAAAAAAATATATATATTCACTCAAAAGATGCGGCATTGGAGGTGTCAAATTTTTGTAGCAGCCTCTTGATCGTATTACTTCCGCAGTCCCGGTTTCCAATGCGTCTGAACTTTTTCCCTTTCTCTTTTATTTTGTTTGTGGTACCTAGCCTTTTTTTCCCCTGCTTAAGACTTTAAAAGCCTTGAGCGCAGTAAAGCAGCACAAATTATCTTGCCACCTTGCGCAGCTCTGATGCTTTGGCCGCTAACTTTGGAAGGCCCTTTACCACTGCATCAAAATTAGCATTGTCAAAGCAGTTAATGAATATTAATATTGTATTTGTCATTGGAGCTGGCCCATTGCTGAACTCCAAGTCATCCATCAGGGACAAGATTAAGCACACAATTATTTCTGACTGACAGGGACCAAATCTGGAAGATTTTTTTTTTCCTCTCCTCCAACAATTTAAAGAAAAAGACACAACATCATCTTAAGGTACCTCCCGGGAGACAAGACAAGATTAATACACTTTTAATGAAGCAAGATTTCATTGTGCGTGAGCTGCAGGAACCTCCGAGAAAAAAAAGGAAAAAAAGAGTGGGGATATAGAAATATTTTGACTCATAATTTTAGCCATTATTTAAGCATTGAAATCACAAATTGCAAGCGCTTTTGATGACAGCAGACAAAATTTATATTTCAAGGCGTCAGTCACCCCGCCCCCCCTCCCCTCTTTTTGATAAAAAAAAACGAAGGAATCATTCTCTTTGATTTTTCTTTTCTTTTTTTCCCTCTCCTTTTTTATTTTTAAGAAGAGGTGGATTTCTTGCTTTCTGACCTAGGTTTAAAATGTAGAGAAATAAAAATGTACGGGTGTTGCGAATAATACCGGCACTAAATTTGACATAAAAGATTCATAGAAAAAACAACAAGGCACGGACCTCCAGCGTTCTTGCCGGAGCCCGGCACCGAGAGCCGGGGACCACACAGAAAGCCTCCGTTAGCGCCACCCCGCTACCAGCCTTTTAGCTCCGACCAGGAGCCTTCTCTAAGCATCTCCAACATCATCATCAACATCAACGGCAAGCAGCCAGTTCCAGCTCTGTGGCGTACCACACAAACCTTTATCTACAACTGTCAGACACAGCACTTTGTGCAATTTTGCACAGCACAATGCACAATTTGTTTTTGATCGCTGCTAAGAAACAAAAGACGACGAAAAAATTCACACCACACCACTGAACCTCAGAGAACAATCACTTTCAGGAACGTCCCGCTAAAATATTCAAAATGCATTTTTTTCCCCCGAAATATATGTGCCTCAACCACCCAGCATCCTTACCTGTACCTGTCTTGAAAAATTTAACAGATAGCATGCCATCTAAGTTTATTCCTTGCCTCTGTCCCCCCCCAAAAGCATTGCAGCAGCTTTTGCTTAGTTTTGAAAATGCAAACCTCAAGCCACAACGTCTTTTGTCTAAGACACTGTGGGAAATTTGGCTCGAACACAAAGTCAAGTCTAGCGTGCGGCCCGAGAGCGCTTCCCATCCATTATCTGACGCCCCGAACTGCTTTTCTCTGCATTTCACTTATTCATGCCAGGGTTCACGAGCAAATTCACAGTCTTATTTATAGCACGTTAAGACTCATTTTCACCCCAGCTCCCTAAGAACACAACTAGAAAAATAAAGTGAAAAGCATCGAGGGGGTGTGGGTAAAAAGAAACAAAAAAAAAACCACAGATGTGGACCAGCAATAGTGAATTGCTGGGAGTTCAGGGGGGTCAAGCTGTGGGCTCACCTTGGAGCGTTGGGCCCCTGCTGACCACCCTGCCGGCACCCTAATACCATTAGCAACCCTCAGATGAACATACTAAATTGACCCGTTGTTCTCCAGGTGCTGATCCGGCCTAGCCCAGACACTGGTATCACAGCCCCCAAATACAGATGGTGCTCGCTTTTACCAAAAATAAAAAAGGGCAGCTTAGAGAGTGAGCGCGCTACACATTTTCTTATTTCTCCAAAAGCCGTCGGCATTGCCAAGATTTTTTTTCTTTTTTAAGATCGCACTGCACTGACAAAAAATTCTGCACTCCCTTCAAATATATATTTTAGAAATTCATTGAAAAGGTTTTTTAAATATAATAATTGCTGTAAATATATATTTAATTCTGACAAGATCTCGATATAATTGATCAGACCAGAAATACATTACCTACTCCAATATTATATTGATTCAATTTAACAAATTGCAAACAAAATTAATTTAGCCCCCAAATTCGAATTGATATTTTCACACAAATGTATAATATTTTTTGTCATCACCTTACGAAATACAATATTATACAATAAATATAAAATAACACATTCATTACTGTAGTAATATTATTTTTTATTTTAATAATTCAGTATTATTTTAATGGCAATAGAATAATACTGAATGAATATAAACCAAACAAAATTTGGCATTTAAATCTGCTTAGTGCGAGGGAAATGTGGAAAACTCTTGTTCTTGTTCGATAAATTCTCGTATAATTGCTCTGACAAAAGCACACAGGCCAATTAATTAGGCGTTCACACGAGGCTGTCTATGAAAATAGGCACAGAGCACAGGAGCTTGCCGCGGCTTAATGCGAGCTGAGAGTCTAAAACAGGTCCAATCTAGGTGAGGAGGGAGAGAGAGAGAGAGAGAGAGAGAGACAGACAGACAGACGGAGAGCAAGAGAGAGGAAGAGACAGAGCAGAGCGCGAGCGTCTCCGCGGCCCGGTGTGATCACATCAGCGCCGGTATCAAATTAACTCTCCGACTTTGAAACTTATTGATCTGCTATTAAGACACCAGTGAACTTGATGAAATGAGTGCGGTAGGTGACTCTGCCACTTCAAAGTCTTGCGCCAGCCGCATAAAACAAGCCACTTTGATCCCTCTCTCTGCTCCTCCGATATGGAGAGGAGGGCTTCAGAAGAACCTCCCCAATTCCACTCTCCTCTCCTCTCCTCTCACCCGAGGCCCAGGCTCTCTTTTCCCCTATTTTGGGCATGTCATCATAGGATAAGAAATTCCTTTTTTTTCCAAAAGAATACAAATCCCCAGAAATAGCTGATCTACAAGCTCACAACGCATTGCATCACGATAAGTTGTGAGCTTGTAAATCTGCTATTTTACTACAACAACCAACACATTTAGAATACCGTAGCATACGGATGCACATAATGTTCAAAAAAATACCTCTTCATTCAACACACATACAAGGTTTCACACATGCGGTGATGTAATGAAAAATAAAAATAAACCTCGCTAAGCAACGAAAATACAGCAGTCATCTAAATATATTGGTTTTTAAAATTCACTGGCGATAAGAAGGGGATTCTTCACGCCAAATACAGCATGTAATAAGGTGGGGATGAGAGACAATGCAGAACAGGAGATAGCAGCGCTGCTATTGTGCAGTGAATACACCCCCTTCTTTGCTTAAGGCAACTCTTCACACCCACATTAGATAGCACACACTGCCAATCACACCTGCCGTGTCTGTGGGTCTTTTTTTTTTTCTTTCTTTTTTTTTGTTCATTTTGTGCCACTGGGTGGAGGTAGTAGTTAATGTTT
>NC_139951.1:15369923-15692423 GCF_963454915.1 Gymnoscopelus microlampas
TAAACGGAGACCAGCTTCTCTTTAGGATGGTTGAATGAGAGATATAAAGCACCCTGCTACTGACCTACAGTCAGTAGAATAATACAATATTTGATGATAAATATCTACTTTTACCCTGTGACAGGGATTTATTACAACATCAGTAAGTCATATTGAAATTTGCATCGAGAATGTTTGTCTTTACGACGCCTATTCGACGATCTAAACATTAGAATTATTCCTTTTGGAATCAACAATGTGTCACCTCACCCTTCTGAAAGTGGAGTACTGAATAAATTGAAGAGCTTGACCCCTTGCTACATTAAGATTTCATTAAATTAATACAAATGTACACATTGGAAAGGGAAAGCTATGGGCAAGATATTTACATTGAATGAACACAACTAGGAACACAAGTAAACACCAAACTAATGAACAAAAATGTTTTACTTACAAATACTTCTGTATGAGAACACTAAAATGCATCATGACAGAAATAATTCGTAGAAATTACAGTGTATATTAAAGTGTATATTATTATTTCAATCCACTTATAAATGAGGCTACTTTTTCCATTCCATTCCTGAATGGAATAGCTGTGTGATGTCTGTGAACAAAACCAAAGTGAGAGAAATTAATAAATAATAATTAATAACAATACCCCCCCCCCCCCCCGCAACAAACGTCTAACTTCCACATTAACGCCCATTCCAGCCACAGCCTCATTGATCATTTCCTGCTATTCTACATCACTGTCTTATATCAAAATGTGAAATACAAACCTGCACATTAATGAAGGTCTCAAGACCTTTCCAGTACTGATGAATATGTAACCCAATAAACCCCGTCCAGTAACCTTTAAGTAAATGGCTATTTTCTGCCGATATCCAAACATTGTGAGACAGCTTCCTCGTGCTTGAGTTACATCTCAGAGGGGGGGGGTAGGGGAGGGGGGTGATGGGCGAATGCAAGCAACTTTAGCGGCTGCGGAAAGACGCTCATAATGTGAAGGGATTGGAGGGAGGGGGGGTTTGGGGGGCGAGGGCCGGTCGCATGCCGGGCCCCGCGGATCACGTTCCTCCGCCGCATTGATTTCTGATCTTTTGACATTATTTAGTTGCTTTTTATTTTCTGGCCCGTCTTTTCTTCCATGTCACGAAAGACAGGGATGTCCAAACAAGTGACGGTGGGAATATCTACTATCTGTCAAAAGGCCTGGCTTTTCCCGGCATTAAAGCGGCCAAGTGCACTGTCTGACGCAGTGCCGAGAATCGTCGGGATGAAAATATCACTCTTTATAATGGGGAGGGGGTGGGATAATCAGATTTCGGATGCTACCCGCCGTCATTGCCGAGAGGGGAAGACTGGTAGTGTGGAGCAGAGGTGAGGCTGAAACCAATACACTTCTAGTCTGTTCCTGTCCTCTCCAACACGAGACCGTCTTCATTTTAGCATCCTTTCACACAAAGTTCTTCCTGGTAGAGTAGGTACTGTACCACCAACACTGTACTACAATCAGTGGTAGACGGTAACAAAGTATATTTACTTGAGTACTGTACTCACATACATTGTTTTAGTATCTGTACTTAAATATACTTTTATGCTTTCAATCCACTACATTTCAAAGACAAATATTGTACTTTTGAGGGTAAAGGTACGTTATGAATTAACCACTTGAGCCCTATTTCAAATTTAGTGAAAATAGCTGACCTCCATGCTCACAATGCGTTGAGCTGCGAGGCTTTATCCAAACATTGTGAGACAGCTTCCTCGATCGTGCTTGAGCTTGTAGATCTGTTATTTTCACAATTATTGATTTTAGCTTTTATACAGCAGTGCATTGATATTAAAAAGAAAATGTACTTTTGAACACTTAAGTTTTTTTTTTTTTTTTAAGCATGTACTTTTGAATCCTTAAGTGTTTTTTTTAAATGCAAGTACTCCAGTACTTTAACTCAAACACATATTTGACAAAGCGACTTTCACTTGCAGTTGGGTAACATTTTCCCAGGAGAATCTATACTTTGACCCAAGTACTGGGGATTGAGTACTTTGTCCACCACGGCTGGTACCATTGATACCACAGACACTGTACTACTACATCAAAATAAATGCCAGGTGACATTCCACACATTTCTGCTCTCGACAAACATTGCCAAAGAGACAAGAGGGGAAGGGGAGAAGGGGGGGGGCTGTGCTAAATGTAGAACAAAACGTAGAGGGGTGCATGCGTAATAGCTCTGTTAGATGAAATGTGGAATACACAGCAGTGATGGGTTCCATTAAGGGGGGATTTGATCATCTTCCCTGTGTGCTCTCACAGCCCCGGCTTCACATCAGATCACTATGCTAGAACGCCCAAATGGTTGGGTTTATCTCCCCCCGTAATTATTTTGATGCCGATGACAGAGTGTGTGTGTGTGTGTGGCTCGGCAAGTGCACACTAAGCCGACACATACACACACACACCACCTAAATGGTCAAACAGCATTAGACGCTTATCTCCCTGCATGTTCAAATGGTTTGCTCTCTTGCTGAAAACCTTATATATACGGTGCCTTCAAAGACAATGTTATCATGTAAATGTGTTATCTGAGTAACAAGACTGCATACGTATTATATTCTAATTTCTGCTCTGCAGTATGATGCATTTTTGCCTCACAACACAGCGCCATATGACGAATTATAAATCCGACTTTAGCCGCTACCTTGCCCTTGCCCACAGTACCAAAGTTGTATTTATTGCCGTCAATAAAAAAACATGCATAATAAAAAGAACTGTGTTCTTTACAGTAATTTAAAAAAAATACATTTAGTGAAATGATGAGCACTATTTAAATTGACTATCTTTATTTGAATGGTATGCCATGTTAGTCTGCACAACAACCTTTAACATTACAATTGAACACATTTTATCACTCTGAAAACCATTTCCACAGCGCGCAAACAAATCGCTCCCATCAAACGCAGCCTGCGTTATCGCCCGGGCCTCACCTTAACAACGGAGTCATTCCATTGAGACAATGAGAGAGAAACAATGCGATTCGTTCATTCATTCATTTAACCCATTCAATCCGGGATCCTACAAATGTCTTCTAAATCCTAACAGTTTTCTGAAAAACCTATGTTGCTATATCAGTGGTTCTCAAACCTTTTCAGGTCAAGGACCCCAAAAAATATATGCCAACCCCCATCTGAAAATGTTTTGTTCTAGGGACCCCCAGAAGCAAAGATGTCAGTTAAAAATGTTTGCTTTGAAAAAATATATATATATTGAAAGATTTGCACAAGTTTTGACGATTTTTCTAAAATAGCAGATCTACAAGCTCATAGCGCGGCACTCGGTGCCGCGCTATGAGCTTGTACATCTGCTATTTTTGAATAACCAAAGTATTAAATAATGGTTGAAGTGGTTACACAGATGCGCTCCTGGTCTTAATGGGTTAAGCCATAGAGCCAAGCAGTTGGCCTCTATTGTGTTTGGTCCTTACCATCTATTAACTATGCCATACATTATTATGTACAGCATAGGCATTAAGCGAGGCAAAACATGCTCGTGTGTGAAGGACGTGGTTGCGTCCTTCTCGTTTCTAACGCTCCCACAGCGTTGAGTGATGACAAAGCAGTGACCTTGAGGGTAAAATTGTCTTAATCGTACGGAGTGACTTTTAGACCTGCTGTGCTTCAAGGCCCTCTCTCTCTCTCTCTCTCTCTCTCTCACACTTTGAATCACAATGGATTCACAAGCCTGGGACGCGGCGTCACTTGTAGCGGCTGACGTCACGCCACACACACACACACCTCCTTTCACTTTGGCTTATCTCAGCGGTTCTCAACCTGTGGTCCGGGGCCCGTTGGTGGGCCGTGAGGATATTGCAAGTGGGCCCCGCAAAATAGTTGCCAAACTTTACGATTTTTATGTTAACATAACACTAATATACAAAATAAAAAGCCCAAACCTTAAAAAAATTGTTTTCATTGTGATACAGAATAAATAGCAACTTAAAGCATACTACGTTAGTTCCATTGATCCAAGCCGGAACACAATCGATTGATTGATTATTAAAATAAAAATACGTTGAAAACTCTGGAAATGCACACGGCCCACCCATCTGACTACTTAACATGGCAGCCTTTCCACCTTTTGGCTGCCATGTTAAGTGGTCAGATGGGTGGGCCGCGAAAACTTCTAAGATTTTCAAGTGGGCCCTGATCCAGAGAAGGTTGAGAACCACTGGCTTATCTGATGGGAGAGAAAAAAAACTCCCCTTTCCCCTCCATTCAAGTTGCGACACATCACTTGATTCTTGGCCCATAGCATATATTACTTTTAAGGGTTTCAGGCAAACAAATTGTTCCCGTGTCGGGCGGAAGCGACACTACTTCTGCCATGAAAGGGTCGTTTTTTGTTGTTTTTTTTACGAGCCAACGTTAATTGGTTCACCGAGATCCTCCGCAGTCATGTGCTTCTACTGTAGCACATGAAATTAAGTCTTTTTCGTGGAGTTTCCGTTTTCCTTATTTAATAACAAACACTTCAGCCCAGTTTATTTCCCACAGAGAGGAGAGATGTGGGAATGAGTGTGTGCGTGCGTGCCAGTAGAAGTCGGTTTTGACTTGGCCCGCCCATACAGTAAAGCTATGTTTGTGGACTTCCTCAAAGCCCCTCAGGGTTCTTCCACAAGTCATGCACCTTAATGGTAGATAGTTATATTGCAGCACTTTTTCTGTGCAAGTTGATTATCCTTCATACCAGCAGCTGCATACAGTGATGGGGGAAATATCCTGTGTGCCTGCACACACAAACACACACACACACACACACACACACACACACACACACACACACACTCACACACACGTAATGATTTTTATATATATATAGCTGAATAAGCGACTTTGGGCCCAGTGTTGGCGGACTGCGGTTTCAAATTGGCTCATAGCTTGGAACGCGTACACGATACACTATAAACACTGGCTCCCTTTTTATTTATTTATTTACAAGAGATCTATATATATACATCAAATTCCATGAGGCTTTTATTGGCGTATCGTTGAATTTGTCCAGCAGCTGAGGTACTATATTTCCCGCACCACGGAAAGAGGTAAGTAAGCGGTCGGGGGGAGGGAGGGGGGGTAGTTGGGGGGGGTGATACAGACAGACACCGGTCGCCGTGCCCTAGCAGCAGTCACTTACCATTAGGAACTACATGAGGTGCATCTGCCCATAGTAAAACACCTTGTAATTAACACCGATGTGAATGTGTTAAGGTTAGCCTCTTAGTCTACGGGAGGGAGGGAGCGACGGGGGGGGGGGGTGTTCCCCGACAGTGTAATTACGGGTTGCTCACACTACCACCCCCGCTACCTCCTCTGAAAACCCATGTACTAATTCAATCCATCTTCATTTCCACCAGCGACGCCCCTCCCGTTGATGGATAGTTATCATTAGAGAGTGACAAAGCGGCTGAAACGACTGAGGCGTGAGGAAGAGAGGGAGTGTGAGTGTGAGTGTGAGTGTGTGTGTGTGTGTGTGTGTGTGTGTGTGTGTGTGTGTGTGTGTGTGTGTGTGTGTGTGTGTGTGTGTGTGAGAGTGCATGCGTGCATACGTGCACGTGTCTGTCAGCCCTAATGTCGGGGGACTGTAGGATGTGTTCTCTCGGACACACACTATCGCCTCGGACAGCGAGATCATATTTTACGCCGGGGACAAGCATGGAAAAAGACATGGATGGAGAGAGGACTGCTGGATCAGGGAGCACGGGACATCCTTGACGCGCACGCACGCACGCGCATGAAATCAGTGAGATAAAAAACTAGAACCAACATATGCTGCGTACGTGTACACAGCATATGTGTGTGTGTGTCACACACACACACACACACACACACACAGACAGACAGACAGACAGACAGACAGACAGACAGACAGACAGACAGACAGACAGACAGACAGACAGACAGACAGACAGACAGACAGACAGACAGACAGACACACACACACACACACACACACACACACACACACACAGAGCTTGGCTCAGAGTGACCGTAACACACAGAGAGGCTATGGTTGTACTTGCTAGACTTTTATAGCATGCTGTTCAGACTGCTCAAACACACACACACACACACACACACACACACACACACACACACACACACACACACACACAGGACCTAAGCACTGGCTGCAGCCGAACACTAAACCACAGGCTGTGATTGAGGGAGACTTCTCCGCTCCACTATATTTTCAGTCTATATATTCAGCCTGGCCTCAGCCATATATCTTAATTATGTGCCTTGCCTCTTTTTCCTTAAAGAAAGGGGGGAGAGAGACTACGCATGTCGGGGCCCCCCCCGGAGCACCAGCAGGCCTCCGAAATGAGGCCCTTGCAGTTTTTATGGGGCCTGCGTGTTGGCCACTGCATCATTACATGGAGTTTTACGCCCAGGAAGAAAACACAGCCTCGCTCTCCCTGTCTTTCCTGGCAAAAAATAAAGTCAGACAGACAGACAGACAGACAGACAGACAGACAGACAGACAGACAGACAGACAGACAGACAGACAGACACACACACACAGTGCATAACATACTGTATCCTGTTCTTGGAACACGTGTCAAACGTTGAGGGCGACAAGCGCCGTCTTCAGACGGCAAAATGGAAACTCCAAAAAACTGCTGAGGAAGACGTGGGAAGAGGAAGGGACCGAAAACAAAAGCCGAAGGGTGAATAAATGGCCGAAAAGAGCTTTAGCTCGCCACTGTTCTCAACGTGATTATCCTCTCGCTTTCTCCTTGTGGGTCACAGGTTTCTGGGTCACCACTAACACTCACACACACACACACACACACACACACACACACACACACACACACACACACACACACACACACACACACACACACACACACACACACACACACACACACACACACAGAGGTTTGGCCTTGGAATTTCAATGACTCAATTGTATCTAGAGCTCTGCATCGATTGTGCTCAGTGACCCGGTGGAGGACCGCGTGGAGAGCGGCTGGCCGCCACCTCGGTTGTGTCAGGGGGCGCTCGCCACCGTTGCCCCCCCTCGCACCCGCCAGGAGGTGGCGCTGACGGGAAACTAGGCGCTCCGAAATGGCCGACGCCGCAGCAGCAGTAGCTTTGTGCCTCTTACCAACAGTGAACGGCAGACGGGAATTTGTTTGGCGCAGGCTTTCTTTTTTTTCCCTTTCTTCTCCGATTCCTATAATAGTGGTGATTTAAAAGGCTTTTTTCTGACACCTGGAGTTGTAGACACTTCCTCAAAGACACAGACGTACTGTGTTTTACTGTCAGAGTGGATTTGACGGCAGAATGCACCTAGAGGTTCACAGTCAGGTTGAATGCGTGAGATTCTCAGGCTTGTGAGCTCTTGTTTCTGTTGGCTCATTGTAAGGGAGGAATGTGTTGCTACATCCCTACAACACAAAACACTCACTCACACACACACACACACACACACACACACACACACACACACACACACACACACACACACACACACACACACACACACACACACACACACACACACTAATTTAATGCTTACGCATACAAATTCTTCTATGTTATTGTAAACACGCGCAAAATATGGGTCTGTGCACGTCCCGACACCCACTAAACAAGTGCGTTCACACTAGCATGTGCACTTGCAACACCCGAGCCCATTCATACAGTATGCAGACGTGTGTGTGTGTGTACGTGTGCGCGCGCGTGTGCAAGGCCAATGTGCGGCACTATAGCCTGGCTGGTCCGCCTGCACAGACCCTGCAGTTTGTTTAGCAACACTCCATTTAAACGACGCCCAAAGGGTGCAATTAAGGCCAATTAGAGCCTGTCGGTTTTATTAAGAGGCGCAGACCGGCCAGGCTGGAGGGCAGTGTGGAGCAGTGGAGGATGGAGAGAGAGAGAGAGAGAGAGAGAGAGAGAGAGAGAGAGAGAGAGAGAGAGAGAGAGAGAGAGAGAGGAGGAGGAGATGGGTGGGGGTTCTCTAGCACAGTGATTCTCGACCTTATTAATTTCAAGGACCCCCAGTTTAATATGCATACGGAACTCCACTTGATAAAACATGTTTTAATCTCCGGGACCCCAATCTACACTATACAAATCCTGAGTGTTAATTTAACTCTGAGAGTATACAATTAGAACTGTAACTCTGTGAGTGTACTAACTCTAGAACTGTAACTCTGAGAGTGTACTAAATGGAACCAAATGGACCCGTAAGGGTCCATTTGGTTCCATTTAGTACACTCTCAGAGTTACAGACCCATAAGAGTCCAACTGGACCCGACGTTGAGAAACAGTGCTCTAACACCATGTTTGTCCTGCTTGTGCTACAACCATAGGCGAGCCCTGCTGATGGGGAGGGCAGAATAAAGCCCCAGTTATACTTAGCTGGGTGCGGGTGTCAAGCACCGAAAATAGACGATCTACAAGCTCACAACGCCTCGGGATACCCCGGGAGCTCGTAGGTCAGCTATTTCCGCTCCGACCCAGTATAAATCAAGCATAAACAAGATGACAGCCACAGCGGAGCGACTTGACAGATGACGAGGCTAAGCAGCTAGGCTGGTGCTGTCAGCACTATTCCTAAAGAAAAACGTAAAAAAAAAAAAAAAAAAGAAAGAATAACCCAAAGAGGAAACGGTAGTGTTATTCCAAAGGGGGCCGGGCGCTGCGTATCCAGCTTGGCTTCGGCGTGGTCTGACCTCAAGGTGTCACACGTCTTAACAACGGCGACCTTTAGGACCCGTGACGCGACCTTGTGACGCGGGCGTTCCCCATCTTGAACGGATGGCTGCACGAGAAAACAAACGGAACTATAAAAACAGCCTACTAGCACCACATGTGTGGATGCAGATGTCACAAAGCACTTGAGGGAGGGGGGGGGGGGTGCTTGTGAATGGAGCGAATACGGCAACAAAAACAAAACAAAAACTACAAAACACCGGGACATCTTTCATCAGAGGAAAAAAAGATTGGAGAAAAAAAGAAAGAAAAGAGGGCAAATGAATCATCATATCATTTCACCTCCTTCACAATTCCCCCTTTTTCCGCCGACCCTTCGGAGATGTTTACAGATAGCTTGTCGCTCGCCACGCTCTTTTTTCCCGCGCCGGCGCTTGGGACACGTTTCAAAAGACCGGGCCCTTTTCATCTCCCCACTCTCGCTGGGAGGAAATTTGCTCCTTAATGGCTTTCAAAACAGGAAGCGTTGGCAAGGAGGAGGAAGAGAAGAGAGAAGCCCCCCTACCCCCCCCCCCCCCCCCACATCCACACACATATATATATACAACACCCAGTGCCACCCCTACGCTCCACTCGACGCATCCTTTACGCTGATCCGAGAGCTGCGGTTGCTACTGTGCCAAGGTGCCAACTGTGCCAGTCACACTGACCTCCATCTGCAGGCAACTTGATACCATATCTCTCTCTCTCTCTCTCTCTCTCTCTCTCTCTCTCTCTCTCTCTCTCTCTCTCTCTCTCTCTCTCTCTCTCTCTCTCTCCTCTCTCTCTCTCTCTCTCTCTCTCTCTCTCTCTCTCTCTCTCTCTCTCTCTCTCTCTCTCTCTCTCTCTCTCTCTCTCTCTCTCTCTCTCTCTCTCTCTCTCTCTCTCTCTCTCTCTCTCTCTCTCTCTCTCCCTGCTGAATGGCTCCGCTCAGTCACATTGGAGCCTGAATGCCATTCAAGGCTCTGCCTCAGAGTTCATGTGCTATTGTGTTCTTTGTTAACAGCTGCTGGATATAAAAAAAAAACAGAAAAGGAAAGAAAAAAATCTTTTATCACACAAGCAAATACAAAAAAAAAAAACCTTGTATTGCCAGAGTGCATGCAGGAATACATTACTGCTTGCAAATCACATCGCTATCACAGCCCAAAATGAGAGCTGATTTGACTCAAGTCTTTATCAATGACCCACAGCAGCGTAAAGCTCATAGCCGCCATGGTTTGGCTCAAATTACTATTTGAGTATGGGGCTCTTGCCAACTTGCAAGGCTCACTACTTTAATAGTATGTGTAGGTGTGTGTTTACTGTTGTTGTATTCATAATTCCGCCTCCTGCGGGGCATCTGTGGACACCGAGTGCCCTTGAACATGCCATGAGTAGTCTTTCTACGCCTCGACTAAAAAGGGAGCTGAAAGACAGATACACGCGCTTCCGCACAGTTGGATAAAACAAACCTTAACCACACAACTCAACCTCACTGAAAGAACTCGGTGCTTTTTTTTTTTTTTTTTTGTGTCTGTTTTTTCTTTCAAAAGATGTTCAGAAGAATGTTTTTTTGTTTTTTTTTCTCCCTCTCTTCATCTCAGCTTTTTCCTCTCTGGGTAAAACAAATGCAACCCCCCCCCCCCTTAAAAAGGAAGAAAAAATCTCCTTCCCCATGTGCTATTTCCGTGTGTGTGTGTGTGTGTGTGTGTAAGTGTTCCCCTCCCATTGATTCTCTCCCAGCCAGGGCCTCTTCCGAACACAAGGCTGCTTCCTCGCCGGTGTCATCTCCTATAGCGCCATTCTTCCCTTTTAACTGAGCTTCCACTCTCGTGGCGTTAACGCACATCCACCGGAGAGGATGTTTTGGAGCGGTCGGGTGGCTTATGGCGAAGGAAAAATGGGTGAAGTACTGTTACTGTGCTGCAAAGTATCAACTATTGATTTGTGTTTGATGCAGATGGAGCGAGGTTTGGGGGGCGGTCGTTCAAAGCTGCGGAGAGCCGTTTCTGTTTTTTGATCATCACTACGGCGCCGCCACTTGCTACGTAGTGCTGCTCGTGGTTAACAGTAAGGCAGGGAGACTGCGTTTGGGTGTGTGTGTGTGTGTTTGTGTGAGGCTGGCGGATTGGGTTCCTTTGTTGTGCATCGTGTTACGGTTCATTGGCCGATTCTCGGTGGTCAGCGGTCTCATTAAATGGAGTGGCCCGATGCGCGCCTCTGATAGGCCGCCATCGAGACCTGGCAAGCGCCTGGAGACGCTGTTGATTCCCGTGGAGAGCGGCAGCGTTCAAAGTGAATACATTATTACCATTGCCCGACAAAAAATAAATAAATCAAAAATACAGAACACAGAGAGAAGTAGGTGAAGGGGGGGGGGGGGGGGGGGGGGAGTTGTAAAGGGCAGCGCAACAAGAGAGGGAAAGTAAACGATGGAGGGAGAGGGAGAAATATGACGTCAAAAAGTCCATTGGCTGGAGCTGGGATGCTGAACCCGGCGAGCAGCTAGCAGCGCTCATCAGCTGTGACGAGCCTCTGCTGCGTTAGCTGCTGCTCTCTCGCTCTGCCGGCCCCCTCTGTGATGTGCGCCTGTGTCCACTGGGGGCTACAATTAGCCCATCAAACTCATTCCAGTCGGGGGATTCTCCAAACCCCCCTCCTCTCCTCGCCGGTGCTCTCCGGAGCCCGGGCTGCTGCAGAAGAGACAGGCAACTTGTAAGACTGGGGGAGGTAGCCTTTGAAGTGCCAGGCTCTGCTGAGGCCTCCCTTTTTGCTCGTATCAAGGCTGAGGAGATATAACAATTAAAATGGCGGGGCCCCGACGCGGCTCGCTCGCCTCGCACACACACGCGGCTCGCGTGCCTGATGGCGGGGAAGCGAGGGCTACCATCGTGTCGGATTATCAGCCCCGCGGTTCCGGCGCAACTGGGGGGGCCCGGGCGGTCAAACAAAAACCCAGAGACCAGGATGAGTGACAGCTGAGAAAAGGCTCTGCATGTCATTCCTTTTCGAGGAGCCGTCGGATTGAAACGTCGAGGCGTCGTCTGTGTGTGACAGTTAAGACTGGTGCTGGGCTTGGTGGCAGACAGCCAGGTAATTACACAGCACTGACTAACCAGCCCGCAGAGGAAAGGCCCGCTGCTGCAAGCGCACACGCACACACACACACACACACACACACACACACACACACACACACACACACACACACACACACACACACACACACACACACACACACACACACACACACACACAACCAGTCAAAACACTATTTTGCATGCAAAGACAGACAGTGGCGAGTATAGATCATACAATCCCACCCGTCCACCCACATCATCTCTCTCTCCCTCTCTCACACACACACACACACACACACGCGCGCGCGCACACACACGCAAAGACACAGGTGCTGACACAGAGGCAGAAACAAGGTCTGCATTGTTTCAAGGTGGATTACGATGACTCTGACGTGACCCTGCTCTCCCTCGTCTCGGCAGCAGCCATCTCTACCTATATATCCCACGCCTTTTTGGCATTCATGTTCCTGACGGCAGTGTATGTGTGTGTGTGTGTGTGTGTGTGTGGGGGGGGGCTGTACAGTTTAAAACAGGTGTGTCCTCCTGCAGATAGACTGGAGCATGTGTTCTGCGTTAGCTACTGCAAGGGGCAGCCAGGGAGCGGTTTATAACTGTATGTAACAGAGCTGAGGCGTATCAACGCATCAATCAGGGGAGCGCCAGGGTCAAATCACTCTTCAATTCAAGTAGAGTTGAAGCTTTATCAAAACTTTTGCGTAATGGCGACCAGCCAGCACTGGTGTATGGACTAAAAAAATCACTACTTCACTAGTTTACCAGCAGGGTGCAGCCATGTTGTGCACACGCAGTCACACACACACGGGTTGATAACCTGGACACATGACACACATAATCTAAAGCCATGTAATATTCTTATGAGTCATATTTTGAAACAAAAAGGACTTGTGAATGGTACAGAAATAATTGCAGCTGTAGAACAACCTCCATATTGACGTACGTATGCAAAGACAGCTCAACTTTGATCACCTTTGATCATAATGTTTCAGTTATTGCACGTCGCCGTGTGTTATTTTTAGCATGGAACTAGAGATTGGCTGAAGACGGCAGCATCCCAGTCGAACACCTTGCCTCCTTTGAAACCCCTTCCCGTGACACATGGCCGCACGACGACAAATCAGGGGCATAATTCTCGGAGCACATATCTTCAAAGTGCGTGTTGTAGCGCCGAGCCCATTAGTGTGTGAAAAAAGACTACATCTATGGCGTTGGTAAATATTCATTATCACTCAGAGCGGGTACATTAGATGTGTACGGAACCGTGAGACCTCAAAAGCACACGCTTTGAATGGTGAAAATAAAATGAAACCTGGTACACAGGTCTCGTGTTAAGAAGAGGAATTACTTTATTGTCAATTAACACAAAGCGATTGAAATGTGTCTTTTTTAGCCCGTCTCTCGGGCTAAAAAAGGGGGTCAGAGAACAGGGTGCAATACAGCAGTGGTTCTCAACCTTTTTCATGTCAAGGACCCCCAAAATGATATGTATTTGGCTACGGACCCCCCACCTAAAAATATTTTGTGCCAGGGATTTTTCAAAAATAGCAGATCTACAAGCTCATAGCGTGGCACTCGGTGCAGTGCTATGAGCTTGTAGATTTGCTATTTTTTTTTATAGCCAAAGGTATAAAATATGGTTAAAATGATTGTGCCGCTATATTAACCACTGGGGGTCCCCAGACCCTACTTTGAGAACCAATGCAATACAGTTTGCGATGGAGGTTCTATAAGGACCGAAACATGTTACACAGATGCGTAGAGCTGACTAATCCTTCATAACGGACCCGGAAACATCAATTTAAACATAGAATCGAAACCTAAGTTTCGTCTCTGTCGGGTGGAAACCTCATATGTCCAAAACTGTTACTTTTCAGGATTCAAATTCAAAAGCATTAAAAGTAGCAGATCTACAAGCTCGAAGTTTCGAGCTTGTGGATCTGCTACTTTTGATGCTTTTGTGTGTGACGCTGCAGTATGATCAAGTAGGGAGTTCATTTAAGAAAAAACACAGAAAGTTAAATTATGGAGATACAGTAAGAGGTTTCTGCCTGACAGCGATGATTTGACACCATGATTTTCACAATCTAATGGCACTTAATGAAATAGTGTTAAGTGACTTCACACAAACGCAGGCAGGTACATTGACCAGACAAGACAAAAGTAAAGTCATGAAACTAACGGGACCTCTCTTTCTCTCTCAGTCCCTCCCTCCCTCTTTTTCTCTCTGTCTCTCTTGTTGCTGATACCAGACCTGGCGTCCCCTATTTTGGGAAAACATCGCAGAAATTGTCAAGTATTTTCAAACATTTTCAAATGACCGAGCTTGTAGATCGGCTATTTTCAGTTATTTGTCGTATACGACCAAGTAAAGAAGGGCTTAAGTGATCGAAAGAAAGAAAAGGCTGCATTGGATTCCAGTGAATGCCAGTGTGAATCAAGCCAGCCATTCATGCTGCCAGTTGATTTAGGCACGGCTCACTACACACCAATCAGCCGCGCAGGCCACTCACTTGTCTGCCATTCCAACACAAGATGGAGACAGTGCCAAAAGTTCCAATTAAAATCTACACTCCTGATGTCGCTGCAGAGAAAAATAAGAAACGCGACGAAATGGAATAGAAGTGCTAGGGTTTTTTTTTTTTTTTTTTTTTTTCTCCACGGCGTCGGAAAAGAAATACAAACAAAAAGCTGCCAGAATTCAGTGGACGAGCCCCATGCTTACAGTTATTCTGTCTAAGTAAATAAGCGTGAAGAACGTGTATGTTTGTGCGCGTGTGGAAAAGGAGATTGTCTGTCTGTTTGTGTGTGTGTGTGTGTGTGTGTGTGTGTGTGTGTGTGTGTGTGTGTGTGTGTGTGTGTGTGTGTGTGTGCGCACGCGCGTGAGCGTCGAGAGTGGGAGTGCCTTGTTATGGAGGAACAGATCATGTCGCAGATAAGAGGGCGACGCTGTTCAAAGGAAAAGCCAGGCCGGTAAAAACGTGCGCCGATACGACATCGTCGCCTTTACTGTCCCTTAATGAGCCTGTCTGGTGTCCGTGAAGAAGAGGGAAAAAAAATAAACCTCGGGCGCGTCTCGCTCCAATCACCGCCGCCGGGGCTTTTTATTCAAATCTCACACACAACTGTCACGCGGCGCGTCCGGACCGCACTGTTTATCTCACTCTGAGAGGATGTTAACAAGACAAATGAATGAATAAATACACAAATAATGCGTTTAGGTAATGTTAATAATGTATGAAATGGAAGCTGCTTCTTGACAGTAACTGCTGCTCTAAGGATTCTTCCCCCAACTTTTGGTGACAGGTTCTGTTTACGCACATCCCCCCCAAACCCCCCCCCCCCCCCCCACAACCCATCCCCCCACACGCTTTCCGAGCGTGGATGTCTGGCCAGAATTCTGGCGTCTCGAGAGCGCATATCGCTGATGGCAAAGATACGTTTTTTTTTTCTTCTCTTCTCCTGTGACAAATGGCCCACATTCCACAGAAACACACCGACGTTCCTCGTCAGAGCCTTTTTTTGGTCGGCAACGCTCCCCCCCCCCCCCCACCACCCCCCAGTTCCTCCTGGTGGAAAAGCTATAGAATGAAGCCCATGCAACTCCCGTGACCGGTTTGAATGGCATCCTAATAAGCCGTTCAATTAAAGGTGAGCTTCGGGAGAGGCAGGAGGGGGGAAAATATAAACAAGGCGGCGTGTGCACACCTGCGTAGGTATGCGCGAGAGAGAGCAGGCATCGCCTGCCTCCGCCGAACTGTCCCATACTGTATTTTCCACAACTATTCAAAAAAAAAATTGAGCTGGGGGGAGGTGTGGGGGGGGAGGGTCGAGGTGGAGGGGGGGAGGCACTTAAAGAAGTGGAGCAGGTAAAGTAAAATAAGTCCTGCGTCAAAGTGCCGCCCCACCCCCCCCCCGGAAACCGAGACAAAAGAAGATCCTGCAGCTTCAGACGCTGTCGGCCACGCTGAGCGGAGAGAGGTATAAAAACAAAACAAAAAACAGCAACAACACAAACATCAAAACCACCAGCAAACTAATCTAAGCAGAGTTCAGAGATGTCTTCACTGGAAGATGCTGAGAGGAACCGAATCAAATAAATTGGGGGAGGCTAGTCTCGCTCGGTTTGGCCTGACACACATCGGAGAAATTACACCTAGCCGATATGAAGTGGGGTGGGCATTGAAAACTGATTCAGAAAGCAGATATCCAGTGTTGACAACTGAACTACGCCCCCGTCCCCCCCAAAAAAACCAAGTCCCTCTCATGCTATATGGGCCAGACAACACTAAACCCAATTCAAGGCAGCTTAAGTGCTCCCTGGAAGCAGTCAGCATTCCACTGCAGCCCAACACACACACACACACACACACACACACACACACACACACACACACACACACACACACACACACACACACACACACACACACACACACACACACACACACACACACACACAGACTTTGACTGTCACAGTGCGTTCAGCCATAACAATAAATTGTTCTTTGGGGAATGTGGGCTGCACTCGACACACACCTCCCTGCATCATCTTAGCCTGGTCCCTGCATCATTCTAGCCTGGTCCCTGCATCATCTTTAGCCTGGTCCCCGCACTCCACTCCCTGCTGTATACAGCACAGGTATGTCTGTCAATCACGGTGGTAGTGGAGGTTGCATTTGGGGATGTGCCGATGTCACTGCACCATACAGTACCTATTCCAAGCTGTTAAACTCGGATCTGTCAAGACAATTATTAGATTTTTGACAGACACACACACACACACACACACACACACACACACACACACACACACACACACACACACACACACACACACACACACACACACACACACACACACACACACACACACACACACACGCGCATGCACGCACACATGCACATATATACATTAGCCATACACAAAATCCTTCAACTCTTAAAGATACAATTTGACTTTGAACCGTCCAACCTTACAATAGATCAGAATATAGAATGTCTGAAAGACTGCAGGTTATGTGGCATTTGGCATTTATTGGCACTGAACCTAACAGCACTATGATGAAGTGATAATTAAGAAATGCTCCCCCCATGTGTATGGGCAAATTATCTAGACCCATCTACATAATACAGACATTTCCAACTCATTAAAACCAATATTTCCATCTATTATTCTCCTCGCTTTGTGCTGTCTATTCAAAGACCTTGAAAATGCTGGAGTTTTGTAGGGTCCACTTCAGTTTGACCTCGACATGAGTCTGTTCTTCAGCCAAAACCAACAATTAGTATTAGAAACGTTTACAGCTAAACATCTAGAGGGAATAGCAACTTTTAGTCATGTTTCTTTTCTTCACTAAATGCTACCAATGATTTTATGGAGCTCAAGAGCAACACATGTTCAAGCACACACACTTAAACAAGCATGCGTACAGTATGATTAATGTGCAAACACACACACACACACACACACACACACACTTAGATAGCAACTAAGCACAGCCATAACACTCCAGAGCCAACGACTGCTATTGGGCAGGTGAACCCAGGGTTTCATTATCTCACTAAATCACTTCAACCCACTCTAAAAAGTTCACTTACAAACTTCCTGGAAAACTGAGCATGCGGGGAAAACAAGCGGTGTAAGGCCTTATTTATACTGTGTGGTGTGTCCTGCGCCGAAAATAGCAGATCTACAAGCTTGTGAGCTTGTAGGTCTGCTATTTGTGGATTTTTAATGGATTAAACGAAAAGTAATCAATACAATAATCGCCAAGAAAATTGCTGATAGTTGCAGCCCTAGTGCCTTTTCCTACCTCCTCCCTCTCAATGGTTCGTGGCTTTGGCTGAAACCCCTTGCAGCCCCCCCTTTACCCAAACTGCTACTGCTGTTGGGGGCGGGGGGGGAGGTCACACAGTTATTAGCCCCAACTCCCTCACTATGGCTGGGGACGCCCCTCCCTCACAAGCCCCTATCCCTCAAACCCAGTTGTGTAAAGTACCTTTACTAAAGTTCTCCTGCACCGTTTCAATTTGCTCTATGCACAGCATCCATATTGGAAAGAAATTGGGCCTCTTCCTTACTTCCTTCACAGGTGTTACCAATGATACTAATGAAGGCTCTGTTCCATTTAGCGTGGCACAGTGGTTCTCAAACCTTTTTAATTTCAAGGACCCCTATAACTCTGAGTGTGTACAAATGGAACCAAATGGACCCGTAAGGGTCCATTTGGATGGAGACCTATAATGGTCCATTTACCACCCTCAAGGAACCACGAGGGTCCCTGTACCCCACTTTAAGCCTTAATTAGTATAATCGGTAAGACCTGTGAAGGAAGTAAGGAAGAGGCCCAATTTCTTTCCAATATGGCTGCTGTGCATAGAGCCTATTTGTCCCTCCCCTCCCCTCCCCTCCTCCCCCTCCCTCCCTGTGCCCTCAGCCCAGTGCTAATTGGTAACTCTGTTGAACCGTGCCAGCTCCAACAATGAGACACCTGGAGTTCTGTCAAAACAAGTTTCGCTGTGAAACGGCCTCCGGTGCTAATACAGCAGCGTGGAGGAGAGGAGAGGAGGGCTCTGCTGTCGCTAGTAGGGGTGGTGGTGGTTCTGGTGGGTAGAGGGGGGGGGGGTAACTAAGTACGTTTACCCAACTACTGCACTTAACCCGCGAACGCATCTGTGTTATCTTTTCATTTCTTTGGCTATTCAAAAATAGCAGATATACAAGCTCATAGCACGGCACCGAGTGCCGCGCTATGAGCTTGTAGATCTGCTATTTTTCAAAAAATCTTGGAAACTGTGTGCAAATCTTTGAATATATATATATTTTTTAAAGCTAACATTTGTAAAACATTTTTGTTCCAGGGACCCCCAGAAGCAAAGATTTGAGTTACAAATGTTTGCTTAAAAATATATATATTGAAAGATTTGCACACATTTGCTAGTATATCTGCTATTTTATAATAGCCAAAGAAATCTAAAATGACAGAGATTGAATGGGTTAAGTACAAAACTATTTTGAGGTACATTTACTCAACTTGAGCATTTCCATTTTTCAATACTTTATACTACTCCACTACATCTCAAGTATTTGAAAACTTTTGTTACAAGTTTCTTTGTAGATTTAGATGGTTATTTCAAAATGTACTTGAACCAATTAAGCCATATTTAATACTTAAATTTGAAAATTGCTTTAAATAGTACATGGAGTTCTAAAATAGTTAATAAAAAGTAAATAGTAGATCTGCTATTTTCGAAATATTTTGAAATGGGACATTCTGCGTAATGAGCACTTTTACTTTGGTACTGTATAGTTTGATGCTAATACTTTTGTTAAGTTACATTTTTAATGTAGGCCTTTCACTTGTATTTCTATATTGTGGTATTGCAACTTTTACTTAAAAGGGATAGTTCACCCCCCAAAAATATTTTTTTCCATCGATTAGTCAACCCATGGAGACTTGAATTTGTGTTTTTTTTTTTAGTTTTTGTCGCATTCCTAAGCCAATAATTTGATGACCAGCGGACTGGTAGGCAGTGGTTCCGGTAGGAGACACAAAGGAGACTCTTTGTGTTTCCTACCGGAACTGCCGCCAGTCATCAAATTATTGTCTTAGGAATGCAACAAAAACACCAAAAAAAATCCATTAATTCAAGTCTCCATGGGGTGACTAATCGATAGGAGAAAAAAAAGTCATTTTGGGGGTGAACTATCCCTTTAAGAACTGTTCTTCCACCACTGGGTAGGGGTGATGGTGGGGGGGATAAAGTCAAAGAGCTTGCCGTGTCCATGGAGCTCAAACCGGTGGCCAGCGGGTAAAGCCGGCGGCTAATGTCTACCAACCAAGTCTATACTGTAGATCAGTGATGGATCTTGATCCTTCACACACTGTAAAACCCTGAGTGTTCATTTGCACAGGTCACAATGCACCGCATCACAAAGCTTTCCAAGCTTGTCGATCGATTTGTTCAGCTATTTTCTTAAGTAAAATAAATTAAAAATGTAGACATTTTGATCATTTCTTTAATGATTGCCTTTATTGACAATGCACAAAATAGGGACACCGGGATCACTGAGGATAGTACATTGCAATCAAGTTGTCAAAGTCATTACAAAACACGAATACTCCTTGTATTTATTTCGCTGTGCCCGTTTCCAAAACACATACACCCGCCGGCTGGTTTATCTGTGTTGATTTCAGGGGCGTGCCGTCGCGTATCTCAAAACTTGACTTGGCCCGCCTCTCTCTGATGGAGCTGTCAGTCAAACTCTTGGCCTTGGGGAGGACTGCGACCTGGTCGCACCTTGAACGGAGCGCAGCCTGCCAGACAGCCAACAACAACAACAGAGCTACGTACCGTACAGAGGTAGACAAAGGCGTGTTTGTGAGGCGCACTGACACACACACACGCGCACACAAACACACAGACAGACGGGCACACCCAACGCAGATCCTGGACAACCTCGCCAAACAAGTTCTAGCACAGGCGGCTTGTACAAGACGAAAAGGGGCGTGGAGGAAGTTTGAAGCAGGGAAAGAAAGCACATTTTCCCTCCGGTATAACTTGGCTCACGATCACTTTAATGCAGTGAGTGGTTCTCAAACTTTTTTTTTTAAATATTCCACATTTTTCGAGATTAAAAAAATAGCAGATCTACAAGTTCAAAAAGCACTGTGACGCGTTGCGAGCTTGTAGATTGGCTATTTTCAAACTGCCGATGTGTACAGGCGGGTTAAAGTTATTAAACGGATTCCAATACTATAGTAACTCATTTAGCTGGGGACCCCCTTGGACCCCCTACAAGCCTACAAGGACCCCTGGCGGTTCCCCAGGCCGCACTTTGAGAGCCACTGCATTAATAGCCGTTTGTTCTGAATTGTTCTCTGAATATCAGTCTCTCTATCCAAGGGCCCTCAAGTTATTCATCAGCGACACGGTTCCTACCAGGTACGCAGAACTCAACCAGCGTTTGAACCGGCAAAACATTTCAAGTAAGCATTTCACAGAGCTATATCGATGCCTCAGAAAAAAACAAGTTCTCCTCCGTGCTCGATGGTGGTAGCTTCTTGCCAGCTTCTTAGCGTTTAAACAGGTGGCAGAGCGCTACACAATCCCTCTGCGCGTCGATAAAAGCTGACTCCAGCATTCAGCTCCTTTCCATTCATTCACATCCTCTGTTCCTATAAAGACGAGAGATTCACGGTGACAGAGGAAAGTGCAGGACAACGGCAAAGCAACGGGAGGCCCTGACTTCTCCTGGCCCTTGAATTGAAGCTCTAATAACTCAGAGAGACAGAGCGAGCGAGAGAGAGAGAGAGGGACACTCTCTAGAGAGAGAGATAGAGATAGATCATTTGATAGTTAGATCAGAGAGAAAGAGAGACTGTCTATATAGAGAGCGAGAGAGAGAGAGTGAGAGAGAGCAAGAGAGGAAACAAGTTTAGTTTTTCTTTTTCTTATGTTCATCTGTTTTATCACCAAATAAATTCATTCATTCATTCATTCATTCATCTCTGAAAACACTCTCCAGCTAATGTGTATTATCAGTGCGCATTATCATCACATACATGTAGTTGCACTCACCATATTTGGTGTGCATTTATAGAGGATATGCGTGTGACATCATCATCAAACCCGGAAGTTATGCAGGAATGCCTACTGAGTAGGCAAAATTTCTGGCCTTGACAGCCCATGCATCCGAACAGAAAAGTCATATCTGATTGCATTAAACAACATTAAACAATGTTAAACTCACTTTGCATGTTGCTTTGCCACTCGATGTGCCATTCACTTTAAGCAACCGCATATCCTCTATACAAACACACATATGTTACAGCATACACATGTACCGTATATATAATATATAAACCCTTAACACACACACACACACACACACACACACACACACACACACACACACACACACACACACACACAGACACACACACACACACACACACACACACACACAATCAGCTCACTAACATCTCGCTGGCTTTGATTCAAGCCCAGATGCTAATAAAGAGAGTCCTCTTCAAAAACAGCTGCTAAACAGAAGTATACAAAAAGACAAGCGGCAGAGATTCTCCAACCCCTCCATGCCGGATGGCAGAGGCCAATTCACAATTAATACCCAAGCATGCCATCTTCAGTTCACCAGTGCTGTGACAATGGCTTCCAGCGCCAAAATAGAATATCACTGCGACGGCGGCATCAATACCTTATACAAACACTGACATCGGCCTTTTGTGGATGGGGAAATTATCATTCGGGGGCGGGTTCACACACAGCGGCGTGATGATGTGAGTGATGCAGCAGTCTGTGGTGGCCCCATGTCACAGATGTCACCGCTATCACCTTCCTGACAATGACCTTGTCACCTCTCACCACAAAACCACCCAGCACGCTCTGCTAAGTCAGTGCATTGACAAAAACAGGTACGAGCCACGGTTGTACAGGGAAGCTGTGTGAGAAATGTCTGTGTGTGTGTGTGTGTGTGTGAGCATGCTAGATTTGTTGTGCTTGATTCTTGGTTAAGTATGAATGAGGTTTAATCATCCCAAACACCCCCCCCCCCCCCCCCACCCCAGCCTGCACAGAAACACACCACTTAACCAAAATGTCTCAATTACTTAAATAAAAAAACTACAAGCTCACAACAGGCCATGAGTCAACGCCGTGTGAGATTGCAGATCTGCTATTTTTGGAAAATTCGCATTTTATTTATTATTTTCCTCAAACATTATCTAGTGGTTAATCGTGGGCCCAGCTGAAGAAAACTGCCCAAAACAGAGTCCGATGGCAGGGTGTGATTATGTCCCTATGCTCCATCTAGGAGCCTACAGGAATAAGTCAAGAAATTGGCATTGCTTAATTAATTGGCATAGATACAACAAACAGTAGCAACAAAGCAATAGCACTCAATTAGCACAAAGCATTACACAGCATGATTATCATCATCATCATCATCATCACTATGATTTAGGTTTAATTTGTTAAAATTTGTTATTTTTGTTCTGTTTTTAAAATCATCATATCCATCATCATCATAATCATCAATTCAAAGTTATTTCTATTTATTATTCTTTTTTTCATTTGTTTGTGGCATAAACCAAAACAAAATCTAACAAGATATTTTTGGAATTCAAAGGTCTCTCACCAACTGAAATTGGTGAAGGTTCAGTTCTGACTGTCCGGGGAATTCCCAGCAGAAGGGCCCCTGTAAGGCAAAGATGGATGTTCCCATGTCACACAATTATATCAGCTCTCCATCTCCATCTCTCCCTCCCACACACACACACACACACACACACACACACACACACACACACACACACACACGTTTGTATTACTATACTTGTGAGGATATCAACATTTTAGAACGGCAATACCTAAAAAAATTGCAAATCTATAAGCACACAGCTTGTAGCTGGGCTTGTAGGTCAGCTATTTTCCGGTGCATGACACTGCTGCACAACTATGTCAGACATAACTCTAACCCCTACCCCTAACCTGAATCTTTTCCTAATTGTAAATATAACTCCAAAAAAACATTTTTAACCATAAAACAACCAGGAAATGATCCTCCCGACGATAGTTTCTCAAATTCTACTATACTGGATATTTGGCCCCCACAAGCATAGTAATACAAGTACACACACACACACACACACACACACACACACACACACACACACACAAAGAGTCCCTCGCCCGCTCTCTCATACGGACACAGACAGACACACACACATACACAAAATCCTAGGCTACCAGATTTTTATGCAAAAGCAGCGTGTTCTCAGTAGAAATAATGCATCCCCCCTTGCCTTTTCATTTATTTACCCTACCACTTCCTCTCTGCTGGCTCAGCTTTCTCCAGGGTGCGTGCTCGGCCCCTATTACCACACACTTTTCACACACACACACACACACACACACACACACAGAATAGCAGAGCACCAGCTCAGTGCTGCTTACATGACTGCTGTACGTGTTGGCTGGTTGTTAAAGCCGTATTACACTTTGGTAGGACATTTCTTTCACTTGTTAGCGCACACACACCCACGCACGCATACATATACACACACACACACACCCACAGCTCATGAGCAGTCAAACTACAACATTAGCTGCCCTGCTAATCCCCCCCACCCACTGGTAATTCAACATTTTGTTTTTCCCCTTCTCAACATTGATGTTTTGCAGACGGGCAACGTTATTTGTTGAGAAGGTAATCTTGGTTTTATGGATATGATAAACGATGTACACTTCTTACGTGGAGGTTTAGGGTGAAAGTAAGAGACTAGTACTGGCTGTCTCGGACCCTGGAGTGGTCGACTATGGTAGCTGACGGATAATGAATTCCATCAGAGAAAATGCTTGAACATCTGCCATTTTTGCTACTTAAGAAAAATAAATAAATACATTAATTAATGAACAATTTTCAAAGATTTTCACAAACAGCCAAAATAGCAGATATACAAACTCTGTTCTCTCCACCACACGACACTGCTGTACGAACAAAATATAAAATACCTCTTTAGTCGTTAACACTGTCTTACCTGGTCTCATGCAGCTAAATCTGGAGTGTGAATTTAGCCTGAAAGTGTAAAAAGAACGGACCTTGCGAGTTAAATTAACACTCTGGACTTTGCTGTGTGCTAGCTGTTCAAATTGTGTCACCAGAGGTGGTGAGATTTAGAGTGTGTAAGGGTGGGGGGGGATCTCTTATCTCGTGCCCTTAAGAGCTACCTCACATTGCACGTCACTCATGAAAAAGACATCAGGAAATTAGGGGGATGAAGAAGGGAATGAGGAAGGAGAGAGAGAGAAATAAAAACAAATGTGGATAGACAGATAAAGAATTCACGTGTTGCTTCACGCTAGACGCAGCCCAGTCACACAGACACACGCACACAAAAGCCACAGGGCCTTGGGTTTTGCACGAGGCTCCATTGAGGGTTTCCACTACCTACGGTTCACTCCCATTCAAAGCTATTGTGCGGCTTTCTTTTCTACGCAAAAAAGTCACTAGGTCATATTTGTACTTGTGCTTGACCCTGGGGGCCGACTACTGTACTCCCTTTTCATAACTTCATACTTTTCATTACTTTTCATAACAGCGAAAGGCTGTGGTTGTTGGTTATACAGACGTACACGCACGCCTGCGCACACACACACACACACACAGTATCCAATCCCTGTCAAACAGCACGTCCAACATACAGTCACACATTCTGAGGGGTTGCCTAAGTTCAAGAGGGGTTATATAATGGCCAAATACCATGGCAAGGAGAAGAAAAAAACAGAGGACAATGTCCCTACAGCTATTCACTCACACTCACACTCACACACACACACACACACACACACACACACGATAAAAGCTGCTATTCACTTCTTTAACACTCAGTCAGATGATGGTGTGTGCTATGGAGTGGCTCCTTGGGGAACCTCTTCATCAATTCACTGACTGCTTAGCAGTCAGCGAATGTGTTGATGTGAGCCCTTAGTTTCGCAGTTTACCTTTATAAAGGTCGTTTTAATTCCTCCACTGACATTAGAGGGGAATGTAGGGTCACGTTATGTGAAAATGCATCCGTTCTAAAGCTACTTGAAAAACAAGTTGTTGGAACAACAAGTTGTTTTTTACATCAAACCCACATGTATTCTTAGTTATTCATTATGTTCGTTCTGCTGGCGGTATCCTTGGTTAAGGTAACACTAACCACATGAACCCTAGCATTCCTATTCTTCTTGAACCTTTAACCTTGGGGCGAACATAGCCAGTCTAAAAGCTCACAATGAATCACAAGGCCTCGCGTTGTGAGCTTGTAGATTGGCTATTTTTGGCTAAGAGGTTTGGAGTAGAGGGAAATACTAGAGGATCGAGTATAGAGCCCTGGGGGAGCCCGGTCAACTAAGTATATAGGGTTAAAGTGTATTTTTAAGTACACCTAAGAGCTAACACAGGCACTTGACCTCTTGGTGGAGGACAAGATATCGAGGTATTCTTCCACGTCCGAAAACAAACACATTCAGACATTTCACATACATGCTGCGTTATTGTTGCAGAGTCAGCCAGCCAGCCAAAATGCTGATCAGAGTCGTCTGTTGAAACAAACGGCTGCTGGACTGAGACAATGGCCGTCCGAGGCGCTCTCATTTTGTGTTGTCACAGCTCCCAACACTGAGACCGCGTCTCGACGGCCACGGGTTTTGGCCCGAGGCACGGCGGCGGTGATGTCAGCGCGACTCCCCAAGCCAGCGCTTTGTCTATCTCTTTCTCTCTCTCTCTGTCAGAGAAAGACAGGCTTCGGCTGGCTGTGGCCTCACCGGCACAAACAGGGCTCTATGTGAGTGAGGTTAGGGCTGTGAGATAAACCACATTTCACCACACTCTCCAGGAACTAAATGGAAGGGTGGTGGGGGGGTAGTGGTGGTGGAGGGGGGGGGGTCTGCTAGAAGAGTCCGGGAGATCGACTTTCAGCGCCGGCAGAAAAGCCGTGATGGGATGGGAGAGATAAGGCGCGGAGAGAGAAAGACGGCAAAGACGTCGAGGGAGCGAGAGAG
Source organism: Gymnoscopelus microlampas (assembly GCF_963454915.1). Lineage (NCBI taxonomy): Eukaryota > Metazoa > Chordata > Actinopteri > Myctophiformes > Myctophidae > Gymnoscopelus > Gymnoscopelus microlampas. Next base: position 15,396,320 of record NC_139951.1, read on the forward strand.
ACAGAACTTGATGGGAGAGATGGCTGAAGATACTGAAAGAGGGTGTCTTAAGTGAAAGTGAGAGAGAGGGAGGCTTTGTGGGGGTAAAACCTCGGGGCAGTGACTGCTCGTTAACAGCATCGGAGGTGATGTCCTCCCCAGAGCGCCGGGTTTCATTGTCCCCTCTGCACAGCCCAGGTGCACGGCCCTTTCACAAGCACAGGAAGTCCCCCCTTTCATCCCCCCAGTTCCTCTAAATGGACACAGAGGTGGCCAATGAGAATTAACGTGATCCCGGAGCTCTCTCTCTCTCTCTCTCTCTCTCTCTTTTCTCAACGCAGAGCGAGCCTCCACTCGGCCAGTCGGTCCCCTGCCCCATTGTGGGAATCCGCAGAGTCATTGTAGCGCGACCCCTCGGGGGCTAAAACGCACCACCACTGGTTCTTTTCATTTAGAATATTGAAAACACGTCACTTCTTTTCAGTTGCTCTCTTTCCAGAGTGTTTCTTTAGAGGAACAAGTGTGGCTGAATGGGGGGTGGGGGGGTTGGGGCTGTGTTGGGGGGGCTCAGGTGGGAGGTCTCGCTTGCCATAAAAAAAAAAACTGTCCAGATTCCATCACTTCCTCCACGTTAATTACCATACACTTGGAAGCAAGCGTCCTCCCTCTGTCTGTCTGCCTGCACCAAAGCTTCACTACCTCTGACACACACACAAACCCACACAGGCGCACATGCACGCACTCATGCACACACACAGTCTCAGAGTCTTGCTCTGCTCGGACAATGTCTCCATTGTTTTGTTGGCTTTCACTGACAGGAGGGGAAGGCTGGAGTGTTAACCATTTCCCTACTGTGTCTCTCTCACTGTGTATGTGTGTGTGTGTGTGTGTGTGTGTGTGTGTGTGTGTGTGTGTGTGTGTGTGTGTGTGTGTGTGTGTGTGTGTGTGTGTGTGTGTGTGTGTGTGTGTGTGTGTGTGTGTGTTATGCTCTCCGACATGTGCATGTTTCTGCCCCAGTTCCCAGCATGGCGGTGATTTAGCAAAACGTGTGTTTCAAAATCTTAGACTTGCAACACCACACGGTAAAATCCTCAAGTGTTTAATTTAACTCTGAGAGTTTACAAATGTAACCAAATGGACCCTTATGAGTCCGTTTGCACATTTTGTAAACTCCAAAGAATTACAAATGGATTATACTGTGTACATAATATTATAATCTATTGGGTAAAAAAAGAAAAACGGCTGTCAAATGACTGTAAGCTAATATAGTTTAATGTGTTTCAGCTCAATGATGTCATAGCGTTCCCAACAAAGGCCTCCTCGACTCCTGCTGGGACCAGCGTTGTATTGTAATGCGGCTGGTGACAGTTGATGAAAAGATGCACTGCCATGCACCATTATTAACGCTAGCAACACAAGCGACGTGACGGAGTACATTTACCCAACGCTGCGACAATAACAGGGACTAACAGACACCATCTGAAGTTACTGGCCCACAGCGATGATCTCTGTCAGCAGTGTGGGAGTGACTAGTTTTGCACACACACACACACACACACACACACACACACACATACACACACACACACACAATCCCATAACCCTTCTCAAATCTGTCACAGATGTGTGTAAAACTCCCCTTTTGCAGCAGCTCCGAGCAACATCCCCACTACCAAACATGATATTCGAGTCAATGGTGTCCAGTTGAAGTGACGAGCTCCGAGTTGACGAAACCTGCAACGATTTATGGTACTTCACTGAGGCTGGGGCGAGGCATGAAACAAAAGACGATAAAAAAAATATAGATTATATTTTCTCCCTGGGTCTCTCTCTCTCTCTCTCTCTCAAAAAACTACACATCAATAGGTTCATAAATAATGAATAATCTTAAACCAATGGCATAAAAGTTCAGCGGTGGTGGGGTTTTTTTCAGACTGCCCACGGGGTGGTAGTGCTCTTCAAAAGGCCTGTCACGGCCCCCCGTCGGGGGCTGCGGGGTGGACATGCCCCGAGAAAGAGCATCACGAGGTCACTTCCTCTTTTACTTGTGTGACCCCGCGGAGGTCCACCTTCAACAGAAACTGCGAGCTGTCTGCCCCTGTGTCCGTCCAAACTGCAGACTCCTCTTTTAATACCTATCTGGCTGCAGCTGCCTCCTGACTGTATATCTCTTGATCGTCCTATTGTTGCCCGGCCCGTTTAAAGGGTCACTTGAACTTCGGATCATTGTCCTTATCTAGTGGGCCCTGCCGACCGGGGGCCTTATCACTATGTGGTGCGGACTGACGCGCCATTCAGGGTGCGGTGGGGTCAAGGTAGCTGCCTCTGCGTTCCTTCTCGTTTTGGGAGCCGAAACGAAACTACCGTTTACGGTCCAATTTATTTGATAAGAGGCTCACACGTAGGCGGGGTCACCTCGGAGGAAAAGAAAAAGCTCGGCCTGATTTGAGTGGCAAGCGTGAGGGCCTGCCGCGCCCGTCGTAATCTGTCTCGTCGACCCGTTCAGCTAACCAGCATGATGCAAACCAGGGAAACATTCCATCAAACTGACTCCCTCAGTCAAAGGTGGAGGGTATGGCAGAGCTTGGGGGGTGGCGGGGGGGGGGGAACGGCGCCGGCAACACAAGCCACATATCACGTTCAATTTGATCGCCGGCATTAACAGTCGCGCACGGTACGCAACAGCGCCTCTGATCTCGCTAGCCGCGTTCCCGGATCAAACGGATCACAGGTCGTGCCGATCAATCCAAATACATAAATAAACAAACAAAACCGTTATCATAAGACGTATTACAAAAGCCCACAGAGACAATAATGCGCAGGGAAGGCGAGGTGCTACTTGAACTGCAACCGCTGCGCTTTGTGCCGGTGTTACGAAACCACCCTTTAAAAAGCAGCTAGTTAAGACAGGACGTGAAGTGCAAGAGTATTTACAGCCAACGTTGAGTCATAGCAGGATGAAAAACGTCAACTATTTACCTGCAGCCTGCGCTGCCTGCCTACGACCATCTCAATAATACCAGAGGAGAGATGGGACTTTTTTTTTTCTTCCCTTCCCTCCCCTCCTCCTCCTCAGCGCTAGTCTTAAAATAACCAAGTAAGAAGGGGCCCCCTGAACTCAGAGGTATAAAAATAACGTTGGCATCGCAGACGGACCAGAGCTGGGCTCGTTTCTGTTCAGAAGTACACTGTCACCAGCAGCTCTTTGTCTTGAAACACCAACTTTTGACAGGGTTTCTATTTCAAATAAACAGATTTGTCAACTCCTGCTATTTTAGGCTGTGCTTAAATGCGAATGGGCAAAAGTCCCAAAGAGTAAAAATTACAGTTGCAGGGTATAAGATTCAAGTGTTCAAAATGACTACCGTCTGCCGTCTTCTATACAGTGGTATGTGTACAATAAGGTCACGTACGTACAGCTACTATCTTCAGCATTGGACCGCTACCACAGGACACATCACATCAACACTGTGGACTCTATACTGGGGAACTCTCCACTCAAACAAGCAACTCTGAACAAAAAAGAAAACAACTAACAACCATGCCAATAATGGCCCGGGGCCTTTGGCGGCCACCTTACTAACTCCACTACCTCCCCACTCTCATTGATTTTCCAGCCTCGGCTAACCCTGTGACCAACATGCGCACACCTCTCCACAGCGCAACCTTTCCGCTGACCTCTTGGAAAACTTTATGCCCGTGGCACGACGATCAAGTTCACGTTCAACTGTACATGCTAGCTCTCCTAGCCTCTCAGATATTGACATGCCTGGGGTGGATGCTCTGCTACGTATATATACTATATATATAGTATGTACTCTTTATGGCCCTATGGCTGTCCAGTCTCTCTGCTACCAGAGAGCTGCTGCTGCAGCTCTTTGCATGGGAGGGTAAACACTGTTGAATCAACTCCCACGCTGCTCTCAAAGACAGCATGTTAGCGGTCCGGCCTTGAGGTCATGCTCTTAAAAAACTTGTCAATATGGGGTTGGTTCTAAATAATTATCCAGCTTGGAGCGGGGCTGGGCAGGGCCCGTCTTTTTCTCTGGACTTTAGCGTGGCCGAACCAAACAACAACCTGGGTTCACCTGCCTTAACAGCGACTCTCCGGTGCCGAACGCTCACTAGCCACACCTGTTTAAGCTTGTTGGTGCTGAATTGCCAAAAACAATCAATACAAAACTTCCAGTGCCAAAATGTGCTCGTCTACCACGGCCCTTAGGTAAAATAAAACAAAAAACAAAAACAAAAAACTGACTGCATGCGTTAGTCACTGTGATTTCGGGGTAAAAGACAAAAAAAAAAAAAGTCTACGTACTTTTCAAGTTAGTCAAAGGCATCCATTCACCAGGCTTCACAGGGGAATGAGGTTAGGACTATAGCCATAGGGTTTGTTTATTTTTTGATAGGAAGGCAGAAATGAAGCTTGGTCTTTCTGCCGTGAATGAAGGAAGGAGAGAGCGGGAGGGGGAGGGGGGGGGGGGTGAAGAGTAAGGACCGGAGAGCGGAAGGTTTACTTACAACGATGTGGGCCGGTGACGGGGACCTGGCATCTTTAAGTGCTTGTCTACTTTGGAGACCTCCTCCTTGAACATCTAGCAGGGGCCATTTCATCTGTAGGTACTGAATGGAAGAAAAAAACAAACACAATGGAAGGGGAAGAAAGAAAGAAAGAAACAAAACATGTTAACAATGCAGAAAGCAAAAAACGAAGACAAAACGTGTGTGTTGTGTTGACATTCTGGCATACTGCAAATGAGGGTTGGAAAACTCAAAAACATGGAACGGACAGAGACCCTACAGGATGGCACATGGAGTATGATTGGCTTGGCGGTATGCACCTGGGTGCACAGCGTCCTGCATTAATTTACAATTTAGGCATTTAGCAGACACTCTTAACCAGAGCGACTTACAATAATAAGCAAGGTAAACACATACAGCAAATGCAGAGAGACAGTGTAGTGCCTCACGAGTAACACAAGAACCTAGCATCAGTCTAAACAATTGCTATTAAAATAATAATATGTACATTGAAACTATATCAATAACAGTTAAACAATGAACCAAGCTCCTAAATAACCTACTATGCATTTTAACATCGTGGTCAACTAAAAAACAAGCCGTAGTAACAAAAACATAAGAACAACATGACCAAAGCGCACATACAGCACAGTACTAGCGCGTAAAGCAATGTGAGTGGGGAACATGAAGATGCTAGCACTCAAGTCAGTTGATGTCTGGTTCAAGAGTCAGGACCGTTTCAAATGTCAGGTGACTTGGGAGTGTGGTGGCGGTGTGGGTCGAGTGCGGGAAGGGGATGCAACGCTACGCAATACTGCAGTGGTTTTCAAAGTGGGGTCCGGGGACCCCCAGGTGTCCCTTCCAGGGGTCCCAGGAATGTCCCCAGCCAAATAAGGAGTATGTTAATGTCCAAAATGCAATTCACTTGAAATTATTACAACACAAAAAAATATATATGAGTGACCATTCTAACGATATGTCACCACTATGAATCTACAGTATTTTTCAAGTCCAATTTTGACATTTAGAAAACTGCATTTACTTTAAACTAAAACATCTGTTCCGGGTCTATAGGACAGATTCATTTGAAACGGGGGTCTATGGACTAATCAAAGGCAATTTGGGGGTCCGTGACATGATTGACAAAGCTTGAAAGCCTCATGCACTACTGTACACTACTGTACACTGCCTACGTGTTTTAAGATGACCTAATGCCATTAAATGTGACTGTTGTAGGGTAAGTGACTTTTATTGGTGGCAGCCTGAGAGCTCATAAAAAAAACGTTGAACTGTGGAATCTCAACACTGCTCTGTGACTCAACCTACTGACTGCTCCCATAAATGATTGACTTGGCCTTTATCGCACAGCTCACTCGCGCACACACACACACACACACACACACACACACACACACGCAGACAGAAACGGATAGGCAGACACAGTGGTCATGAGAAACATCTGTGTGTGTTTTAAGCTGGGTGGAGCGCTGATGTCATGTACTATGTGGATTGCTCTACCAAAAAAGCGATTAAAGCGCATTCCTTTGCACAGGAGTCAGTCTCATCTTCATACATATACATACACAGTCAGTCAAGTCTGGGGTGTTAACGTAACTCTGGAGGGTCAAAATGGACCCGTAAAAGGGGGCTAGGTCATGACAGAGAAGGTAGCCAGGCCCAAGACTTGAGGCGATCACATCTAAATGTGGCGCGAATCCCTCTTCCTGTATAGACAGACATCCTGGAACGATGAGGTTATATATGCCATTGTCTAAAGCACTGGTCCATAAATACAGGTGGTCCATGGGAAAACGTTTTAAGACGTTTTGAAAAATATGAATCGTACCAAAAATGTTTAACCCATTAAGACCTAAGGCCGATTCTACAAATTCCTTCCAAAATCAGTGGCTCTCTTCACTTTCAAGATTACTAAGATGGACTAATAGGTGTGTTGTTGTGAAAAAGCTTGAAATGAAACAATGATTTCTTAAGGGCTTGAGATATTTCAGTGCATGTGCCTACTACTACTACATGCTCACAACGCACTGCAGCCTGACGCGTTGTGAGCTTGTAGATCGGCTATTTTCGGTGCGTGACACCGTCAGGCAGTATAAATCCGGCTAAGATCAGTAACGTAAAAGAACGAAGAAATGAATGTGTTATTATGCCTTCTTACTGTATATAATAAATGGGGTGAGGTAGACCTTGAGGATTGTTCCAAATATGCTAGTAGCCAGAGCTAAAAAAAAAGGAAAAAAAGGTTGACAACCAATGTCTTTAAATATACAAGTTGTTGTTGCTGCCCTTTTGGCTAGGGCTAAATGCTCAGACTTAATTCTCAGCCCAGTGAGCCTTCAGTGGCAGCGTTCCGCTTATCAATGTCACGGCCACCTAGTTTGAAGGCATAGAGAGGTCACAGCCGCTCTTTGAGCTCTGTGAGGCTCGTGGCATTAGCTAGGTTACCGAGAGGTCGAGGGCCTGAAATTGTCCTCATTGCAAGGAAAGGAAATAGAACACACACACGAACACACACACACGCGCGCGCACAGTAGGATGAGAGACCTTTGGAAAACTGCTCACTGCAGTTCACTATTAATCACATAGCTCTGACCGTCTTGTCAAATAAGTTCATCTATATTTGCATGCAAAGTCAAACTTGTGGCCGCATTGGCAAACCTATTTTGAGACTGTGGACAGGAAGTCGGTAAAAAAGAAGCAAAAGGAAGTTAAATACTGCTCATTGAGAGACTGGAGGAGAGGCGTGGGAGGAACAAACAGACGGGAGGAAACGCTATCAGTGCTCAACACACAAGAGGCGTTGCGGGCAGTGGTGGAAGATATACTCAGATTGTTTACCACAATGTAGAAACACTCGGTTACAGGTAAAAGTCCTGAATTCAAAAAGTACAAAAGTATTGGCATCAATATATACTTAAAGAACAAAAAGTTAAAGTACTCATCGTGCAGAATGTCCCATTTCATTTCTCAAATTTCACAATTTTGTCAAAAAAATACTCTCCGACCGGCAATTTTTGAATAGCCAAAATATAAAATAGGGTTGAAATGGTTTAAGTTTGTTTTGTAATGATAATCTCAATGAGCAAAGAAACTAGTAGCTAATGTTTTCAAATACAACTACAATAATTGCCTATTTCAGATGTAGTGGATTAGAGGTATAAAGTAATCAAGAAATGGAAATACTCAATTAAAGCAAAGGTACCCTGAAATTGTGCTGGCGTGTACTTAGTTACTTTCCACCACGTTGTCTATTTGTATATCTTAAGACCACCACAGGAGCTGGCACTCGGTAGCCCAAAGGCCGAGGCATGAAAAATGGATGTGGTGTAAACTCCACATGAGAAAGGCTCCTCCTTTATTATGCTGCTGTATAGCAAAGCGGACCCCCTGCAAAGAAAGGTTCCGACGAGTCAACCTGGCCTTGGGAACGTGGCCTCTCTGATGCAACTGGGATATATAAAACAACTGGGAAAAAGATTCAAGCACCCCACCAAAAAACAAACCCAGATGGGTCTAAATCAGTGGTTTTCAACCCTTTTCATGTCAAGGACCCCTAAATAGATTTTCACGGCTCTAGCAGTGATTCTCAACCATTTTAATTTCAAGGATTCTAAGTTTGACATGCATTAGGGCTACGGACCCCCATTTAATAGCTTTTCTATCCCTGGGACCCTAATTTATATTGTAATATCAATGTTAATTTAACTCAAGAGTGTACAAATAGAACCAAATATTTGGATCCATTTGTACACTCTCTGAGTTACAGGCACATAAGACCCTTATGATAAGGGTCCATTTGGTTCCTAAATATCTATCATTTAGCTGGGGACCCCCTGGAACCCCCTCAAGGACCACTGGTTGAGAACCACTGGTCTAAATGATGCACCCATCCCCATCCATTGTGCTGAGTTGCGGCACAAAATCTTTCCAAATGGGGGTCAGCGGGCTAATGCATATCAATTTGGGGGTCCTTGACATAAAGATAAAAAACCGGCCTAATGGCTGCCTTTCTGCAAACAACTTGACTCCTGGTGTCCTCTGTGAAGCCTAACTAATACTCTGCATGTCATCTACAAGCTCGCTGAGCGTTGTTAGCTTGTAGATCGGTTCAAATGAATACCACGATTGTTTCAAGCTTTTGCCTTGATTGCGATTAATGAACAATCATATAAAATTATATTTTGTACACCACAATTGTACAACAAAGTATAATACAGGGTTAATTGGTTAATCAGACTAGGCCTAATCGATTTAGTCGATATATTTGTTTAGAATTTTTGTTCACGACAATTAACATATAAGAAATTAAAACAAAACATGTATTAAAGTATAATCATGCTTCTCCATTATTCGATTAACCTACAGTACATGAGCAAGATTAAGTCTGCTATTGGTTCTAAACACCGGTTTCAATATATTTGTGGTTACTTGCCCAGCCCTAGTTTGGTGTGTGTGCGTGCGTGCGTGCGTACGCATGCGTGTGTGTGTGTGTGTGTGCGTATAACGTGTCTGTGTGCGCGTGTGTGTAACAGCCCTTCCTGAGTCTAAATCAGTGGTAATTAGCGGAGAGTTCACAACGGGGTGCCCACAAGCAGCGCAGGCTGGAGGGAGTTATTGACTCGCTCCCCGGCCCTTCTCCACACTAGCACCACTCATTTACGACTGCCACAAGGCCTTTACTGCGAAAAAGACACACACACACCAGAGAAAAAAAACCTGGCTTTGTTTACGCTTGTTTGCACGTCCTGAAAGTGGGGGGAAAAAAAGAAGAGGTCGTAAAAGCACCAGTGTTGTTTTTTTTATGGACCCCCCACATAGGGTATTAATTGCTATGACGGTGAGTATTTGTGGAGAGAGGGGGGGTTAGAGAGTGACGGGGCTGCTGCTGTCATCTATGAGGTAATTCAACACGCCATCCATCCATGCCAGCGGACAGGCCACCGCTGGGTTAGGAGGTGGTGGGGTTCAAATTCAGATATCCCCCCCAGTCATGGGAAAATTCCTGCCCAATTGAAGGCTTTTTTGCACAGCCCGACGATTGTCCGAGTTGGACGCACTGTACGCAAAATGTGAATGTGCGAGAAAACACAACTGCAGCGGGGAGCCTGGAGTATGAGGGAGTGACGGGACAGTCATTCCATACAGGATTTTCTTTCCCCCCCTGAGCTTGGTTAGAGAGGAAGGTGAAAGGTGACACCCTGGAGTGTGGCACACTGTGTGTGTGTGTGTGTGTGTGTGTGTGTGTGTGTGTGTGTGTGTGTGTGTGTGTGTGTGTGTGTGTGTGTGTGTGTGTGTGTGTGTGTGTGTGTGTGTGTGTGTGTGTGTGTGTGATAGAGAGAGAGAGAGAGATGGAGGGAGGGAGGGAGGGAGAGAGAGAGATAGAGAGAGAGATGGAGGAGAGGGGGGAGAGAGATAGTGTGTGTGTGTGTGTGTGTGTGTGTGTGTGTGTGTGTGTGTGTGTGTGTGTGTGTGTGTGTGTGTGTGTGTGTGTGTGTGTGCAGGAACGCATGCCCCAACAGGCGTCTCTCCACTTTAGCGCTGCTCTTGCAAATGTTCTCACAGGCTAATCTCTCCTGCAGGTTTTACAAGCATGCCAAGGAAAACGGAGCCCTGGCGAGCCCTCCCTCCCTCCCCTCTCCACAACCCCCCCCCTCCCCTCTCCCCTCCTCAGCCTGTTTTCCTCCCCGCCTCCCTCCCAGCCGCCCCTGCTGACGGACGCGCCGCCTGGGCTCGAGTAGACCGTGACCCTTGACCCTCCTCTCTGCTTGCTCCGGCTGCTGCTCCTATGCCCCCCTCCCTCCCACACACACACACACACTGAGCCCAAAACTCTCCGTCCCGTTACGACGGGGGGCCCCCCTGGTAACTCAAGAGCTATTCCAATGTGACAAATTGCTCCGGAGTTCCAGGATAACTCTCTCTCTCTTTCCCTTCCTGCCCCCCCACACACACTCCCCTCCGCCATTCCACCCCCCAAACCGTCCTCCAGTTCACACACATACACACACGTCCCCCCCCCACCCTTCCTCTAAAGAGCCACCAAGAGGACGTGCTCCAGCTCTGGGGCTGTGCGTTACAGGCATACCCCGTCCCCTCTCTCCCCCACACCACCCAACCCTCCCTTTTCAGCCCCTCAACCGACCCTTCCCCTCTCCCGAACCCCCACACACCCACTCTGCCCCGTTGTCCCCCTCTTCCCCGGCCCCCCAGTGCCCCCTCCGTGGCTGAGCAGCCCTCACAATGGGAGCTGAATGACTCAATTGTCTCTGATGAACTAAAAGACAAGGGAGTCCTCAAAAAAACACACAGAGGGATGAACTCTCTCTCTCTCTCTCTCTTCGTCTGTCTGTCTCCGTCTCTCTCTCTCCCTCTCTCTCTCTAGAGCTTTCCCATAGTGCCAAGCACAAGGGGATGGGGGTGGGATAAAAAGTAGAGGGTTGGTCTTCAGAAAAAAGCCACAAGGCCCACCATATCCTATCGTCAAAAGGAGTTGCTCCTCAGTGTCTTGAGTGACGGGCTGCCAAAACCAGGTTTGGCACCGACAGCATGTCAGTCAAGTCTGGGTTGGGGATAGGGCTGAGCAATATAACCAAAAATAAAATTGAAAGGATATTTAAAATGAATAACTGACTTAATCGGATATCAGTGAGTCAACACAGAAAAAAACCTACAGATTGTTTTTAAATCGACAAAATCAATTAGTCCAATTAAACACTTAAGCCCTATATTTATACCGCGAAAATAGTGAAAATTGCAGATATACAAGCGGTCAACCCGTACAGAAATCGTATTCGCGTCAAATAATCGTTTGAAATAACCGTGATATTGATTTGAAGTCGTATCGCCCAGCCCTCGTTGGGAAGTCCACGTAGCAGCTAACTGTTGTTACTTATTCAACGGGCACGTACAGAAGCAATTCGGGCCTAAAACACTCCTTCCTGCTGGCCGATACTCACTCAGTTACCCACCCCACAGAAACAAAGCGCCATTCCGCGTCTTATCAAAAATTTACCGAACATCAATACTCTACGCTACCGACCCCCCAAAAAAGGAAGAAGATAAAAAAAATCTATATAGGAACTTCCTCATAAATTGTTAAGTGTGGATTATGGGAGACACACAGGGTTGAGTGTGATGAGGGCCCCTGGCTGCCCATGCAGCAACCGTCTGATGTGTTCATCACATTGTAGCCCGGTGATGGGCTAGTTTCGGCTCTAGCATCAACTCATTCAATCCGGGAACGCATCTACAAATGTCTTCAAAATCCTAACAAACCCCCCCCCCCCCCGAAGATTTGAGTGACAAATGTTTGCTTTAAAATATATATATTCAAAGATTTGCACACATTTTCAAGATTTTTCTAAAAAATAGCAGATCTACAAGCTCATAGCGGGACACTCGTGCCGCGCTATGAGCTTGTATATCTGCTATTTTTTTAATAGCCCAAGAAATCTTAAAATGACACAGATGCTTTCCCTGTCTTAAAGGGTTAGCCTAAACCTCAAAATAAGCACTCCGGGGGTTAACCCTGGCGGGCCTATTTTGGGCATGTCATTATAGGTGAGGAGGAAAAAAAACTGTAAGACAATTAAAAAATTGCTTTGTGACCGTTGTAGGACGAAGTATAATAGGACTTAAGTGGTTAAGAGCAGAGGGCCTCTGACCTGATTGGACAAACTGGGCTCCATAATGTGCTTAACGTGTCCACTTCCCCGCATTGCCCCTTGAGGGGGGGGGGGGGGGGGCACAAGGGTCCACTGCCAGCAAATGCTGGGCATTCCAGCCACGTCAACAATGAGGCAGGAGGAGTGTGTGTGTTGTGTGTTATGTGTGTGTGTGTGTGTGTGTGTGTGTGTGTGTGTGTGTGTGTGTGTGTGTGTGTGTGTGTGTGTGTGTGTGTGTGTGTGTGTGTGTGTGTGTGTGTGTGTGTGTGTGTGTGTGTGTGTATGGGGGGGGGTCAGCATATGGATCGTGGGTCTAGCTCTAGAGAGCCCTGCAGATCCAGGGCCCATCTGTGGCCATGGAGGTCACCACATAGAGCAGACATTGATACTATGGGGTGTGTGCACACACATTGCACACCCCATACACACACAATCACACACACACACACACACACACACACACACACACACTGGACCCCTGTGGTACATGCATACTTACACGCTCAGAAGGCACACACACACACACACACACCTGAACAACATATGCTCACCCACATTCTCGCCTCTCGCCATTGTGCCCAGTGGCTCCCCGGGCACCGCGTCCTAGGACGGACGGGACTGACAGCTTGCAAAGTAGCACAGCTACCATAAAAAGGCTGCATTTAAGGTGAGCCACGGGAGCCCATTCAAAGTGGTGCACGTTCGGCTCTTGCGGCGGCGCTTAAGCCCTACTTTTGTTGTATGACGAAGAGCAGAAATAGCCAATCTACAAGCTCACACGACACGTCGTATAGTAGCACTCAAACTGGTGGCTAATGGCTAAAGCTGCTGGCTAATGGCTACCTATCTAAGTCTATCAGTGGTCGCTCATGGTCTTTCACACACTGTGTTAATTTACTAGCCCTAAAAACGGGCCCATACGGCTCCACTCTCTCCGACGTAAATTATCCACTTAAGCCCTATATACTTTGTCGTACAAAGAATAGCGAAAATAGCCGATCTACAAGCTCACAACGCATCTCATTGCTGTGAGCTATCTTTGCCATTTAAAAACAATACGTTTAGGAAATGTTTGACCCATAAATACATGCCCCAAAATAGGGACCCCAGGTTGAAAGTGCTTAAAAGATTAAAATCCACTCAGTTTAACTGAAATGATTGTTATGTCTTCTTTATACCGTAGCTGGCCGAGTTACAGATGGCCAATTTATTGTGACGTGCGGGGTGAGCTCTAAACATGTGCTTACACAAACGCATCAACTGTTGGGGGGCAGGGATGGCAATTTTCTGTAATTGTGGAAAAGGAGAAACTTTAATTCAATCCAGACCCCCTTTTGAAAATCCCCCTGGCTAAACAAGGGCTGACACAGACACACACACACACACACACACACACACACACACAAGCAACTACATGACCGAGGGGACAACATATGATGTGTCACGTTTTGCGAGAAAGTGAAAACGTAGCAAATATTATGTAGCTTCAACAGTGAGACGAGCACGTACAAAACTGGGCGAAAGTTAGTGGACACAAGAGGGCCCTTCATGACTGCTTTAGTTCTTCTAATACACATTTTATGAGTAAATATGAAAACAAAAAAACACACACGCGCACGCACACACACACACACACACACACACACACACACACACGCACCCCACCAGCTCTGATAGCCAGAGGCGTTTTGCAACCAGGAAAATAAAAGTGCAATGTGGGAAGCCCTGGGGTTTGTGTGCCCCGGGGCGGGGAATGGGGGTCCACTGGGCCTGTATTTACTCCAAAGCCAGAACCGCTGGGGGGTTCCCCTGGCCCTGACAGCGCAGGGGCAGCCGACCCGCTCCAAAACCTCCCATCCCATCCCTCCTCACCTCCTACCCCCTTACCACTCTCTCTCTCTCTCTCTCTCTCCACTGACAACCTCCACCTCCGGCCCAAACTCCCCTGCTCTCTCCCCCTCTCTCTCTCTTTCTCTCAGACAAACTAAACCTGACACATTAATACAGGTTTTTTTTTGCTGACAGGGAGGCAGTAAATTGTAAATGGACTGCATTTATATCGCAATTTTTATACTGGTCTTTCCGACCACTCAACGTACTTCATATTCACCCAGTCACACACACACGCCACAATGGCGTAACAGCGTTACACATCGAGAGTACGTATACGCGGGACACATTCGCACAACCGATGGCGGAGGCATGCATGCAACATGCTCATCAGGAGCAGTTAGAGGTTCAGTGTGTCTTGCTCAAGGACACCACAGCGCACAGCTGCAGGCAGGAGCCAGGGATCAAACCGGGAACCTTCCGGCATTCCAGAAGGCCGATCTGCCTCCTGAGCCGATGCCGCCCGCGTAAGTCCACTCCACACATGACCTCTCCCCCTCCCCCGACCCGAGCACACTGTCCCTGCATCTGTCAGTGGAAACAAGTGTTTCAAACTGCCAATGTCGGTGTATAATGTTACTGTTTTCGCACACTTATTAGGTTTACCCACACTTTATTACTTACTGTATTACATTTTGTATTACCTTACTTGTTTGAAACATTGTATTATATAGTTGTCGGACAACTATTACTCATAGCACAGTCTGGCAGAGTCTGTGGCAACAACATTTCACTGCACAATACATGTATGAGCATGTGACAAAATCTCTGAATGGTATTGAGGTATTGTGCTCTTCCAACCAAAAAAAAAGGGGGGTAGGGGTGGTCTAGGGGGGCAAGCGCTTACTTTTATAATAGCTACGTTTTATGACTTTCTTTAGATACATAATACTGTCTGTATGTCCATGAACTCTCCAGCCAGCCTTATCGGGCCTGTTCTGGAAGTTGACTGCGCTCTCTTAAACACAGGTTCATGAGATAAGTGTGGTCTTGCACTGACACTGTTTACTTAGCAGGTGTGGACAAATGTACTGTTCAAACAACCAGCTGATTGGACGGAAACATTTTTGGATTGCGCAACGACCGACTGGCACCGAAATCCCATAAATAGGACCCGAGAACTGGAGAAAATAAAATGTACGCCAACAATGCATTGTGTTCCAAACTGTCCGGCAGTCAGGGAGCTGATTAAAGGGCCGAGCGTCAACTCATTTGAGAAGCCAACTCTAATTCCGTGGACAACGGGCGGACCACAATAACAGCGGCACAAAACCTCAGGGCGTGCATTCTCCGAGGGATGTGTGTGTGTGGGTGACAATAGGCCCGGGGCCTTACGAAACACACCAGCCACTTCTCAGTGGGCCTCAGAAAGTAAACAGCGCTCTGTTTCTGAGTCACGTCCCCCCCCCTCCTCCCTCCCCCCCCTCTCCCTGTGTGTCATTAAGAGTATCTCTGTGCCGGTGCTATAAATAGTGGCAGGGGAGGCTGAGGGCCAACAGTATCCTGCTAGCCTTCCGTCAGGCCCCGCTAATGAACAGGCGCCCGGGCGTCTTTAGCGCCAGGCAGGCCACGGGCTGGGGGCTCCGCTTTCAGGTGCTGCCCGACTGCCTGGGCTTTCAGTTTTGCAGTTTTCAGATCGTTCTCCCATCTCTGTGACTCTTTAAGTCTCACAACACAAAAGCCATATACACAGAGTCTGGAACACCTTGACTGGCTGGTTGGAAGTACACTATCCTACAGTAGTATACCCTGTACTGTATATTTCCAACCTGCCGGCCTGCTTTCAATAAAACATTTGCCAATCACTGTAATTATGCGGTCCTCATCATTAGCAGCCACGGTCCACGGATGAGCCCGTGTATAGCTCAGTGGGAGAGGGCTTGTGGGCCGCTAGGCTCGGGGGTCACATTCTGGGCCTTCCTGGTTGGAGTCTGGTACACACTGACCTACTTAGAGGCTACACGATGCTGGGCTGCAGGCCTAGGTGTGTCTGAGCCCCTTACGCAAGCCCAGGCCTCAGGTGGTAGAGGAAGGGGTTGGGCAACTCACACGCACACACACACACACACACACACACACACTCACGCACACACACACACACACACAGTGTCACACAATGCTTACTTTTGTTAGCAGGGGTTAGGGGAGTGTCGAGAAGAGTTTAAAAAGGTGAACGGCGGCTCAGGGACCTCTGCACAGGAAAGGAATGGGAAAAAAAGAAGCCAATTGCAGCGCCCACGTTCTGCTGGAGAGCACTGCATTTGGTGCTGCCGCTCGGAGCAGAGCCGAGCGTTGCCCTTGATGTCAGGGAGTCTGGTTTTGTTCGGCGCCAGTTCACTATGAATTAGTTAAACGCCGGACTGGATACGAGGAGGCTACAAAACATGCCTCGGGGGAGAGCGCGTGTACGCCGAGGCTTCAGAAAGGCTTCTGAGCGCCACGCACCATCACACACCTCCACCTACACATTGTGTGTGTGTGTAGGTAGGTAGGCATTATGAGCAACGCAACGCATCCGTGCACACAGGCGGGCAATTAATCTTCACAAAAGAACAGTGCAAACCAAACATAATTATACATACATACATATACACACACACACACACATACACACACACACCTTGAAGCAGGACTGCTACAATATTCATGAGCTCTGTCCACAGGCGAGACCATGTCCAAGGGGTTGTTGGGATTAGACTCAAAACACTCCTGTATGGTTTCAGCCAGTGTCTATGGTTTCAGTGTCTACGTCGCCAGAATCACGTCATCACTTGCTAGGATCTCATTTGGGGGTGAATCCGTTTGAACTTCTAGTGTTGTCATAAGGACAGTTATTTACCATGACGCATGGCGTGGAGAGAGAGAGAGAAAAGGCTTCCCTGCTGATTTTATGCACACACACACACACACACACACACACACACACACACACACACACACACACACACACACACACACACACACACACACACACACACACACACACACACACACACACACACACACACACACACACACACAGTGGGGTGCAGCGGGTTTGCCGCGGAGCTTAATGAATAAATAAGTAATAAGGGGCTTGGATATTGAGGCTCATTAAAATGGGAGATGCTTCCATGACAATAAGGACCCTGGGAGGGCTAGAGGAGGCTGGGGGCCAGCGTGGGTGACTCCCCCTTGCACCCCTCTTCCTGTGCCCCCTCTGACCTGACCAAGGTGCCCCCCGTCCCTCACCTCCAAATCAACCCTGCCAGCGACGCCTCACTCATGCCCTCCGCACCCTCCTTCCATACTGCATGTCATGCAGGAGCACACACACACACACACACACACAGCCATACACAGGCTCAAGAAGAGCACACAAAAGGAGCGCACACACACACACACACACACACACACACACACACACACACACACACACACACACACACACACACAGGCGTGGAAACACACAGACACATACACACCTCTCACGGCTAATTACCACTTAGCTCAATCACATGGCGATCCGTCCGTACCCCTCTGCCTGCCCGCCTCCCCCGCAAAACAAACGTGGGCACATGAGCCAATTATTGATGAATCTTTAATATGGTGTTTTACAAAGTCCCCATCTCATTTCCTACTGTCGAGAGGGCGATTATTCTTCCCGGAGAGGAAAAACAAATAGTGAGCCAACAGCAGCTGAGGGGATATTTATCGCAGATCTTTCCTTAACCACACTTTCATCTACGGTACAGCTGCCACGACTGGTCCGCGCAATCAATTATATAGGCTAAATTTGCAGATTTGCATATTCATGGCAGACGCAAGCGTTTGTTTTGGAACGCAGCCCTGCCAGTGCCAAAAACCCACGCCACGAGTGTGGCAATGACACTTCCAAAATGGTCCAACAACTCAGAGCGGCGAAATGACAGCAACAGCAGGAGGGCAAGTGCTGTTTGCGCAAGGTTAGCTAGCTAAGTAGCTGACATAGCCAAGTAGCACTAGCTACTGCCAAAATGGATGTCACAATTAGCATTCTTAGCTACATTGTTGGGAATAACTATGATGTGTCAAGTCCTTGTACAGCTAAGGCTTAGGGATTTACCTTCAGTCAGCCCTAAATGGGAAATACAATTGAAGTCTTAATGTATTTGTATTGTAAACGAATAGATTAAAAATCTAATAAAATAATCAGATTAATAGAATAGAATATTCCTCAACCATTAACTTTCTAACATTCGTTATCAACTCTTAATTAGCTGTAGCTGTAGTCTAATTAGACTAAAGGGGCAAACGTTTTGCCACAAGAAGCTCAGATGGAGCAGCGAGAAGATGTCTTAACATTTGTTGCTTCTCCTGCTTGCCTTTCCATCTCTCTAACCGGCAGCCCCTGTAAGACCGGTGGACAGAAATCCCACGCCGCGATAACACGTCGATAATGAGCCGAGGCCATCTATTGATCAGCCTAATTTTGCATCTATTAGCTGGGGAACGGCTTGCACCGGGGGCGAGGGGAGCCGGGCGCTAACACGCACCGCCAGGCTTGGATGGAGATCATTACAACTGATGTTTCACACACGCTGTGATTGACATGGAGATAAGGTAAGAGACAGACTCGGCGCGCCCGCCTCCCAGCACACTGGGCTAATGATACGTGTGCTTGTGTGTGTGTGTGTGTGTGTGTGTGTGTGTGTGTGTGTGTGTGTGTGTGTGTGTGTGTGTGTGTGTGTGTGTGTGTGTGTGTGTGTGTGTGTGTCTGTGTGTATTACTATACTTGTGAGGACCAAATATCCCCCACAGGTATAGTAAAATGTGAAGAAAAATGGTTTTATGGTTTTTAAAAAAGATTTTTAGAGATAAAGCTTTATAGTTAGGGTTAGGTTTAGGATTGGACATTTAGAAGTTCGGTTTAGGGATTAGATATAGATCGAGTTATGCCTGATTTACCCTTGGTTGCGCTCTGGCGTTGTGCACTGGAAAATAGCTCATCTACAAGCCCACAACGCTTGTAGATCTGCTATTTTACGGCTTTGAGTGCATGGCAAAATGGCATAAAAAACGAATGTGGCATTCATAAAATCACTAAAATCACTGTTTTAAAATGTTGGATGTCCTCGCAAGTATATAAATACAAACGTGTTGTGTGTGTGGTGTCTATGCAGAATGAAGAGCGTGGGGAAAGAGAGAGAGAGAAGAAAAGCAGGCCACACGCCTTTTACTAATTGGCGCAGTCAGACAGGGAAGCTCATAAAAGAGAAGAGAGGGCTCAGAGCGGAGGTTGGTTGGAGCTCCTCACCAGGTTCAGGCCATTTAACCCATTCAATCCGGGAACGCATCAGTGTCATTTTAGATTTATTTGGCTACTAAAAAATAGCAGACATATAAGCTCATAGAGCTACGAGCTTGTAGATCTGCTATTTTTGAAAAACTGTGAAGATTTGGGCAAATCTTTGAATATATATATATATATTTTTTTTAAAGCGAACATTTGTGACTCAAATCTTTGCTTCTGGGGATTCTACAAATATCCTCTAAATCCAAACAGTTTTCTGGAAAACGTATGTTGCTACAGTATATCAGTGGTGCTCAAACTTTTATATCTGCTATTTTCGAATAGCCAAAGTGTAAAATATGGATAAAGTGGTTACACAGATGCGATCCCGGGTTCAAATGGGTTAAATATAGTTACATCTCTACCCCACCTGGTGTCAGCCCCACATTGCATGGATCCATGCATCTTATTATTTCATGAATTTGGATAAATCTTTTGCCTTTTCAAATCCGAAATATGATTCCGCTGACGACGGCTAGAATGTGCCGTCGTGAGAATTCTGTTGCTGTTTTTTCCACATACAGGTTAGGCCTGATAGCCACAGATAGACGAAGAAGAGCCTTTTGCACGTCCCATGTCAATGCAACCCCAAAAAAAACACACATATTTTTCTCCTCCCCTTAACGCATCTTGACAGCTCTCTCTCTCTTTCTCTCAGATCTGGGCGAGGCATAAGGCGGGGGGGGGGGGGGGGGGGGGTTTGGAGGACGGCTCCAACTGAACGCGCCGTGTAGCAAAACAATATGGGAGTGATCCCCTCTTCCAACCAGCGGTGCTGCTTCAACGGGAACCGGCGTGGCATTGATGCAACTGGCTGCAATACGGGGGCCGCTGCGAGGTCTCCGTACACACACACACACACACACACACACACACACACACACACGCACGCACGCACGCACGTATAGAGATGGGAGCAAAATGCGAGCGATGGCTTAGCGGTTGCTTGGATCACTACTACGGCCTCGTGTCCGCCGCGGTGAGGAAAACGCATCCAGATATCCAGTCGGAGGTCTTATTTTGTGCCATATAGGTTCTATGGAGGTGAGGTCGTGCGAAGGGGGGGGGGGGGCGGGGATAGACCCACAAACTGTGTGTTTTTGTCAGCTGAGGAGATGCAGCGAGGAGAGAGAGGGAGCGTGTGTGGGGGGTGGGGGGGGTGGAAGGAGGAGGAGAGAGCGAGAAGGGAGGTGGGGGGGGGGGTTGGGTGGAAGAGGGGGGGGGGGGGGGGGGAGGGAAAAAAAAAGCCCTCAGCCAAGCCATCAAGTTGAACATTGAACTTCACAGTAGTAGCTGCCTTTCTCTGCCTCTCCCGTTTGATGTTACCTCCAAAGCAAAGGATCAAAGGCTTGGAGTGTGGCGTGGGGAAGTCCCAGGCTCTTACCCTGCCAGCCTGTGATATATGCAAAAGTCTACGCCAAAAAAAGGAGAGAGCGAGCGAGCGAGGCCGAGCGAGAGACAGAGATGTAGCCATGTGCAGGAGGGAACGAGAGAGAGAGAGAGAGAGAGAGAGAGAGAGATGCATGGAGCGTGGTTAAGTAGCGCTTGTTTCGATCGTAATAAAACGTTGGGGAATGATGATGCAATCAGCCTTCCTTGCTTTACTTGCAGCGTGACGTAGAGAGAATTAAGAGTGTGCGCGTGGTTCACAGAACTGGCACTCAGTTTGATACCAACAGAGGCTGGGAGATGAAGGCAAAGGGAGGGGGTGGCAGTGTTTGTTGCCCTCCCCAATCCACCCCCCCCCCCCCCACACACCAACCAGCAACAAGGGACCCCCCCCCCCACAACTCCTGCTACCCATGCGCCAACCCCCAGCGCCTCTCCAACATCAAGGGGGGTGAGAGACAGTGTCGTCTGGACATAAATATACAGTGTGCTGTTAAAGTGAGGACTACGGTAAACACAGTGCACATGAAACCCTGGCTGTCTGTTGCTGAAGCACAGCAAACACACACACACACACACACACACACACACACGACAAAACACAGACACACACACACACACACACACACACACACACACAACACAGACACACACACACACACACACACACACACACACACACACACACACACACACACACACACACACACACACACACAACACAGACACACACCACGTGCATGCACAATGGGCTCAGCTGGGCAAAAAGGCTGAAACAGAGGTGTGTTAGAATTGACAAACCTTTGCTACAGACAAACACAATATACACACACACACACACACACACACACACACACACACACACGCATGGATGGATGCATGCACACACACAAACACACACACACCCTTTCCCCAAGGCTATAGGATTAAGAGGTCCAGCTGGCTGACAGCAAGCCCTTCCTCTTCCCACGTATCCTGTCGATCTCAAAACCCCCCCTCCACCTCCTCCACCTCCTGCACCTCCAACCCCTGGTCTGCCAGCCAGCCAGCCAGCCGGCCAGCCAGGAGGACACACCAGAACTTGACATGGGCCGGCCTCGAGCCTCTCTCTCTCTCTCTCTCTCCTCCCTGTGCCCGCCCCCTTAACGCAACCTCCTCTCCTTTCCTCCAGCGATTGTACCCAGAACCCGTAGCCTCTCTCCCAGCGCACCGTGTGGAAACTTCACGATGCCTTAGTTTGTGACCTGCTGTGTCACGCCAGGACGCCATGACGTGGCCGCGGTTCGGGCTGCCCTTCCCAGGGGGCCTAGCACTGACTGATTACTAATTCTCCCGCGTTACAGATTCCCAGTGAGCCCACGCGGCCTTGAGGAGGAGGAGGAGGAGGGGAGGAGGGGAGGGGAAGAGACTGGAGGTACGATATAATGAGCCTTGTTGATGGAGGATCAGGGCTATAGAGAGAAGGAACGAGTGAAGAGAGAGCAGGAAGGTAGAATATAAAAACATAGCAGAATCAACAGCCCCCCCCCCCCCCCCAGTTAAGTTTGTGCGTTTCATTCGTCTGCCGTGTGATTATTGCTTTTGCCTGGGAAACCACAATATCCACGGTGAAAATACCGGCGTTTAACCATACAAGATACTTTTGGAGGCTATGTTGTGGTGATTTTCATTGTTGTTGTTTTATTTTTTTTTGCAGGCGTTTACAAGTACAGCAAATCAATTACTTGCCAACACAAACAGCTCGCCAGAAACCAAACAAACTGAGACTCAAATCAGTCACAATGTGCTCACAGCTTAACAATCTGAACACGCTCAGTTGAGGTCAGGAGAGAGAACACGTTTTGAGTTTAGTCAAAAAGGAACCGTCTGTCTGTCTGTCAAACACTAATCTCATAAACCACTTGATCGATCAGCGCCAAATTTATTGTGCATGTGCCCCCTGCAAAAGTACCTCCACGAAATGTTTTTACACATGCTTTATCCTTTTTTTTTTATATTTAACTTTAATTTCATAATGGATATCAGTGGGGCTCTGATAGGGCTGAACCCATGCCCAGTAAACGTCACACAGATATGTCATAAATGACTGACGTTACGGGCTGGCCAGTGGCCACGTGAATTCCAAGATCCATATTGGAACCACGCTGTTCCCAAGCGGATCCTCAGATCCATACGATTTGATTTAAACCTTGACTGCTCGCTGCAATCTAGAGCAGCAACGTAACATTCTTGAAACAGAAACTGAGGCCTTGTCTCCCCAGAATAACCCCCATGGGGCAGCTCTGGAGAGTTGAGAAAAGTAACATCTTTCCCATTTCGGCGCATGTTCTCCAATATTGACCAGTCGGTCTGCTAAATGCATAGTATGAGAATTTAAATGAAAACTAGAGCGACGAGTGATGAACACCTCTGTGATGGAGCTGAACTTGGAAGTAAAAAGAAAAATATCAGGGGGAAAAAAAAATCAGTGGGGGGGGGGGGGGGGGGGGGCAGAGGGGACTCATTTGGGGCACGATAAGGACTCGGGGGGGGGGGCTGCTAAAGCTGGGGCTTGGGGCTGCCTCGTCCTGATGGGTAACTAATGAGAGGAGAGAAAGATCCATCCGGCAATGCTGTGTGATACCATCGACAGCCGCAGATCGCTACACCGCTACTATCCACGGGGGGGTGAGGGGGTAGAGGATAGAGAGAGAGAGAGAGAGAAGACAGACAAGGCTGCAGGGAGGGAGGGAGAGAATGAGAATGAGGGAGAGAGAGAGAGAGAAAAGACGGGAAGAGAGAGGGGAGAGAAAAATTCACAATGATGACACGTAAGTGCAAAGTAGCGATTAAGGATTTACTTTCAAAAGGGCTCCCATTGATCTTTTTTGATAGACCCGCAATAAATCAAACCGGATTGACTCGCATGAGAACCGAGCCTAATCCCATAGTCAGATCCGGGAGAACTCCGACCAAACCAGCTGTTAATTTAGGCTTTACGAGATAAAGCGGGCGAAATCCAACCTGATGTACCCTAGGGCAGGGGCTTACATCATCTCTGTAAAGCAATCAACTTATTGCCAGTTTGGAGAGGTAATCAGAGCACATACTGAGAGGGGGGCGAGGGAGAGGTGTGTCTGTGGAGAGGAGAGAGAGAGAGAGAGAGAGAGAGAAAGTGAGAGAGTGAGTAAGACAGAGAGAGAGGCAGAGAGAGAGAAAAAGAAGGCAGGAAGAGGAAAGGGATAGCCTTAGAGAAGAATATAAGAAATAAGATAATTGTCTTTTATTTCTTCAATAAGCCCACGTCAAGCCGTGGCCTCAACCGACAGCTCAGTAGAAATGTGAATGGAAATGTTCACCGCGTTCATTTATGCATGTCATTCATTTTATGCTAGCCACTTAGCTACAAGAACCGGTGCGATGCTAACTGCTAACAGCAGCTCTCTGGGTAGAGGGGGGGGGCAGGGTGGATTTAAGGACTGCCTCCAACCCCTGCATCACCCTGTAATTTCCCTGGAGGTCTGCCCAGGCCATGTCCCCAACCCCAGCGGCCAGTGCCACCTCTCCCAGGGCCCTGCCAGGCGCACAGTGGCCACGCCATAGCACAAAAACCACAGTAATTAAAATAAGTTATTTTTGTTGTTGGGGAGGTGGGGGGGGGGGGGGTAGGAGGAGCTCCGAGCGGAAGTATTGCGAGACGCCATCCAGCCCACACTGAGTAAACGATTCTGATGTCTTTTTCAGCAGTGCATCCTGCGTTTGTGTGTGTTTGTCTGCGTGTGTGCGCGTGGTATGTAATCATGGTATGGTTGTTTTAGTTAGCTCTAAACTGGGTCTGTGACACCACAATGAGGCCTGCAGAGCGGCAAACGCACAAACAACCCTGTGCGTGCATGCGCACACGCACACAAACACACACACACACACACACACACACACACACACGCACACACACACGCACACACACACCAACATCCAGTACATGAGCGCAGACTCATTAGCTCCCAGTCTCCTCGTCTTTAATGTCCTGTTTACGCCACGTAACGGCCAGATCAGGTCTGAAATCGAATTGCCGGGCCCTTGCCGTCGGCTTCACAGCGGAGCTGAGGAGAAGCAGGCCTTGTAGTTCCTGGACACCGGCCAAGGGAAACTGAACCTCAGGAGTCCAAACAAAACTACACATGAAATCAGAGTTAAAACAGCAGCCCCCCTCCCACACCCCTCCTTTAAGCCCCATCACTGCCACCGCCAAACACACACACACTACTCACAGATATACATACATAAACACACACACACACACACACACACACACACACACACACACCTCGGCCTGCCTCCCCGGTCCCCGCACCCTCATGGTTACACTGCATGCACACAGGGATCACCGTGACTTTGGCAGGGTTCCTCTCGCTGGGGCAAATTGAGAACCTGGGCTTTGACATGGGCTAGTGTGTGTGTGTGTATGTGTGTACACACACACACACACACCCATGCAAAGGACAATTGCTCCTTCCCTCTCTCTCTCCATATAAGACAACCCTGGCCTGTGGTGACGGACGCCCGCAAGCCCCTCCCACCGCGTCCACAAGGTCACACGTTTAATTACACAGAAAACCCTAATCTCACCAGACAGATGGCAAGCAGGCTTCGCAATTACTTTATATGCCCAATTTGAATCATTACTGATGTTATTTACAATACGGTTGCACACGGAAAGAACACCACAAAACAGGATTTGAGTTACAAGTGGGGCTGGCTGCGATGGGGGGGGGGGGGGGGGTTTGTTGGCGATGGGCGGTTGTGTTGCGGTCAGTGCGCGGGGGTTCGCGGCGTGGCCCGCAGTGGGCCAGAAGCAGCAGATGTGCCTCTCGCCAAGCGTCTGTGACGGAGATCAAAAAGGCGTGAAGGAAACAAGCGCATGACGGTGTTGGCTTTCTGGAAAGAGAGAGGGAAAACACAACCTGAAAAGAAAAACTAACCGGGGTCTTTTAATACCACAGTGATCGGTGCCAGGGAAAACACAATCCTTATTTTTCTCTGAACCAAAACCGGTGCAGAACATGGACCTGTGCTGAGAGAGAGAGAAAGAGAGAGAGAGAGAGAGAGCGAGCGAGAGAGAGGGAGAGAGAGAGAGCTCCTGACAGCCCAGCACGGGAAACCGCATGACAAGGGCAATTTAAAAACGTGGCGAACGTGTTTGTCTCTCAAAAGGGAGGCAGGGAAAGAAGGGAGTTTGGGTTTTCTGGCCTCGGAACCGACACAAGTTTGTCTTCAGTGTCCCAACGGGGCTCGGCTCTTTTTTTCCTGAAAAAAAAAAAAAAAACGAAAAAGAATGAAAAAACCCCAACCGGCCAAGAGCGGCGTGTCCGCCCCCGTCGATGCTTCACTCATCGTTTCTCAGCTTCTCCTGCCAATGGCTTCTGTGAACAATTAGAGGTTGACTTTCCCAGCGTCTCAAGACCGCAGCATCTCAATCTCTGGCCAAGCAGCTCCAGCCGTAAGGCCGGCCGCAGGGCCAAGAAACAAGACTTACTTCAAAAAGTGACATGGACATCGCTGCAACAACTCATTATTCCTCAGGGCTCGCTCTCAGGTTGCCTGCGATGATTTGACATCGGCGTTGATGTGAACCGTGTGCACGTCCGGTGCGATGACCTTGGTGTCGTCAGGAATATTTCAATGATGATTTCAGCGTGGGGCCTGTCACTTGCATTTAGATGTCACTCGCCGCCGTCAATAGCACCGATGTTAACACGAATACTTGAACTGGGAGCGTTGGGGCGGCCAAGTCAGATAAATGCTTGGAACGGAATGACTGTACATTCTTCAGCTGATTGGCTGGCCATTTAGGTCACAGGGTGTATATCTTGTCCTGATTGGTGTCAGATTTCCGCGGTGGAAGTCAGGTTCACAGACGGACTGATGTCTCGCGTCTGAGGGGAGGAGGGGCCGAATCGGGTGCACTATACAAATCTTCCCTGACTGGTGACCGCCAGCAAGCAAAGAGGAATGTGCCAGACTAGACAATGTGTACACGCTAAATGTGGAATCTTACATAAACTCTCCCCCCTTCAACGGAGGGAAGACATACAGGTCGCTATGAGTGTCTCACCTGGTGGAGAGATTTTGTGAGCAATACATCCCGGCTGTGAAAAACATTTGTCCCTCTGACGACCCTAATAAGACTGGCAGCTCCCTTCCTCACTAAATGGGAACAGTTGTGTTGAGTGGCACGTCCACGGCTGTAAAATGATCCACAGGAGCATATAGAAAA
This sequence comes from Gymnoscopelus microlampas, assembly GCF_963454915.1. NCBI lineage: Eukaryota > Metazoa > Chordata > Actinopteri > Myctophiformes > Myctophidae > Gymnoscopelus > Gymnoscopelus microlampas. The sequence goes on from NC_139951.1 coordinate 15,423,348, forward strand.
CTTCCAAGCTGTTTTTTTCCCCCCTGTTTTTTTTCATAGTCGGACTCGGGGCGATGAATTCCACTGGTCTATAGGCAGCAACCAACAGTTGTTCTCCCCGGAGGGTGTGTGTGTGTGTGTGTGTGTGTGTGTGTGTGTGACTGGGAAAGAGAAAGAGGAGGGAAGCGGGGGAGGGGGGGGGGGTTGTTCAAGTGTATGATAGTTGGATATATCACCACCTACACGGCCAGCTGAAAAATACAGATTCTTACTCTATAGGGTTTCGGGAATGCGAGCCTCAATGAGACCCCAAAGCTGCAGCGGAGAGGAAGACGGGGAGGGAGGCGAGTGTATAGCGCAAGAACATCCCCCTGGAAGGCTCTAGAGGACTTAGTGGAATGCCTTCCAGACACGTCCACTCCACGGCCCCCTGAGAGAACAGGAGGTTCCTGTTCTTATGGTCCAGCTGTGCAGCGGTTCTGCTGAGAGAGGAAGCGGCCGCAGCACCAACAGCGTCAGGTCCTCCTCCGGTGCTCTGAAGGAGGGGGGGGGGGGGGGGTGGTAGTCATTTCAGGCACCGAAAGCACTGACGTTAATAGACGCAGTGTTCAACAAACACGTTTTTTTTACGAAGCGAAACAAGAACTTTTTGACTGACTGAGAACCAGGGTGAGACTTTAAAGTCTTTGTGAGTCACACCAGTAGAGAGGAATTCTACCCGGGCAGACCCCCACCAAACCCCCAACATGATCTCGCTGCCCTCGCCCGCCCCCCCCCCCCCCCCCCCCCAGCTGCCGCTGAGCAGGCATGGGTGGCAGTGATGGCACCTGTCTACGACGGCATTCACACTGACTCTAATTTCCTGAGGACGGCTGCCTGACAGTCAGGTGACAAATGCTAACACACACACATGCGCATGCACACACGCACAGTCTCTGACACAGAGCACGCACAAGTCACACGCACACCGAACTGAACCAAGAGGCACTTAAGTGTGATCCCAGCCACTTACAAAGCATCAGTATCATAGAGAGAGAGAGAGAGAGAGAGAGGGAGAGAGAGAGAGAGAGAGAGATCTGAGTCTCTCATGTCTCTCTGATACCAAAGCCTTGCCCTGATTCAGGCTGCGGCTTGAAGCTGTAAACCGACGCTTCCCCCCCCACCGCGCTCTGCCCTAACCACCGTTTTTGCATACCGCTCAGCTTGCGTAACTGTTTCAATGTATTTTTTTCCTCTCTCTCTCTCTTCTCTCTCTCTTCTCTCTCCTTCCTCCCTCGCCCGCGAGACAATGGCCCTGTAACAGACTAAGCACGGCTAAGCCGACGCTAGACGTGTTGATGATAAACACTCCACCCCCCCACGAAAAGTCATGTCGACAGGACCCAACGCCTTCGGCGACTGAGATGCCTGGAGGACAACAAGGGAGGGAGGACTGCTGCACGTGTAGGTAAAGGCTCGCCCGAGTCTGAGGACCGGGGCCGTTTTGCGTGCCTCGAGTAAACATCGGCATCCACACCATAATTGTAACTCAATTTGAGACTCCCCTGAGTTCAGCCGGAGTATCAGAGTCAATCTGGGTCAGAGTGCGGCATAATTGAATTGTACAAGCCTCCCGTGTCAACAGCAACAACTCACACTGTTGACACGGCAACACAAAAAAACAACACTGCAACAGGTTTTCATTTACAGCCGTGTTGTCCAACGTGCTCTTCAGGGGTTAAGTTTTTTTTTTCTTATGTATGTGAGTGGGGTAAAGACAAAGTAGGTTATCAAAAGACTTCAAAGTCTAAGTAGAGTTTGAACCCGTTTAAGGACGTCGCCGGAACTCTGCTCCCGGCCTATGGGCTGTGTGTACCCACATGAGCCACCACTGGGGCCTATTAAAGCCAAACAATCATCTGAGCATGTGAAATGACTGGTGTTGCTTTATGAAGGCGCAGAGGTGGGATGGGTGCTCGGGGCGGGTGCCTGGGTGGTGTGTGTGTGTGTGTGTGTGTGTGTGTGTGTGTGTGTGTGTGTGTGTGTGTGTGTGTGTGTGTGTGTGTGTGTGTGTGGACAGTGTGAGTGTGTGATTGAGTGCTCGGTAGGGAGATGGCAGTCGCGCTCACTCTGCCACCCAGCAGACCACGGCCGGCTCTCCCTGCCTCATTTGCACAGCAGTCCCATTCGCCTCTCCACTCGCTCAGTGTATCTTTTTGTCATTCTCCCTGTCCAGCCCCCATTTGTATTGTCTGCTGAAATGGCAGAGTGCAGAATGGAAGGGTGGTTGGGGCTGGGGGGGGTCAGGTCCGAGGAGACCAGAGTGCATCTTCACCTCCACTTCAACGTACACACGCACACAGACACGTGTGCGCGTAAACACACACACACACACACACACACACACACACACACACACACACACACACACACACACACACACACACACACACACACACACACACACACACACACACACACACACACACACACACACACACACACACACACACACACACAGGCCTCACTCTCTCCCCGCCTGACTAATGTGGCCTGACACTCGTACATCACCCGTAAATTGGCCAAATGAATTAACCACGGCCTCTGCTTAGCGTTACGGGCTTTAAATGGATTTTCTCCTCTCCAGGTCTGCCCAATAATTGCATTTATCCATCTTGTTGAAGCAAGGTTTACACACTCGCTAACATCATGCCAATCCCTGGCTACATGTTCTGCTCTGGTGGCGAGAGCACGGGAGATTTGTCATCGGATCATAGTGGCTAATTCAAACAACAGTTAGCTTGATGACTCCGCCGTATGTCAATGTCCGACTTCTTGGTGGGAAGGACCGTTCTTTCGGAGCTAAAGGGCCCCCCCCCCCCTTCTATCTCTGTATATCTGTACTCCTACACTTTTCTACCCCCACCTCCCGCTTTCTGAAATGAACTGAGCCTTGCAAAACTTCAGTATCAATCATCCCATCCTCCGGGTTTAAAGCCGCAAACACCCATGGAAGACAAGTAAATAAGACCTGTGAGTCCACAAGTGAAAGCGCACGCGCAGCCGCGCACACACACACACACACACACACACACACACACACACACACACACACACACACACACACACACACACACACACACACACACACACACACACACACACACACACACAGAGGAGGTAGCAGCTAGCAGAGCCGTGAACATCAGCGTCAGTGGGGGTCATCTCCGCACTTGTGAATGTTTGAAGAGTAGTGCATTAGACACTCAGGGGCCCACAGGACAATTCAGCTATGTAAACATGCAGGGACTTCCTTCCCTGGGCTGCAGCGGGCCCTGCACTGAGACAAGCCACTGTTTAAACAGCACACACAGCATTCCTCTGCCTGGGCCCTGGCCAGCTGCTGTTGCATCTACAGAGCAGGCCTGCCTGCCTGCCCGCCCGCCCGCCTGTCTGTCTGTCTGTGTGTGTGGAGACAAGCCTTATGACACACCAAGGGTCATCCAGAAAGACAAATAAGAGGCCTTTACAAACATACCGAAACTAGACTCGACCGCTAAAAACACGGCGTGGGCATAAACAGGCTTCAACGTCCACCAGAAGATTCCCAAACGGTCACCTGACGACGGCTGTTGATGTGTTTGGGTCAATCGAAACTCGCCAATAGCGTCGATTCTGACAAAGGGTTCCTGTCCGGAAATCTACCCACTTAACGCCACCCGTTATGCCAAAGTTGGGACATTTATCTTTATGGATATTTGAAATACGCCAAGTGAGACGGCAAATAAAGATAAGGTGGCAGTAAAGCCGCGATAAGGAGTCTCCCGGTTCTAAAGGGCACCATGACGCGGAGCACATGACACTGCCATACAGCCCGCCCGCGCATGGTGACACCAGTCAACACTGGCACCCCTGCATGGTGACACCGTCACCAGTCCACACTGATGATGTCATTATTTAAATGTACATTAGTATTCCCATATATCAGATATTTGGCCTTTAAATCATAAGAACATATTCTCCTGGACGCAGTTCTTGTATTCACTACCGATCTGCTGAGAAATCTGTCAAATGACCTCACATTCAGACAGGAAATCAGTGATAACGCACTCTGATCACCGTGGCGGTTTCAGCCGTGGACCGCCAAAGTAAACCCCAGGTGATTATTTCAGTCAATCAATTTGTGGTTGCGGTGTGTGTGTGTGGGGGGGGGGGGGAGGGGGAGGACGTAATGACTAGATTGCATTGTTTTCTGTCTAAGCAGCGCCGAGTCCCCTCTGAGCACTCGGTTCGTTTGTTACGTCTGTCAGCGTTCCCCCCTCCGGCGTGGCGCTAGAGGCAACCCGTCTCACCTCGGGACAGTTGTCCAAACAAGACGCTCAATTCACTCCGACCCCCGGGGGAGGAAAGGCGATTGGCAATTCACTCAGTGGTGGGAGTCAATTTGTTCACTTTTGGAATTGACCCTGAACACTGTTGACGCGCCGGTCCGCTCATTGGAGGGGTGGAATGAACAAGCGGTTAGCACATGCTACCGCCACATGTAAAACCCAAACCATGAAATCCACCCAGGTCGTTGTCGTTTCCCCCCCCCCCCAATCAATACCTTGGAGATCTATGTTCAGTTTTAACAAATATATATTCTATAGAGTATCTGAAACCGTGAAAGTGTTGCAAACAAGGAATGGCATTTTCAAAAAGGATTACAATTTGTCAGACAGTCAATCACAAAAACGGGAAGCTCTATTTTTGAATGCAAGACAATGTACCGCTAAAAGTGACACTTCTTTCGCTCAAAATTTGAGTTTTGGAAGGCAACACTGTACTTATGCAGTTCTAAGATAGCATGGTTTCTGTTGCCATGCACGGTGGGGGGGGGGGGGGGGGGGGGGGGGGGGGGGCTAAGGGATGGCACATGTGACAGGCTACTCACATGAAATGTTATCTAGTCCTGTACACAAATTGACATCTGTCTCTTCTTAAGAGCTGCATTATTATTTTGTGTAAATAGGTTTCTAGCAGCTGGTTTGAGAGCTAACATGGGGAATTTGGTCTTAATCTGTCTTAAACTGGAATTGGTGTGCCAACTGGGGGTAAAAAAAAGAAAGAAAAAAGGAAATCTCTGGCTATTCCACGATTTGTGTCTGTGTAAAAGGGCTTACGTTTCATTCATTAGCTTTGTTTAAAAAAAAATGCACATACAGTAATCTTGCCAACATTTTGTTCCAAATCCTAGCATAATCCGCAGATTAGTAGATGAACTCATTTCTGCACGGACTCTAAAAGCTCCGTCACCTTTCCAGAGCAGTTATGAATCCACCACCTTTAGCAGCAAACAAGCAGACTATCGCCTCATTAGTGTTCTTCCTCCATGGCTGATGAGCGTGCACGCACGCGGGCACACACACATATACACACAACACACACACACACACACTTGCACAGTCCTTAGAGCTTATCCTGCAACAATTAAAAGTTTAATTAGGAGATTAAATATACATGGACTGGAGTTTTATCACCTTTAACTCCTTAATTATGTGTTTAAACGCACACAAAGAGCCATGTCCCCATCTGAGCCATTTTGCATAGATTATCTGAATACAGAGATTCCCTTGACTAAATTAGAGCTGTGCAAGATTGTAAACAAACAATGTAACTGTCCCAAACCAGAAGAACCTTTTGGAAATGGCCAATGGTGCATCATACTATAAAATGAATAAAATATTAGTACAAAACTCACATTCAAAGCCAAAACCTCAAATGTTCACACGATTTCTAAAAGTAGCCGATATACAAGCTCACAACGCAACACTATGTGACACACAGCCTGTAGATTGGCCATTTTTGCCGCGTGACACCATCGTAAAACAAATTATAAAATAGGGCAGCTTAAGTGGTCAAATGCGCTGAGGTAATACAAGGCATATTGCTTTGTTTGGCATGTTGAATGGTAATGGTAGGCCTGACAACACAGCAATAATAACGTTGAGCTGTAAACATTATCCACGTATTCTAGCCGTGCTAAAAAAGAAAATAAAAATTACTAAGAATGAGATTCTTCTATGGTGGAATGTTCCAGATCATTCTGGTTACAGCCTTCCTAGATGTGGGCCAGCACACTGGCACACTGCTAGTCATTAGCTTCACACTATCATTTAGAGCTGTAATGGCCTTACAGCACGTACACAACATAAAACAACACAACACAACACAACACAACACAACACACACCTCCAGCTATCAGTTGTCATAAAAAAGGGTTGAGAGAGGAGAAGCTCCTGTCAAAAAGAAAAAAAGAAGGCAGCACTGTTGCACTTTGACCCTGCCCAAACACACTCCACAATCTAAACAACGCGGGCCAGCACGGCCAGAATTCCTCCGGTGTCGTGCGGCCCTCTCACCCAGAGTTTGCTAAGGTCAACTTTCTGATGACGAGGCAGAGGGAGAACGTGGAGGGAACCACCATGGTGGTACGAGAAGGGCTGATTGGTTAAGCAGCAGAAGCCGTTGGCCTACTTTTTACTCCGTAGAACAAAAAAAAGAGCCAGAAATAGCATATTTTAGCTTTAATATCAGTTCTTTTCTACAAGGAACATCATCGTAGGATGGACCATAAATTAGGCTTCACATGACATTGCCTGTTCTTCCAGCAGGGCAATAAACTGGCCCCCACACGTTTCTCTCTCAGCGGTTGTCTTTTTGTTTTGTGTTTTAAGGAAGATAAATGTGCCGCCCAGGGCTACTATTGTTTGGACACCTAACCAGGAACTGTCGCTGCTCTCATTGCCCCGGCATTAACAGCAATTATGCAGCCTATTCAGCCCGCCTTTGTGTAACCCCCCTCCCACACACACAGAGTTCTGGACAAATTTCCCGCTGCACCCCCCCCCCCTGTCCAGTCCACCCCCGCCCAGTGCATTCCCTCCCACTCTGCCGGAGAAGACCGCTGACTGCTGGAGGACTAGGAAACCGTTATGAATGGGCTTACAGAAATATGCACATCCGAAGAAGAAGACGAAAATCAAGATCAAGTTTGACTACAACAAGCTCAATCCATCTTAACACAACATTTTGAGAATTCTGCCCTGTGATTAAATATAATATATGTGTGTATATATATATATATATCAAATCAACAGAGCATGTTCATTTAAAAATATTCTTATGAATCAACTTAAATTATTCATAGCAGATGAATATGTCCAATTGTTCCAAGGTGACATTTCCCAACGATGCCCCTGTCTGATAAACCTTACTCATAACGAGCTGCTTAAATCCAAACATGGGATCAATAGTCGCCTCAACGTTTATCTTTTAAGCTGTGCGCAATGTAATAATTCAAATCCGCCGTGACCACGTCGCTCAATGTTATCGCTTATCTCTCAAAAAACTTGCACTTCATTCCAAATCGCCATAATCTGAACATTATTGACGCTCCAAGTCCAGTCTATTGGCTGGTGACGTGAGAGGAAAATCGCAGCCTCTACCAGCCCCTGCTGCTGTGCCAGCATGTGCATTTGTATCAAGGGCCACTTAAGCCTGAGTTGCATGCGGGTGTCCCGCACCGAAAATAGCCGATCTACAAGCTCACAACGCGTCTCACGATCTGTTGTGAGCTTGTAGATAAGCTAATTTTGGTGCGGGACACCGGTGTGCAACTAAGTATAAATACGGCTTTAACGGAGATGAATGGAGCAGCTATGCAGAGCTGCAGGAACTTCCCTTTGCAATTCAGGAAGGAGGAAAAAAAGGCTTGTTATTCGTAAGGTCTTTCAAATGTGGGGAGTGGGGTTGGGATGGATTCATGTCAAACTCTTCAAAGACCAAAAAACACCTTTTGATTAAAAACAGAAGTTCATGTGCCTTATCTTTGGATGACATAATTGAAAATAATTCAATTAATCTTAACCAAAGTCGATAGACACTGTGCTTTTAATTGATTACATTAAAAGCACTGCTGGGTTGTGTAAAATCCATTGGGTACAAATTCATCTGGCGCCTATGTGCAAAAACATACACACATGTGCGCGCGAACACACACACACACACACGCACACATCCAGGAAATAATTTGATTTCCATGTTTCAGGGTGCCCCAAGTCCTTTGGGCCTGCTGCAGAACTAGCCTATATTTAACAGATGACAAAAGTTGCATTCCAGATGTACAGTACCATCTTTGTGTTGAGCTCTATGGGAAGGGGGGACACAGGGGAGGGGTGTATAGGGGGGTTTGGGGGGGTACCCCTGCACAGCTGCTAAGCTAATGCAGTTTTTTTTCCCCCCTTACACAGACAGTGTGGTGGTTTGCTGACCCGAGGAAGGCCGGTCCAGGGGAAGGTGAAAGTGTATTCACAAAATCTCTGAACTACTGGCTTTTACCGGTCGCACTTCTGACAAAAAATACAAAATCCTACATTTACAGCTGTGCTATGCCCATGTCAAAAAATAACATAGCTGTTGCATTCAACAAACAAAAACCTAAAACTAGACACCGCAATGGAGTTACAACACAAAGAACAATGGCCTCCGTGATTTAATTAATGTGGAGGGAAAGAAACAGAAAAGGCCCAGCGTCTAGCCGGAGGTTGGATGTGCAAGCTAAACGCTAGCTACACCCAAACCCAGCTCAGCCTCCCACCAGGGAACTACTACTCCCATCACACTAGTTAAAAATCTAATTAGAAACACGCCCACAAACGTGATGGACTCGTATAGTTTTTCTTTTTTTTCTCTTTTCTCCTCCTCTCGCGCTCGTGTTGCTGTTTAAAAACAGCATAACGGATCACGGGGTCTCTGTGAGCGTTTGCACATCCCAGCATGCCAACATCATCAGCGTTACACAATGAAGCTCTGCTCACGAGAGGAAGAAAAAATATATATACATCTCTGTAAATATTTACTGTGTAAATCTTTTCCATTCATTCACTAGGCGCTAACAAAACCTTACTGTACTGACCCCCCCCCCCCCTCTCTCTCTCTCTCTCTCACTCCCTCACACACACTCACACTCTCTCTCTCCCCCCCCCCCATCCCCTACATCTGCGATTCATTGACTTTACAATTTACCACATGTCGAGATGGGAGAGGTCGAGCCTCTATCTGAATCATGGCACAAATATGCGAGTGATTTATTGTTTTAAAAACCCTGGGCCGATTTAGCGCAACTCCACTTTTCCTGAGCATTACTCCTATTGGCAGACCATGAACAATTACAGTTCGGACTAATTAAGCTCCGAGAATGTGCTGCGCGCCGCTAATGTCTAGCAGGCCCCAATTTTTGTTTAATGGTGCCAAACTTTACCCCACTCACATGCACACACCCCCCCCCCCTCCCCAACTTAACTCCCTCAAATCCAAAACAGATTGCACTTTTTTTTATAGCTGTTTATCGAGTCAAAGAAAAATAAAGACCTTTTCTTTCCCCTTCTCCCTGCATGGGATGAGAGAAACAGCAATGGAAGGAGAGGAGAGGAGAGGACTGCTTCCACCATACTTTGTAAACAAAAGTGATTTGCAAGACAAAGGGAGCGCAACCTCCCAGCTAAATTCGGAGCGCATTTCGCGGGGAGAGGCACAAAATGTGACCGCGTTGCGCCACAAACCCCCCGCGGACACCAATTAGGCCCCATTAACATGTAAAGCCAATTTGATAAGGTGCGGGTTCCTATCCCCTTAAATCCACATTAAAACTATCTTTCCCCTCAGTCCGCACCCAGAATCCATTTAGAGCTGCGGAACACACATTAATCCATATGATATACCATTGTTATGCTTATGCTCTTAACGTGTTTAAAGAGATACTGTCTGTGTCAATTAGACGATGTGGGCCCACAGCTCAGTGTGCATGTGAGCACAAAGGAAGGTGGTGTTACACTCACACTGCTAGACAAATTCTGCAGCTACAGCACAATGGATGTTCATTTCCTTAATCTTGTCATAAAATCCACCATTTAACTCACAGCCCCCCCCCCCCCCCCCCCCCACACACACACACACACACACACACACACTCCTCAAAAAGAGTCAGCTATCGTACATGAAAGTGGAATAATTTTTTAACATAGCGGATCTTTCATAACAGGAGAGACACCGGCCACGAAAATACAACTCGCACAAAGAGACGAAGAGGGAGAAAACGCTATTGTTAGCTATAAGAGCACAATGCCTCCCGACAGCGTTGTTGTTAAAAAATAAATCGCCATGGGTTTTGGAAGCCGTCTACACACAGTGCAGTGGATGCTGGGTGTTGCGCTCATCCACCGGCCACCCCCCCCCCTCACCCCACCCCCCTTTTTGTTCTTTTTTAAACTACTCGTAATTATACGTCGAAACTCAAAACCTCTGCCAAAAGTCTGCAGGCCTGGGGAATTATGGGGCCAGGGGTGGCGTCAAATATCTTAACATTCATAAGTCCGAAAGGCAGTAAATAAAGCCGGTGGATTTACGGCCCTGCAGCCCCGATGCCAGAGAGCTGGCCGCCCCCCGGACCCCCCTTCTCTCTCTCTCTCTCCCTCCTGTCTCCCATCTCCCCAGACCTGTTGAGGTGTGATGTTAGCCCACAGCAACCGGAGTTAACCCGTCGCCTTTTCCACAAGCCCCAGGTTAGCAATGGCAGAAAACAAGAGGAGAGAAGTGAGGGAATGAGAGACACAGAGAGAGATAGAAGGGAAGGGGAGATAAGGAAAGAGCGAAGAGAGAGAAGAGTGAGAACCAGAAAGAGGACCCGGGGTGAGCTAGCCAGACCACTTCGCCAATTCAACCTGTTCCCAGTGATCCAGCAGGCCTTTGTGCGAGGTTTAGGGAGGAGATGGGAGACAGAGGAGACGAGGGCAGGAGGGCTTTTAAATCCCGGGCACAGCGTCACGTCAAATTGCTAAATGATACTAAATTGTGAGCCTCCTCGGACTTAGGTGGTAGGAAAAACTAATTCTCACTTGTTATGGCTCCCAGAGGTCAGACAAATTATGGTAACTGCCACACGAAGGATTTTTTTTTCACCCCCTCAAGTCATGCAATAACAAAGATTTCAGGAAACACGGTAAAACGTCCACATAGATCAGGATCACGACCAAGCTAAGTGAAAAAAATGAAAATTCATTAGAATTTCGTCCCTTGGAGATATTTGATACAAGGCTAAAAGACATGCCAGAAATGTGATTACTCATTAAATAAAATTATTGATACAAGATGAAAAAAAATCCAAATAAAAAGATACAAGGACCTAAAGCTTGGAATAGTAATCACACTATAATAATGCAGCATCAGCCAAACCGGCAAAAAAAGAAGAAAAAAGGTAAAATAAATAAATAAACTGAAGGGAAAAGCAGCCGGTTTCAAAGCCCTCCTCGACAAGAAAGAGAAAGTCATTTCTTCTCCTTGGAACAATTCTACCAGTCATATTCAGTAGCCCTTGTGATGCGTTAGGGAGCAAAGACAGCTAATCAATGTCCAGGTGAATTATTTATGCTAGCTTTAAGTCTAATACATTTATATTACAGCGACCGCTGACTTCAAAGCCCTGATGGCTGGACACACGGGGTGCCAAAGACGGTGGGAGCCAGTCAGAACACCACAAGCCCAAGAGGAAGAGCCATGCTCTCCCGAGCTCAAAATTAAAGTGCATTTGTAAAGCTACAAAAAAAAAAGGATGTTGTTTCATATAAACAATAAACAATGCTTCATTTCAGATGATACTGTCGGGGTCCTTGCTTTGCAGGTTACTGTAAAAAAGATAACACGGTGTGGGCTTTAATATTTGCTTCTGGCATTACCGTGAACACCATGAAAGATAGCGGCGTCAAAAGGCAACCGAGTGATATAATAACGTATGGTGCACTAAACATAGAAAACAAAGCCCTGGGAATGAATGAAAAATTATATGTTTTGACAGTTTTGTGACGTTTCTGAATTAACTTCCAACAAAAAAAACCTGTGCCAAGGATGGACCGGGGGTGGATTTGGGGATAGTGAAGGTCAGCATTTGTCTCACCGCAGCAGTGCACCCTGCAGTGATGGTACATCACTCACTGCACATGTTAAGTGCTGCATAAGCACGCTGAAATAAAACCTCACTAAGAACTTGCAGTGGACACAGTCTCGAGGTGATCTCAAAAAGAAAAACTAGAAAGCTCAAGCATTTCAAACAAGCGAGCGTGTCAGTGGAAATCCATGTGTGTCACTGTGAATGTGCGCGTATGTCAGTGCTGATGAGAATAATGAGTGACTAATCCAACATACCAGCTGGTAGCCTTTAACAAGGCTTCCCTGAGTAATAGAGAAAGGATGGCAAATGTCCTTGTTCATGCATATGCTGGGAAAAGACACAAAAAAATGTAAAGCTCATAAAACAAAAAAACAAACAAAAGAACCCAGAGGTATGTCAAAGGAATCCTGCACGTTGCTAAATGTGTCTTTTTACATGGGAATCGATGTGATTGTGCTGAATTCAAAAGGAAGAAATTGCGCGTGAGACAAAAGAGCGTGTTATGTGTCACATAGTTATGCAGTATATTTTCAAGGTGTGCACACACAAAAATTGAAGAAACAAATATCAGTTTCGTCAGGGGTGGGTGGGTGGTGTCGGTGTGTGTGTGTGTGTGTGTGTGTGTGTGTGTGTGGGGGGGGGGGGGGGGTGGTTTTGGACGATGATCGTATTTCCTAATGCGTGGTCTTTGCCTTAACCTTGTAAAAGGAGATGACAGGTCCTAAAGCGGAGACTTGTAATTGCAACCATTTAAAAAAAAAAAAAAAAGAGGGTAAAAATACTCGTGCTTGAGAAAATTATGCTGTTTAAGGATTTGCCATCGCCCAGTGGGACTGCTGAGGTGCTGAGCAAATGAGTAAGTGCGCATAATTACAGCAGAACCGATTGCGTCTAAATAAATAACATGAATTTATTTACAAATAAGGCTTAATATTACACATGCTTTTTGGGGGGGAATGGATTCCTCTTTAGAAGCAGAGATAATGCCCATAAACCACATCCTAATTTTACACTATAATTTCCAGTCTATAAATGTCCATTCTATAAATTAATAATAATATACATATATAATTACCCATCCATGGGGGGAAATGTTTCATACACAAAATTCAGTGTGCATGCTTTGAAACTGTGTCAGATTTTGACACACACACACAAACAATGTCATAATCTATTTTGACACATGCAAATTACTTCAATGAGCTAATTAGCATATTGATTTTTATTATTATTGTAAACCTACGACACTGCTTTTGTGAGATTCCTCTACACTGCTTACAATAGCCAGTGTCATTAGAAAGCCTTTGTGAAGGACGGCATGCATTTGAGGTATTGGGTAAAAAAAAAAAGCATTTTAGATGAGGTGGTTAAAAATAAACACAAGCCATTATTCAGTGGGTTTAAAAAAAAACACACACACACACACACACACACACACACACACACACACACACACACACACACACACACACACACACACACACACACACACACACACACACACACACACACATAACGTCTGTAATATAGGCCTACAGAAAACACTAATAAATAAACAAATAATAATAAGAACATGAATAATATTAATAAGGACAATGGTTTGTTTAAATGTTACATATTTTATCAAGTCTACGCTTTTATTTGAATTGTGTCAAAAACGAGAATAAAAATCTGATTTTTTTTTTCATCTGCACATGCCAGCAAAATGTAAAAATAAATCATTTTCCCAGTGCAGTGAGAAAGAGAGAGAGTGAGAGAGAGAGATGGGAGAAGAAACCAACCACCAGTCTACACTCCAGCCAGCCTGCATGTGCATGCATGCATTACTGTACATGACACACACACACAGCGGTGCAGGCGGGCATGATGCATGCCATTGTAACGCTCTTCATAAGGAGTTGCGAAACTTGGATGTCTGCGTTTTCTTTTTTAACTCTTGCAGCGGTTGCTTGCAGGGACACTTGGAGGGGTGTGTGTGTGTGTGTGTGTGTGTGTGTGTGTGTGTGTGTGTGTGTGTGTGTGTGTGTGTCAGAGAGTGTGCGCGCGCGTGCGTGTGTGTTTACATACACATGATCCAAGGTTGTAAATAAATAAATCAACTTACTGTGCGTGCTGTGGGTGAAAGTGATCCATTGGGGAGGTAGGGGCTCGTGAGATCGGGGATCATTATAAACGGGTAGCCGGGGTACGGTGGGCTCTTGAACAGCCCTCCATCTTGCCTTTTCGCAGCTAACATGGCGGTGGGGGGGAGACAGAAAAGAAGTAAAACTTTTTACAAGTGCCTTGAAAACTTTTTTTTTAATGCATAATCCAAGAGGGTTTTTAAAAAAAATCCAACACACAATGCCACGGGGGGGGGGGAAGGTATTTTAGGAGTCATGAGTGGAACAACAATAAAAAGCAAAGAGAAACTCACCCTCCTCTAAACTTTCTCTCGTTTTGTCTCGGAAAGTTTCAGATCGAGGCGGAGGCCGTCTTTCCGCCTTGAAAATGCAATGAAACACAGGGATTGCGTTACAATGTAACAGTGTTGACAACAAGGATCACAACTTTGCTCTCATGTCGCCGTTGCTTCCAACGTTTTTTTTTTTACGCCAAGCCGCTTTTTTTTTCTTTTACAAAAAGCCTTGGAGCCTCTAAAAAAAAAAAAAAAAAAGACCCAGTAGTAGCAGCGGACGATCGATCCCCCTGAATCCCGGCTTCTCTCTCTCCACTTCCAGAGACACCACCAAAAACTTACCTCTGAATCCGACGAGCTGTTTTGATTCGTCTCCGTCTCGTTTACGAGCGACGACTTGACGTCCGCTAAATCCCTTTCCGCCGAGGAGTTCTCCGAGATCTTCTCCTCCTGCTCCCCTTCGTCCTTGAAGGAGATCATCTCGTCGTTGGCACCCAGGTCATCCCCTCCACCGCCGTTCAGCTGCGGCATTTTCCCCCCTCTATACCAGCAGCAGCAACAGCAGCAGCAAAGGCAGCCACCACCAAAAAAAAAAAAAACAACAACCCCCTCTCAACTCAAAAAGTTTTGCAGAGAAAAACCCCCTTGATCGCGGCTGATATAGAATCCCACCCTTGATCGCCGGCTGATCTAGGATCCCAGTGTTTAAAAAAAAAAAAAAAAGTTTAAGGGTCTTGTATTATTTGGCGTTTTCCAAAGCACTGGTGGTTGGGGTTTAATAACACAAAAAACACCTCGCAAAAAAAGAGAAAAGAGAAGGGGGGAATATCTTTGGCAGGGAAAAAGACCGGAGACGGAGCTTGAAGCAGCTCGGATGGAGTGGAGTTGAAGTTGGTCGGAGTGGGTTTTCAGTTCAAAGGCGGCTGCTGATTGACAGATAGATAGAGAGAGAGAGGGAGAGGGAGAGAGAGAGAGAGAGAAGAGGGGATGGAAATAGAGAGAGAGTCTGGATTCGGGATTATTGACAGGGAGAGAGAGAGAAACGCACGCACGCACACACACGAGTCGACTCCCATACACACACTAAGAAACTAATGAGATTCAAACAGGGGGAGGGACTTGAAGTGACGTTTTCATAAATTGGAGAGAGAGAGAGAGGGACAGGGTTGCCAAGTCCGCCTGCTATAAGCGACTTTGGGGCTTGTTGTTTTTCTGTAAAGTTGCTTGTAAATATTGTTGCGTTTTTTTGTTGTTGACTTGTTTCTAAAGTGCAGTTGTTGCTTATTTGGGACTTGTTTCCTAATGTCGTTTAAACCAGTGGCTTTAAAATATTTCGTGTCAAGGACCCCCACATTAATATGTAATTATTATCCAAGGACCGCCCCATATACAAAATATTCTACATTTTTCACTTTTTTTTCAAGATTTCTTTGAAAATAGCAGATCTACAAGCTTGCTCACAACTGAGCTATTTTCAAATAGCTGACGCATATACTGTAGGTTTATAAAGTGCTCATGTGTTGCTTCTTTTTGGCTTGTTTTCCTAGACCTGGTTGCTTATTTCTCTCACAAAACCTGGCAACGCTGGAGAGGGGGGAGAGAGAGAGAGAGGGGGGAGGGATGGAGAGAGAGAGAGAGAGAGAGAGAGAGAGAGAGAGAGAGAGAGAGAGAGAGAGAGACTGGAGTAACTGCGGTGGAAAAAGCAAAAGTGAAGGGAAAGGAACTAAGGAAGGAGGGAAAAGAAGGGGAAATTAGTTTTTGAGGGGGAAGCAGCAGCACAGTGAAGGTGTGGTGTAATGGCAAGAGGAAGAGAGGAGTTATTTGCAAAAAAATTTGGGGGGGGGGAAGTGAATTTAACGCATCATATGGGCGGTCTCCAATAAAAATACAGAGTCCTTCCCTTAGGGGGCTGCGTTTTTAACCTGTTTTATATGTGGCATTCTCGACTACCAAAATTAACATGCTTTATTGGAGTAGCCATTTTTCAGTTTTCCATTTTCCTGTATCTATTTTTTTCTCTGTTGTGATACTATTATTATTATCTTTATTATTATTATGTAATTTATCAATGTTTTGTCTGTGATATCATTATTATTACCACTATTTATTGTTATTATTATTATTATTATTATTATATAATTTATCAATGCTTGGTCTCTTTATAGTATTTATGTTCATTTAATTTCATTGGTGTATACATTAGGTGCATTAAATTATATAATGTGATATATTTTAACAATATTTTCTATTGTTTTTTTCAGCAGGGTTATTATTGTGAATTCTGGTTCCATCCTTGCCCGGCTTTGACAGGTGTGATGATGTCCTCTGAGATCAACCTGAATTCTTCACTGACAGCGAGGGCTTTTTCCCTCCACTCTCTCTCCTTTCTCAATAATACATAACTGATGTACATTTTCATAGTGAATGTTTATTATTCTAATAGAAACCCGTCTAAAAAAGAAGAGCTATGTTAGCCAGTCACAGATAGGACTAATAGGTAGCAGGTGAAAAAAAACAAAAACAAAGCTAATTTGCTTTTATTTATTTATTATTTTATTTTTATTTCCCATATGCTATGCTACATATAAACACTACAGTCAATAGAAAATGTCATTGAGCAAATAGCATTTTGCTATAAGACAACAAGGTACGCTCAAGCTACGTGTCTGCAAAAAAAACACAGTTCTCTTCCTTTGTTCTCTTTTGTTTGCTCATTTGACATAGAGTACTACTTAATTTCATGACACATGTCAGATGTGATCAAATAGGCCTATATGTCGGCATGATTGGTGTGAATATTATGCTCACATAGATTAATATAGCCTAAAACATGAAATGTAAAAGGGGAGGAAAAAAATACAGAAATATTACATTTATTTTATGTTCACCATGTTCTGAATGAAGCCCTTTCATGTTATATATATTACACACACACACACACACACACACACACACACACACACACACACACACACACACACACACACACACACACACACACACACATACACACGAATATCTCTTAATGTCCATCTGACACTGATATAGAAATAGACCTGGATGCTAGGATTTGCCAGTATATCTGTCTGTCTGTACAATAGGGACTCTGTGTGTGTGTGTGTGTGTGTGTGTGTGTGTGTGTGTGTGTGTGTGTGTGTGTGTGTGTGTGTGTGTGTGTGTGTGTGTGTGTGTGTGTGTGTGTGTGTGCTCGCTCACTAAGTGCGCGTGTACGCTTGTATGGCGTGCGTGCGTGTGCACCTATGAGGTTAGCTTAGTACCTGTGATTCAGTAGCCTTATCTTGTCAGCCCAGTAAATGCTGTTTCTTTTATAACCGGCATATGATGGACCATTCCTAAAATCAACTACGACTTTCAAACACAATTGTAAGAAATACAGCATGAACCAAGCACCAAGGTGGAATACTACTTTATTGCAAAATGGTTCCTGTCTTTGAAGCACCTATTTGAAATACGGTAATGTCATGTTTTTCCTTTTTTTTTCATTATCTAAATAATAATTACAAATTTCAATTGTAAAAGTAATAGAAATAATTTGGTTAAAACGTGAAATAGTACAGACAGAGGAATAGATACAGCGATTATTATTATAATATGCTGTTGTCAAATAGCAGTTATGAGGGATAGTGTGCACTGTGGAGCAGTGATAAGGCATGTGAATCTGTCTGTCTGTCTGTCCGTCCACACGCCCTCTCTCTCTCTCACACACACACACACACACACACACACACACACACACACACACACACACACACACACACACACACACACACACACACACACACACACACACACACACACACACACACACACACACACACACACACACACACACACAGAGAGGGTGTTACTTTGAAAACCTGTAACTCTGCTAAACGGTTCCTGGTCTAATTTCGAAAGTCCGACTAGGTGACAGCCATGTTTGTGTTATCTCAGTGCAACCAACCCATCAGTGTCAGGGAGGGGAGGGGACGGGAAGAGGAGGAGAGGAGAGGAGAGGAGGCTGTGTAAGCCATGGGTGGAGGAAAAGGGATGCTGTATCAGGGTTATCATCCAGTGTGTGTGTGTGTGTGTGTGTGTGTGTGTGTGTGTGTGTGTGTGCGTGTGCGTGCGTGCGTGCGTGCGTGCGTGCGTGCGTGTGCGTGTGTGTGTGTGTGGAGCCAGGCAGGCAGGCAGGCAGTGGAAGAAGAGGCTCCCTGCCGCTTGTAGCCCTACAAACCTGAGCCCACACAGACCAGACCAAAGCAGAGGAGTTCCAAGCTGGCCTCTCCCTGGATTGCCTCAGCAGGTGCCTGAGAGTTCACTGGGGCTGCTGGCAGCGTGCTATCACGCCTGCAGTGGTGGCACCTACCTCTGATGCCGGCTCGTCCTGCTGATGCTGATCTAAGAGACCTTTTTATTAGGCTGATGATGTTTGAGCTGACAGAGTGTATAGTGTGTACATTATTTCCTGTTGTTTCTGCGTTATCCTTTACTATTCACCTCTAATTCCCCTCTGGTTTTCTTTTCACAGGATTATTCTTTCTTTTTCCCGCATCTGTGTCTTTAGGCTATATCTTATACTGTCATCGATTTGCAATTCAAGCATTTAGCAGACACTCTTATCCAGAGCGACTTAACAAAGTGCAAGGTCGGAGTAAGCGGCATGAGCCATAGTCAACCAACAACAGGGTAAGTGGTCCAGTAATTAGAGTGCTAAGTAAGTCGGCATAAAACCTAGCATCTATCTAAATAACATAATATCTAAATAACATACTTAGCATCCGTGAACGAGTAAACAACATGAATCTATCTAAATCACACCTAGCATATGTGATCAAGTACACACATTCATACATAACATATTAAAGCATCTATCTAAATAGGCAACGAGTGCATACACAAAAGTAATAAGAGAACAATAGTTGGGCCACTCAACTCTGTTCATAAGGCATCATATACAGTAGATTAGAATATGATGATGATGATAATAATAAAATAATTATAATAACGATATAATACATACCTCTGAGCTCAGCCAACGGTGCCAGAGATTTGCTACACACACACACACACACACACACACACACTCACACTCACACTCACACACACACACACACACACACACACACACACACACACACACACACACACACACACACACACACACACATGCCTATAATAATTATTTATGGGAAATGATGGAAGGGGAGAAAACGTATCAATGGCATACAACCCGTAACAACATATTTTACATAATGTGATGCCACATGCCTTAGTATTTGACTATAATGTTTGTGGTCTGATTGTAACAAAAGACCTTTAACATCAGTGCTTTATTATATTCAATACACTTTATGCGACATTGGTAGGTCCAGCTTTTAATTTATTCCATAGGCCATAAACCAAACATTATAAATAGCTAGGCATTGAGTATTATTTATTTAGATACACAAATAAAACCATTTTATACTGTAAACCTTCAGACACAAGGATTGCACTCTTGCAGGTATCTTGAAAGGTTTTTACACAATGGACATTTCAGCCATACTGTATGAATAGTGAATTTAGGGTTTTACCCCAATGTTGTCAGTTTAAAACTTGGCACAATTATCAACCGCGTTTCCAGAGAAGTGACTAGTAATGTTGACTTGTCAGTAGGTATTGTTTGAATAAGGCTTGTATATTGTAGATTCAGTTACAGTCCTAATAGCGGAACGCTGTCTGTCAAATCTAGGCTATAGTTTAAAAGCTAATAGCAAGTCCTGTGGTAGGTCTCAAAATTGCCTATTGAAAATCCAAAGTTCAGAAACCCGCCTACCAGTGACATCATTGCTGGGGAATCGAAGCTAATAGAAACTACAGGCTTTCTATTCCTGGGAAGTTGCCATGCTAATGGACGCCATTGTTCTCACATTAATAGATTTTTTTTATTTTTTTTAATTAACAAACCAGCCTGATGTCACTGGTCGGTGGGTTTCTGAACTGTCCACAGCCGTCCTCTGAGACACAGAGTGAATAGACAAATAGTGAATAGACACTGTTTACATGTAACACTTATGTAAACATTTTTACTTACACCACCTTTAAGCACTAGTAGCCTAGTCTTGAATGAATGAATAGTTTATTTTGGTGCCTTACCATAATAGATACTACAGTTTGGTAGTTAAGCTAAGTCTTAGCTTAAGTGTCACACTTTGTAATCTAGTTTAAATAACACACTAGCTTGTAGTCAGGTGATCCATGCATAGCAGACAGGAGACAAAGGGGCCATATTCTACTACAGTAACGATTTGCCCATACTTGTGGTATTGTATTTTGACATGATATTTGGTTATGAGGTTGTTGAGGTGAGCTGAAACATGTTCACACATTTCTACAATTGATTCCATAAGCTATATTACCAAGTTTATTTAGTGAAAGCCTATGTAACATGGGTAGATCTATTTCACTATATTCAATGCAGTGTATGGTCCGGAAGATAATGCCTTTTCTTATTGGGACACTGTCACTCACTTTATGATGTTAAATGTAGCTATTCTATAATACAAATGTATTCAATTCTTATATCTACTGTACTAAATAGCTAAATGTAATTTTCTCTGCCAACCTAATATTACCATTGATGCTGCTGTTTTGTGGTCAAGAGATTCTGGATCTTTCTTTGAATAGCTGGTTAAATAAATATGGTAGCTACGATATGATAGAGCATACTTTATTGTCGCCTTAGGGACATTTTGAATGGGTTGTGCAATTATGTTTAAAGTTGTGCAATGTTGTCAGAACTATTCTAGTGTTGTAAATGTTAAACAATTAAACGAGAACGAGTTTAAAACTCTCGTGTATTTCCATGCTGACAGTCAGTGAATAAGTGACTCTGACATATCGACCACTATTTCTGGCCAAGATCTCGTAATGTGAGGGAAGGAGCTGTAATGGTCTCAATAACCATGGAGCTGAACCTCAAGCAAGGGAGAAGGGTGCCAGCGCACATGTTCGCCGTTTGCAAACATTTAATTACCCACACTGCCTCCGTGTTCCTAACCGTGCCTGCTAAATGGATTCCACAGCTTATTAGCATATTATGGGGTCAGTCTTCTGTCTTTTTCTCCCAGTAACAATATGTGCCTATTTAATATAGTAAGTGTGGCCTGATTTATGCCAGATCCCGTTGATATATTCTGTCTCTTTTTTAACAAGTTAAACTTGGCATTTATCCTTTATTTTTGCATTCATCCTTTCTTTTTACATTTAGCCAATAGTAACATTTGCTCTATTGTATGGAGAGGGGCTGTTAGACTTGTTTAGCCGGTCTGTTTGCAGTGTCGCTCAGATTAGCTCTATCAATGGAATAATTCTGTGGTTATCTATAATGACATGTTTTCTAATGGTTTCCATCATTTTGTTAAGGACAGCAAAGGAGAGATACATTTGATTTACTTGATTATGCAAGACCTGTCCATGATGTATTTTTTTCATTTGAGTAAAAGCCAATCAGACAGCAGACATCTCCCTTGTATCATGCAATGGATTTTAAGCATTTCATTCTGTTTCCGTGAATAATGTTGTCATACTGCACTCACTACATGCAATGCTGTTGCACAACATATCGCACAACAGGACACGCAATACTTTTTTGCTATAACACAGCACTGGTGCACCAGGGCTGTGTAAGAGCGTCTATCTCCCTCTCTGTCTCTCTGTGTCTGGTGTGCACGCTTACTGTCATGACTCCCAAGATCATGTGTACCTAATTCGGTGAAGATTGAGACCCCTAAAAACATGTTTCTTTGACATTTGTGGCGCCCCCTATGGATCAAAGTAAAATCCATTTTTGCTCTACGTTGTTGAGAGGCCCCTCACTCAATATGTCTATCTATAAATTCCACAAATCTCTGTGAATGAGTATTTATTTGTGCTAGACCGGGAACGATGCAAGTTGGGAATGCATGCCCCACCAAGTTATGCAATATATGTTGTGCCATTGTACCCATTTGTCTGTGTCCCTTGTGTGCCCTAACGTCATCAGTATATGCCCATATATGTCCATATCAGTCTGGCATATTGATTGGATCAGTGGTTCTGGACAACCACCTAAACAAACAACTTTATGCCAGACACTGCACTCCCTCGGGGCCAAGTTTGTAGTCGGTCTGAATTTATAGAAAGATAGATGGTAAATTATCTGCATTTCCCTGGTGCCATTTTCTTCAAAGTGCTTTACCATGTGCATTACACATTCATCCACAGCAGAGGAAACAATGCAAGGAAGGCAGGAACGTGCTGATCGGGAGCAGTTAGGACTTCAGTGTCTTGCTCAAGGACACTTAGACACGCAGCGAGGAGGAACCGGGAACGTTCCGATTCCAAGAAGGCTGCTCTACCTCCTGAGCAGTGGTGGGCATGTACACTATGTACATTTACTTGAGAACTGTACTTACTACATTTCTAGGAGGTTACTCTTGGGACCCAAACTTACGAAAATATATTATGAAGTATAAAAAGTGCTCCTCGGAGCACAGGTCTCCGCCAGGTCAGGTAGGCTATTGTGGCCTCCTGGTGGCGCTATAATAAGCCAATGTGGAAAGGGTGCCATTTCTTCCTCTGCCTTTCACGGCAATCGGTTCATGATTTCAGGCATTTTGTTAAAAAAAATTGTATTGCCAAAATCGGCCTATGCTATAACAGGCCAATATGAAAAGGGTGGCATTTCTTCCTCGGCCTACTGGGAATGTGCGCGGGCAAAGTTCCACGGCAATCACACGCTGCGTTCATGATTTGAAGCATTCTGTTCAAAACAAGCCACTCGTGCAAACTGTCAAAGACGTAATATTACGTCATCATCGCCAACCGATGTCTCGACAAAATGAAGTTCCCCTTAATTTCTGACAACATGGTGAGGAGAGAGTGTTTCATGTTGTATTTAGTGGTATTGCGACATGCTGGTCTGTCTGCCAGCATCAGGTGACCCTACCAGACAACTTCTCTCCCGCACGCAGATGAACACTGGACTTCAGAAATGGGAAACTACACAGAAAATGAGATCTGCCAACTATCAATTGGCAGAACAATGATGTCTTGACTTCGAGAAATGACGTCATCTAAAACATTTTCACCCCGTCCGCTACAATGTTATCAGATTTATAAAAAATACTTTTATCTCGTTTTTCTTTTCCCAGATTTCTTTTTGGTGAAAACATATTCATTCAACTGTTTGGCAATGAATGTGTTAAGATGGCAATCTTAGCCAATTAGGATGGAATATGAAAAATCGGACAGATCCATCTTGATCCCATGACTATGGAGATACTGTGTACTGATTCACATGATGTTTGGACAAAATCTGTAGGAGTAATATCAAATATTGTGTTTTGCAAAAATCGGCCTCCTGGTAGCGCTATAACAGACCAATCTGAACATTTTCAGGTTGTGCTCTGGCATCTAGGGAGTGTGCGTGTGCACAGTTTCGCTTCGATCGGGCCAACGGTGCCGGAGATTAGCTGTTCACAGACGGACGGACGGACGGACGGACGGACGGACGGACGGACGGACGGACACACAGACGGACAGACAAGGGGCAAAACATAGACTCGGCCACACCTTCGGCCTGGTGGAGACAATTAACCACTTAGGCCTTATTTCAAATATAGTGAAAATAGCCAATCTACAGACTTAATCTCGGTACTGCAGAAAGCATGGTGATGCGAGGTCATTTGCATGGATTTGTGTGTTTATGGTGCACACCTGTGGAGGAAATACCATAAAGAAACATGCAAAATGCAGCAGCTTCATTTGCATGATGAATTCTACTTTTCTGGACACGCTTTGCAACCCTGTACAAATACTGGAATATTAGACAAATCTATGTTTAAGAATAAATCACACTGGCCCATCAGTCTGCTATGTTGTACGATTAATATTCTACCCGGCCACAGTTCAAATAATTCAAAAAACATTCAGTTCCGCAATCATCTCATTAGATTGGAGGCTTATGAATCAATCATCAAAATACCGGTTCAATCCGCTCATAGCAGCATATAAAAGTCTGGTTGTTTTTTTCTTAGAAGAATCCCAGAAGTAGAGCGAGGAGTGCGAGGAACAGGTCAGACACCCGGTGATTAATGACGACTCGTTGCTTTTCATATCTCTGTAGGTATTGGCCTCGAGCGAGAGCTGGCCGTCTCCAGAACTCATCCGGCCTCACGAAGAGCACGGCATCGTGGGAACCGTATTAGACCGACCCAGTGAGCTGTCTCCGCGCGCCTCCAAAACAAACAAGGCAGACCTTTTTCAGAAATGGATGTGATAGCCATTAATCAGTGTCGCGGGCAAGTCCTGAACTCCCTGAACATGGAATCCACCTGAGAGGCGAGGTAAGCTATGTACCGCTCAGCTGTCTGTGGTCAGCGAGTCGTTGTGGCCTCGCTGGCCGAGACACACAAACACACACACACGTTCACCTGTCTGTCACGGCCAGCGCCTTGCACGGAGAGGTGAGCCAAGCCACCGCTGACTGCTAAATGTTAGCTAAAGGTCAGCGGTATACATGCCAGCACTGCCTTGCATTGGTATTTTCCCCAACCCAGACTTTACAATGAATGCATTAACCAGACGATATTTCTATTTAGGCAGAATCGCCTTTATCAAAGAGATATGCAGCCCGGGTAGTGAGACGGCCTCGAACCCAGGGGTATAGAGAGAATTACAAAAGGATTAGAGACAGGTATGGAGGAGACATGACAGGAGCTGCAACCAAATTCAGGTCTTTGATTTACAAACATAATATGGGAAGTGTAATAACTGGCTCCACCATCAGGTAAGCCCCACAACACTTAATAAACAGCATCTGTTTAAGACACTATGATACTTGACCTCTGGGATTGGGCCTTTCTTCTGCCATAATGCTCATCCCTGTTATCACACAGCATTCAGCCAGGCTAGTATAATGTTCAATGTTCGATCTCGCACAGAGAATCAAAGAGCAACAGCATCATTTAAAGGTAGAACAAGTAGAACAAGTAGTAAAAAAAACAACAACAATAGACTTGTACAAAAATAACCCCTCTCAATAATTCTTTAGAAGTGTGCGGCGGCGTCCCTTCCTTCTGCCTGTATTTTCTTGTTTAACTTTGTTTGGGACATTTCTGGTCGTAAACCATTTGGGCAGTAGGTGTGCGCTATTAGTGTTGTTGAGTTCAGGAGGAGGGACTAACTTTGAATGTTGTATTTACAAACCTACTCACACCTTGTAATACCATGGAAGGAGTAGCATCAATGGATCAACCATTACAAATCAATCATGATAGATATTTGGCTGACACATTTTGACCAAAATGCCACAGCAGTTGTTGTTGCAAAGCGACGTCTTTGTCAGACCTCATGGTTGACTTTTGTTGATTTGAACCTTTGATTCGCATGAATAAACAACAATGTGAAAATAGAGGCCCACCATGGAGGAGACTGCTTCACTTCATAATGATGGTCTTGACACACACCACCTGCTTTATCAAGGAGGCAGCCCTTTCACACTCTGTGTGTGTGTGTGTGTGTGTGTGTGTGTGTGTGTGTGTGTGTGTGTGTGTGTGTGTGTGTGTGTGTGTGTGTGTGTGTGTGTGTGTGTGTGTGTGTGTGTGTGTGTGTGTGTGTGTGTGTGTGTGTGTGTGTGTGTGTGTGTGTAGCGAGCAGGGGGCTTCTTCTCCTTGGTGGCAAACAGGAAGCAAAGAGACCCTGTTGTGAGAAAAGAGAAAGGAAAAGAAGAGGCAGGGAAGGAAGAGGAACAACATTTTCATCTTCTTCCAAGAGAATAGCGCCTGTAATAAAAGTGGGACAAGATGACCTCTCTGATCCCGTGTGAACTACTATACGAGGAATAGCCAAGATGTGCCCATCTACAATTAGGAGGTTGTTGGTCTGCTATTTTCCCTATTATTGAACATTTTGAATTTCTTTGAAAATTTGTGAAAGTTCTCACCTGTAATGACATGCCCAATATAAGATCGGCGGGTTGAAAGTTGTTTTGTTATAATTATGGATTTTGTGTGTGTGCGTGCACATTTTGATAATGGATGAGATTTGGGATCTTATTGACGATTTATATCAATTTATATAGATTTTGTTTTTACATAAGTTACACCCTCTCCACAGTCTCACTTGGTACAATGAAACATATTTCATATTATTTATAATAAGATATAATCTTCGTGGTTCAAAACACTTTAGTTAAGTAGTACTTTAGTTCATTATCACAGCACCACTGTTGGAAATCAAAGACATTAAAACCTTATCTAACATAACACCTACTCCTTATTTCTCCATTCAAACCCGAGGCTGCTCTGTTTGTTGGGTTATAAAGTAGCAGCTGGTTCTCCCTCACTGTTGTTTGGTCTTTAGAACAGCTTTAGCACAAGGAAACAATTGTGTCTTTAATGCTGTACATTCATACACATTAATGGCGGAGACAATGGTGCCGTAACCTTGGGTCAAATGAGTTTCCTCTCAATGCAAATGAGAGATACCACATTGGGTTATGTTTATGATTAGCAGGATGGCAGGTGGGCGCATGCACACACAGATGAATGAGAAATAATGCTCTTTGTACAACGGGGGCCAAAAGGGACCTGCATATTGTCCAAGGTTAAGTCGTGCGCAGGCAGGTTATAGTGAATGCAAAGTCTGACATGAATGTTGTTGCATACCTGTCTTTATTATTATGTTGCCTTAGTGCAACGGGGGAAAATCCTGTTGACCTTGTAAATCTGGGTATTTACCAGATTATTAAGTAGAATAATTCTTCTAACCCACAGATGTTGTGTTTAAGACAATTTCCTGCACTATAAGACATGCATGCTAACTGTAGGTGCATACTCCTGCCAGAGCCATTGTCCAAGGTACTGGCATTACTTGGACCCACTGGAGTTGGTCCCACGAGCGCTGCACAGTGGCTGCTCACTGCTCCTTTGGATGGATTTAATGTAGAGGACACATTTCCCCAAGGGCAAAATGAAGTAAAATCAAAATCAAAATCAATTCAAATCAATCAAATTCCTGGAAAATACAGCAGCGAGATGGGAACAATTCGGAAAGCTCACCTGATTTGAACCCATGAGGTTCCAGCCAGGGATATTATTTATTATAATGGGAAGACGTTAACATCAGTTTCATGATTAGATATAGCATTACAATGCAGACTGATAGGAAATGTGAGAGACAGAGAAGCAGAATGATTAAGATGGTGAGATGAGGCTTTGAACCAGTGACAGTTCTGATTAACACCCAGAACTGCAGTAATGAAATCTGAGCGACGAGTCCAGAGCAAGTCTTTCTCCCTTGAAAATAAAACATTGTCGCACCTTTGAGCAAGGCACTGAAAACCACTAGGAACTGTACCAGTCAAAACTGTACTCAACTAACTTGAGTACAGTTTTGAGGTACTTTTACTTTATACGTCTACTCCACTACATCTCGGAGGCAATTATTGTACTTTTTACTCCCCTACAATTATATTATTATTATTATTATTATTAGGGGGCCAAGCACGTAGTGCAGTGGTCTCCTATTGTTTTTGTTGGATTTATTATATCTTGCATATTTCGCAGCATTAGCCTAACCATGCTGTCGGTTTTTACAAAACTCTGCAAAATGGTAGAGGACTATATCAAATGGCAAAGACACGAAACCCACAACCATTCGCCAAAGGCTGGCGCTATAGCACTCAATTGGAAATGCTAACTTTGAACAGGTATAACTCATGCCTCGTTTGGCCTAAAGCCATGAAACTTGCTTACACATGTGCCTTAACTCATGAGGATCAAATCTGTCACTTTGAACAGTAGGCTCCGCCCTTAGATTTTCTGCCATTTTGTGCAGTTAGAAAAAAAACTTTAACCCGTTTTCCTCCTGGTATTTTTGAGCAATTTGCGTGAAATGTTCTTCACACAATCTATGGACCATTATCTAAAATCCCAGTTGCGGAGAAGTTTGTACGTGAAAAAATGAAGCCTTCATGAGCCAATGAATATTGTAGAGGGCATGGCATCATTAAAAAAATAAGAAAAGAAACCTGACAGAAGGAAAATCGTTTTGCTTTTCAACAAATTTAAACAGTGCTGTTGTAGTTGAATGGGTAGAAAGGACGCATGGGAAACAGAAGGTCACAGGTTCGAATTCAGGCCACGGCTAAACCGACTGGCAAGACATTGTGATAAAAAACTATAGCCCAATTAGAATAGTAGAATCTGTCCATGTTGTGTAGACAAAGTAAAACATTTGGCAAACGTTTTACTTGATGACTTGATGAATTTGAAGAGTTTGAAATCTACCATTTTAAGCAACATAATAAAGACTTGCATTTTAATATCTCCAATCCCTCTGCTTAGCTGTTTCCAATGCTCATTTGTTAACTGCACGGGCTGCTTTCTCTAAAGTTAAATCTATTCTGTTTCTATGGCTTATTGCACATATCGCATATTGCGTTTTGCATATTGCCTATCACATTCCTTGGCCCCCGTACAGCTGCTATATTTATTATTATAGCAACATATATCAAACCACACATTATGTGTCGTAACTTAATCAACATGACACACAGGAGTGTCCAGTGCTGCTTATACTGTAAATTAGTTGGCATTGTCTTTTTATGCAGGGCTATGGTGGTGGGATGTGTGTAGTTTAAGGGCAGTTAGTTCAAATATTGATCATCTCTGAAGAAGTATGTTCTCCTAAAAATTATATCACAGTAGCTGGAAAGGGTAAAGATTTGTGTTGTACTGTATGTAGAAACAAAAGCACACACACGCACATGCACACGCACACGCACACGCACACACACACACGCAAACAAGGCTTTTGAGTTATAGTTTTTTGGACCCCTGTATGGTCTTCTAACTAGGCTCCTAATTGAGAAATTAATGCAGAAAAATCAATTGGCCTCAAGTTTTTATGTCCAATATATTCCTGAAGGCTTCAAGCAAGCAGCGATCAATGTTTTCCACACGAGTGGCTCCACAGCTCTGTCTCACTCTTTTGTTTCTTGTGTTCATAGCTGCAGGATTTCGATATGTGAATTTCAATGAACACAAACATTAATGAATTCTCTTCAGCATCCTGTGTACTGCACACACAGTATGTATTCCAGGGCATGAAAAACGATGTCTTTTGGTTGGCACTTAAGTATCATTTAACGCTAGTAAGTGTTCTACGCATTGGGGCGTGTGGTGCAGAAACGGTGCCCTCGCTGGCAATGCGTTTGAGTTAGGCTTATTTACATTACAAACTCGGGATGGTTCTGTGATCCTCCTCCGTTCCTTTGTGACTGCATGCATCGCTGTGTTTGGTGTGGAGTGCTAGCCTTGGGGACAATGCCTTACTTGGGGCAAAGCACATCCACCACCAGTTCAATGGTGGTGAATCCCCTTTGACACGACTGCCTTTCACCGACATTCTGTGGTGAGAGGCAATCGTTGTAAAGTGGTGCCGCATCATTTGATCACCTACACAAGCTGAGGTGATAGGTAAAACAGAGGAGTGCTTAACTTATACGCTGTCGTAAGACGGTGTTGCATGCCGAAAACACCCCATCTACAAGCTCTCAACGCATCATCTGCTTGATACTTCGACGTATGTTGGTGTCGCTCCTTGAAACAACAGAGGAGGTCAATGGAGTGGTTTCGCCCTGACTGGATTTAACAATTTAAGGCCTACTGTATACATACTGTAGGTAAAATAGCAATACAATACAATATAAAAGCTCACACACAACGTGTTGCATCGCAATGCCGATCTATTATTTTTAGTTTGGACAAGTTTCACCTATAACGACATGCCCAAAATAGGGATGCCAAGGTTGAAAGTGGTCGACAGTTGTTGCCCGTTTGAAAATATCAACAGGAATAAAACTGACCTTCGATCACGGGCCGTACTTTTGGACTAACTTGACGGGGAGAAACCGAGTGCCATGTTCCATTTTGTGTTCATTAACCACCTTCCAAATGCATCACATAAGCCCAGAGATCAGATCACAGTATATTTGATCAATATTAATAAGGATAGGCAAACTCCTCCAGTAATTACCACAGGCTCCAGGCTTTGATTTCGACCATTACTAACGCCTCTGCATCTTTAGATTAAAAAACACGACCCTCTTTTATTTCGTAACATTAAATCCCGACATGCATCTTCTAAAAGCCCTAATAAGACAAAGATAAGATTTGCATCCCCATACAAGTGTCTTTTTCAATTGATTATGAAGCCGCCATTGATGTGAGAGAAATTGATGTTTTCCTCTGTTCTTAGGGGCCGCTAATAGAAGGGGCGGGCTTCGAGGAGGAGACTTTGCCACTTTGATCTTCAATCAGTAAAAAATCCCACTTCTTCTTTGTCAGGCTATATTTGGCAAATAACGGTGACAATCCACAGGGCTTGGAAAGAAATAGAGAGAACGCGAGGGATAGAAGCAGAGAGAAGGAGAGCACTGGAGAGGGAAAAAAAAGAAAAGGAATTATTTTGCTTGTGACATTTAGGACCTAAAACAAAATGGCTGGATGGCAGGATAGCAGTAAAATAGTACACATGCATCCAAACTGTAGGGCAGGAGCAGGACAGAAAATCTGCAAAAAGTGAAAAATAGCAGTGCACGGACTCTGTATTTTGTGGCAGGATAAGGCTTTAACATGGCTCTTCCAAAAACACCAAGACAGATTATTTTGTGATTCAGTCACAGGGAGCCTGGACAACAACAGGAGGTGCCAAAGCAACCAAAATCTAAAACCCAGGTGACACTGTCATCGTCTGTGGGTGACAGGAAATATTTCAAAACTTGTTTATTTTGGGCCGAATCAAATATCACACAACCGATCCCATGTTAGTCTGTGTGACATTATAAGCTGTGTCACACACAAAAGGCTTCCACTGAAGCCCCCATGAAAAACAACAGGTGGATGTAAGAAAAACAACTTTCGCCCCAACATGGCTGCCAGCAGCACTGAGGATAGGAAGGAAGGAATCAAGAGGCTAGGATGGTACATTCTGAGCAAGTGTCAGGAAAGCAGTCATTTTCCATTTGCCTCTCTGCTGCCTGCAAACGTGTGCATCACCTGCATGTCACGCACATTTTGAATGCATAATTTCTCATTTTGTTTTGTCGCGGTAATATGCACAGTGGCGCTGTCACGCTGACCATGCCTGTGTACCTGACATGGCAGCCAACAGAAAACCTATGGGATGACTATTTTATGTATAGCCACTAGATAACATAAATACTGAGTGGACAAATGTGTTGTACAGATCTTGCAACAAAACTACCGTTGTCTTCATCTGTTTCACGTTTCAATAATAGCCATTTCAACATGGTTCGGTGAACTCACGTCAAACAAAACACATAGTGCATAAGTCAGGTCAGAAGGTGACGGGAGATAAACAAAAGACAACGGTAAAACCATAAATAAAATCGAATCAAACTTGTTCCCACTAGGATGCTAATGGAGGCATCAATGAGCACAATGCGATACATACATTGTTCGTATCTTACAAACCACAATAGAGAACACCTCCGTTTAGCTTTAGGTGTTACGGAGGCGGGCGGCCTCTGGATTATGAACAGTTACATCTGGTCTTTGTTTTCCTTCTCATCCATATTTACATCTTCTGAAAAGAGCCCAAATCTACAGTGAAAATAAGCGCATTTGCATATATGCTGTTCAACAGGGAGAAGGGTCTTAAAACGGACCACCGTCAACAGGTGATGTCGACTGCATTGAGAAACAATTACGACATCTGTAGGGACCCCTTTATCTGTGTGGGATAAGAAAGAAAAAGAAAACAGACGCTGTGGTCTGCAGGCGCAAGAGAGATGCATGCCAGTGGAAATGAAACTCACCCACAAAAGGCATGGAAAGAGAAGACAAAGGGAGAGCTTCATAGCACTAAACGAGGAATCAAATGCAGGTGAAATAAGCACAGGTCGGATAACAAAGGGCTGAGAGAGGAGCGGAGCGGGCGAAAACAAAGGAGAAATAACACCGTCCAGTTAAAAAGGGACACGGTGAGGAGAGATGGAGAGATAGACGGCAGACAGAGCGATAGATGAAGATGGGCAGGGAGTGGGAGAGAGAAAGAGAGAGAGAGAGAGAGAGAGAGAGAGAGGGAGAGAGATCACAGCAGGAGGTGGTGGAGAGGCTAGGGGCAGGCTCCAGGCAGCAGCGAGGGCATGGGAGGATTTCAGGCCCCCAGATCAACAATAGCACACTCAATATACCCCCAGCAGACAGGAGAAGGGGCTGGAAGAAACCTGATACTGCCTCGACACATGCGAGCGCTGATTTACAAATGTTTACATCCTTTAAGGAACACAAAAAGACGCGTCGATTCGTGGTCGATATCGGCCCATGGAGCCCAAATAGCATTTTGCCGATCTATATACTGTATGTTAGGCTACCGTGGAGGCTGAGGGGAGGGGTTGGGGGGCGGTGGTGTTTATTTATTTTCGTTTGCCTCTTCGGCTTTGACACAAGGTCCATTTCTGACTCTAGCCCCTTATCAATGTTTAAATACCATCTAAAAGGGGGGGGGGGGGGGGGTATGTTTGAATTTTGGTATCTGCGGAATTGAGAGTGGACAGCAGCGAGTTTCTGCCCTGAAAAGGAAGCTGTATTATTCAAGGACACCTTGCGTATTTATCTAAACAACAGTATGTTATGTGGCATATATTGTGTCAACATCTGATGAAAAGAAATCCTGTTTCACGGCAAGGAAACTGAAAAGTGTTGCCAAACAGTGTGCTTGTGTGTGGTCCCAAATTCCCCATGACACCCAGTTGAAAATGAAAGGCACATTTCTTTTTAGTCATTTGAAAACAGTCACCAAACAGTGACGATAGATATGTTGTGATGACTGATCCGTATAAATAGAAACACTGGTCCCTAACTTCAATTTTAAATAGCAAACTATATGGAGAAATCAGTCATCAGCCATCAATAGGTTCAGTTCTGCCCTGGCATACAGTATGTAAATACAATGTACTATAAATGGTGACGTGACAATACAATCTTGGTATAGTCTGGGAAAAGCAGACCAGGCTATCTCGCAGCAGAGTTCAGTATGCATAGATAGAAGATTTTTATAGATTTATAGATTTTTATAGAATATTCCGAATGTGACATCAGCTTCAAACCGAGCCAACTCTGCAAACCTGTCTAAACACAAATTTATATTTGGGCTTTTTGGTGACGGGCTGACCGACTGGGAATTACAGTCAAATATGCTTCCATTCCTAGATCATTAAGTCAAACACGCAAGGCAACCAAATACTTTATAGTACTCTGTTTTATAGGACAAAAATTAGGCTACCATACAGCCAAGTCATTCATTGAATGATAAAGCTTGTGTGGAAAATGCACAGAATATTATTTCAACCTTTATCTTCCCAGAATT
The DNA here is from genome assembly GCF_963454915.1 of Gymnoscopelus microlampas. NCBI lineage: Eukaryota > Metazoa > Chordata > Actinopteri > Myctophiformes > Myctophidae > Gymnoscopelus > Gymnoscopelus microlampas. Next base: position 15,457,109 of record NC_139951.1, read on the forward strand.
ATATTATTTCCAGACAATAAAAGCATAATATGATTTATAAGGAAACTTGTACATCACATGAATAATAACAGAGGCAGTTTTCATTCCAATGTTTCATATTTCAGAGAAAGCTTTCTTTTTTCCTTTTGTTTTCCTTTTGTTTCGGGTCACGGGTCAGGATTTGCGACTGTTCAGACTAACAAGAGAATAAATCCATGCCAGGTCAGGCTGAAATGAATGTCTTCTCACAGATGTCTTTAAAGAGCAAACCACAGCTATGGCACAGAGGCAGACGCTTAACTTTACTCTTCATAACAAGCAGGAAGGAGGTGAAGAGTCCAACTCCACCTTTTTTCACTTAATCCTTGTCTAGAGTCGGGAGGATATTCAGGGTTGTGCATGTGGCCAGCAGGCGCTACAACGGCAGCTGAAAAGCTCCGGTGAGGAATGAAGGGCTTCGTGTAGCGGTTACCGGCTCACTGAAGCCTCCGACCAAGTGACCACCAGCCCCTCTCAAAAGTAACTCAAGCCAAAAGTGAACATAAGAGTGTCTTTCTCTCAGCCCCTGTTAGAGCCTGCATCCATAAAAAGCTCCATTGGTTCGCTCAGTCTAAAGGTGGACGCCTCGTTCAAACATCTCAGACCAGAAACTATTAAAAACCCCTTCCAAAAAACCCCACAAGGGGCAGTTTTTGGCCTCGTGAGGACGCCAACCTGAATGCGCCGGTCAGATTGGCGTTTTATAAAGGGTAATGAGGGTCGGAGAAATGTTCACGTCTTCGGTTTTACAGTACAGGCCCAGCGCAATGTAGCTACTGTGATTCTTTTTATATGATTTATTTCAGTTTACTTCAGTGATGTTATTTTTCTCTAGACTTTCTTGCTTCGGAGAGAAACACTGTGTGGAAACGGAACACTGGGATGTGGGCACAAATAAAGTGCTGAAGAAAAACTTTAGTCATCTTCCTCGCAAATGAAAATTTCAGAGGGCGTGATGCTCGGCGCTCCGTGCAGGTCCACCGGTGGCCCTCTACCCCGCCACGGCGCCACAGAAAAATCGGTGTCAAAAAGTCTGTTTTCCAACAGCGCCTGATCTGCATATTTGAATAATACATAGTGCTTATAAGCATATTAAATGGAATGTGGCCACACGTCATTTGAAGGCAGAGATTAGACCTTCCCAGTTAATTATAAAGATGTCAAATGTCAACGGGTGAACCCGCGCCCCGGGGTCGCCCCCTTTAGTGTGGTGATTATATGCACAAACTATAGATAAAGTGTCATCATACAGGCTATTAAGGTTCCCCTTGGCTTTATTACTATGCAGCATCTGTCAGAGGAGGAAAGACAAGAGCATGCACTGCTAATGGTTTCTCAAACAGTTAGCGAGCTCAGCCTCACATTTCCCTCTCACACTTTGAAACAAAGATTAATACCAACAAAGAAGGAAAAACTAATAGGGGGAGACCCAACTGATGTCGAATTAAGGAATTAAGGAGTTTTGCCTTTAAAAACTGGCACCCAGTTTGGTTTTGAGTCCATATGGCAAAGACAAGTGGTCTTGTTAGTGTGTGTACATATGTGTGTGTGTGTGTGTGTGTGTGTGTGTGTGTGTGTGTGTGCGTGCGTGTGTGTGTCTGAGGGTGGGGCTTGTTTTGGTCATTACCGAACCATTAAGAGCCAATCAGTGCAGCCTAGTGGAAAGTGGCACGGTGCCTCAGAGAGCACCTTGGGGGTTCACCTTGACAGGACCGCCAGTCAAACATGGCGGCCTTCGCTGTGTTCCTGTCAATCTGCCTCCCCCTGTGAAGTTCATTTAAAGGGAGGCAGAGCCGGCTCACTAGCTCCTATAACAGGTAAGAGGGAGGCCCGTATTATCAGCCCTCAGAGCGAGCAGGGAGGAAGTCTGATGTGCTCTTTCAACTGTACTAAACTGTCTGTATAAGCCCAGCTCACCGACTGCCCTGACACGCACACGCACAGACACGCACACACAAGTTTATGTTACAATACTTGTGAGGACATCAATATTTTAGGACAGCCATTTTATGAGTGTATTTTTTAATACATTTAGCTATTTTTAAACCTGCACCTTGCAAGCTCAAAACGCACAATATTTCCGGTGCATGACACTGACACGCAACTATGTATGAATTATGTTTAACTCTATTTCCAACCCCTAAATCTAACCTCTAAATGTCTAATCATAATCCTAACCCCAAACTAATTGTAAATGTATCGCGAAAAATATTTGTTCAACCATAGAATAAGCGTTTTTCATGTGAGAACCAGGAAAAGGGTCCTCACAACGTCTATTTCTCATATTATAGTATACTTGTGGGGGACATTTGGTCCTCACAACTGTAGTAATACAAACACACACACAAACACACACACACACACAAACAGTGGCGCCGCGAGCTGATTAGGACGCAGGCGGAAACCAAGGAGAAAAGAAGACAAAAAAAGGAAGAGGAGAGAAAGAGATGAGAAGGTTTGATTAGCATGGGAAAATGGAGATGTAAAAAAAAAAAAAAAGAGAAGAAAGTAAAGTAGAAAGATGGGAGGGGGGTCTGAGGATGAAGGCGATTAATTCTAGGAGAGCCAAGATGGTGTATGTTAGGCTGTGCAGGATAGAGACTGTGTGTAAATAAAAGGAGAGAGAGAGACAGAGAGAGAGAGAGAGAGAGAGAGACAGAGAGAGAGAGAGAGAGAGAGAGAAAGAGGAGGGGGGGTGTGTGGGGGGGGGGGGGATAAGAGAGTTAATAGTATATTTTTACAATGGAAGCTATACCGCGGTCCACTTTTCAGATTTTACGAGGGAGCCGGGGGGCCAGGCAGTTTGTTTTGGTTTAGGGGGAGCTGACACAACCTCAACCACAACCTTCGACGTCAAGCGCTGCTCCACACGCAAACACACACACACACACACACACACACGCACGCACACGCACGCACACACGCACACACGCACGCTTGCACGCACACACACACACACACACACACACACACACACACACACACGCACACACACCCCTAATATTTCATAGGGTTTAGCCCCTGCTGAGTAACTCCAAGGCCTTTTCAAACAACCCGGCCCTCCACGTACCTGGTTGCCAATATCCACTACTGTGGAGACAATAACACGTAACTGAGATCCACAGCAATTGGAAAAAGTGAGACAAACACGGTCAGTCTGAGATGATTGCCTCGTGAGTCGCTGGTGGTGAGCTCCAGAAAATGCACATACAGTATCATATTACGCTTTGTTTTTATTTGTTTATTATATTATTTTAATTATTTTAAATGAAAGCGAAACCAGAGTTCGGAAAGCGAGGAAATCAATCAAGAGGGTGAAGAAAGTTGACGAGTCCAACTTAGCTTCTATCTGAACAACAACTGCACCGTAGCATTTCATTGCACGGGCGGAAAAGACAATCAATTTTTGTGCGTTTTGGAAGGCTGAGTCCAAACACAATTACCTAGACTCATTTTGGACAATGTCCTCCGGGTCTTAGAAAGGTAAGATAGAAAGGTAAGACTTTCCAGAACTAAAACTTTAACTTGTGTCAGTGCACGGGTGTGCACGGACAGACACACACACACACACACACACGCACGCACGCACGCACGCACGCACGCACGCACGCTCGCACACACACGCGCGTGCTCGCACACGCACACGCACACGCACAAGCACACACACACACACAAACGCACGCACATACGCACGCACACACTCACACACACACACACACAGTAGGATTGCTTAAAGTTGCCTCATGCTCGATTCTTTCACTTTCTGCAAGTTTTCTGTCTCCAGTTTAGGCCTACTGGTATTCTGCTGTAATCCCATTAGACATTGCCAGGAACTCAAACTGTGTTTGTGTCCATAAACTGGGTTCCGCACTTCAGTCCGCCCACTTACAGATAACGTTCTGCGCAGCGTTCTGGACTGGTTAATGGATATGACATACGTACATTCTCTGGAGCTTCTGTTTGTCAGCCAAGACGTAACCACCTATAGCTATAGGTGGTTCCTTAAACTTTTAAATTTCAAGGCCCCCCTTTAACTCTGTCTACAAATGGAACCAAATTATTTGGTTCCAGTTGTAGGGTCAATTTAGAACCCCCCTAAGGAACCCTGAGGGCCCTAATATGCGCGTCTTAATGACCAGGTCTTATGACTTAACTTAAGACCTGGAGGCGTGGCCAATGCTGTTTCACTATTTTGAGTGGCCAAACAGCATTGGCCACGCCCCCAGGTCTTAAGTTAAGACATAACACCTGGTAATTAAGATGCGCAAAATAAGGCCCTGAGAGTCCCTTGAGATTGTTGGATGATGAATAGAGAAAATAGCTGATCTACAAGCTCATGATGCGCCACATCACGACAGCTTGTCTATCTGCTATTTTTGCCATTTTGGAAAATGTGATTAACGCACTACAAAGGAGCCATAACCCTTCTGGAAGGTGATGATGAAGACTACTTTACAGTTCTCAAATTTAAAATCTTCAGTAGACACACGAGGTCCAAGGACACATGTTACTATAAAAAAAAAATCATTTAGTGATAAGAAGAACACGCCAGCCGTTTGTTTATGGACTCATCTTTGTTATTGAGGCCATTCAGACTGAATATTGAACCATCAAACACTCCAATTTTCGCCACTCTTGTTTTGTTTTGTCTATATTTTCCTCAAGCTGGGTGTCATCGGAGAGTAAACTATGTGTATGTGTAGGCCTTTGTATTTTTTTTCCTCCTCTGCCTCTCTCTTCTCTTCTCTCTCACTCCGGATGTGCACGAGCGAGCCGTTGTGTACGTGGGTGCACGTGTGTGTGTGTGTGTGTGTGTCTGCGAACGACCGTGTGCAGGCTTTGTTTTTCTTTTTGAACATCCCTTTGATGTCGCTGTTTATTTATTTATTTCCCTGCCTGCGAAGGCCCTTTTTCAGCAGTTAGGGTTACAGCGGATTGGGCGCCGCGTTGCACTGAGTGCCATCCGTCAATGAGAAAGCCTCTGACGGATGAACCGGTGACCCCGCCTTTCCCGGAACGCAGCGGCTCCGAGCCGAAGCCGACAACGCTGGGGGAGTTTATTTTTTATTTCTTTCTGAGGAAGACAACGCGAAAAAAACGAACCGAGAGGGCTTCTGCTTCTGCTTCGGCAGCTCTCCGTCTGGCTCAGTATCAATGTGTGTCACATGTAAAACTAGTATTTCATCTCTGGCCAGGGAACGCATTGTTCTCAGCTTGGTTTCCCCATAACAATGGAACTGTGCTACTGCTGTGATACCACGCTGATACTACTACTATTGTAATACTGTTTTTTATGGAGCTCCTTAAGAGCCCCCTTGACAGCTGATGCGACGCAGGTTTCTTAAAGAGACACTCCGGCTCAGTTTAAGGATTCTGTTGTGGTTCTTGTACGGTGGAGGGAGGCAGGGCCCGTTTGTTTTACTGTGGACATGAACGATTGTCTCTCAGGGCACAGAAGTGGCGGGTGGGGGTGGGGGGGGGGGATATTACATAAGAACAAAATGGCCGCTCTGGGGATATGGTCAATGTGTACAGTGAATTAGTACCGATGTTATGAATAACTGTGAAAGCACTAAAGCAACCAGGAGGAAATGGTAGACTCGGATAAAAGTGGACTTTTTGTTCCATGTGCTTTATTGTGAATATTGTTTAATATGGGTTGTTATACTAAATATGTAAAATGTGTATTATTATGCTATTACTTAATGTCCCCCACAATGTCTTGAGCTTATACTATATAACCTTATTTCAGCTTTTGAAGTATTGCAGAAGTATTAATTTTGTATTGATTATTACCCACTTTCAACCTGTCGTCCCTAGTTTGGCCATGTCATTAAAGTCGTCAATGTAACCAAAATATTTACAATATATACAATACATACAATAGCCTAGATAAAGGACAATTGGAATTTGTTCAAGTGCCCTGTATGGGCATGACCTAGTAGTATTGTTGCCATGTATGTCCAAAACCGTTACTTTTCAGGAAATGGAACAAAAACTTTCAGAAATAGTGAAAATGGCACATCTACAAGTTTGTAAGCTTGTAGGTCGGCTATTTTCATTACTTTAGCTTGACACTCTTGTATGATGAAGGAGAGCATTAAGTGATTAAAAAAACATAAATAGTTAGAATATGGAGACAAGAGGTTTCTGCCCGACAGCAGCTCTATGTGAACAGAGTCAAAACATTGTCCTCTGCCTGCAGTGTCCACGACTCAGCTCACATCTACGTGGCAGTGGAATGCAGGGCCACTTAACGCTCATACACAACAGGTAAGGTACACACCGCAGACCACTTATCTTGAGGTCCCAGAAACTTGAACTTGCATTCCTGCGGGGAAAAGGTGCATTTTCAGTGGCTACCATTTCCTCTGTCTTCTAAGGTTTCCCCCGGGTTTTCAATTGGTCTGACCTCCGAGCGGCCGGCTAATGGAAGATGGATCCACGCTTCCTCACTCAGTAATGCTTCCGAGCCTAGCTTGGGTTGCTAGCAGGTGACGTTCAGGAAGTTGGCGTGAAACTGCGCATCAAGAGCCGTGAGGCGAAACCCGCCTGTGGTTTGCAAGATAATTAAAGATTTTTAGTTTGTTAGTCACAGTGTGACAACAGAGCAGGGTGGTGTATGAGACAGAGATTAAGAGACAGGAGAAAGGGGTGTGTGCTGTATCATGTCTTTCCTCACTCTGCCCTCAGCCTCCTCTCTCTCTCTCGCTGTCAAAAATAAATAAATACATAATGAGTAAAGAAAAACAAAAGAATTGAAAAGAAAGTGTGTGTCAGGCACAACAAATTCGACCCAGCCCTTTTAAACGGAGGAACATTGGGTGAGCTCTGGCTTGGCTTTTATGGGCACTGATCCACTTTGGAGATTATGGAGAAACTGTGACTTTAACCACTTTCAACCTGGCGTCCATATTTTAGGACATGTGTTTATAAGCAAAAATATTAAAAAATGTTGCAAAAGATTCAAAAAGTAAAAATGTTTCGGTAAATCAGGTATTTCTCGCTAATCGTCTGTGCGTAAGTGGTCACGGTCACTCAAGGTCAAAGGTCATGTTCTCAAATAGGGAATTTTATTTTTCTGTTTGTCTATTTATAGTAAACATGTCTCTATCTTTAACCATTTTTGAGTTATAGTGGTAAAAAAATGTTTTTGACATACAACCTTGACACCCAGGACTTTGAACCCTAGCAATATTCAATCATTATTATCATAGAAAGGATGAAGTAAATTGGAAAGATGTTTATGAAGTTACAGCTGAAAATGACCTTTGACTTTGAACCAATTAACCCTGAAATTGAATTATGTAATCTAGGGACTATCCCACAAGCTGTCCAAGGAGGAGGGCACCATATATCCTCAGGATAATGTATCCTTAGAAATGATTTTGTTTTTGTTTTACCTTGCCCCCATTATCCCAAAAATGTAATCAGGTATTCCGGGGACCTTCACTCATCGTTCCGGAAAGATGCAAGTATGTAAGTTGCTAACAGACAAACACACAAAGCGGACGAAAACACACCTCTCTGTTCTGTGTGCGTGTGTGTATTTATGAAAGGAATAAAAAAAAAAAAACTATCTTTAAAAAGAGAGAGAGATACAAGGAGAAAGACTGAAAGGATGTCAGCACAGCAGCCATAAACAAGACTCAAACGTGAGAGTACAACAATAGCAGCCCAAGGCCAACGGCACAATCCCCCAGCCTACAGTCTCCACTGGACATGAGTGCTCCAGGTAGCGTCACTGAGCCGGCCTTTCTTTACAGAATAACATACAAAACAATTCTTAGTTACACGTCTCCTGTTTTTACCTACGTCCTGTGCTATTGTCCCCCAGTGGAGAACAACCACCACTTAAGGAGACATGGTATAAGCGCCACAGTTCTCTGGGGCCCATTGAAAGGCAGTAGCCTATGTATGTTGCTGTAAGATCATTGCCTTTCTAAAAAGGATCCGTCCTTCAACCACGGCTATCAGTGAGACATACGAGACGGACGCATTTGATTTCAATGGCCGCAAACAGCGGTCGAATTGAAGAAACTCCCTATTCAACTCATGAAAGCGACATTCTTTATACGTCCATTGGCATAATTTCTATGGCTTGTACATTTCATAAATTCAATTCTAGAGCGCTTTTCCTTGGAACATTGATCGAATAACCTCTGTTCTACTCTTGTCTACTCCCTATTTCTGCTGTCATCTCTTCTTCTCTTCTTTCAGCAAAAGCCCCCCATACCCCCCCTCCCCTTCCCGACATACCTTAGTCCATGACAAAACACCCTGATGAATTCAAGATTAAATATTCACAATTATTACACTTAAATGTCTTGCCTGCATCAGATGGCAAAAGGCTTTCAAGTCTGCAGAAAACAAGAAAAAGAAAACCTGTTTATTTAGGTAGAAATCTTTTCACAAGAAATCTGATAAAAGTGGATTTCACATGAGCTGACTCAGTTAATTAGCAATTTTAACTGTTTTAGTCTGGCTCCACATAATTATTTGTCAAACATAAAACACTAGTCTTGCACGCTGGCCATTTAATTGGTCCAGTTTTGAATCATTGACGGGCACACATGACAGCATCTTGTCAAAGGCATCCAATGTAAAACTGCAACAAAATGATAGTGTCAGTAATTGTCGAGTTTTGTACGTTTCTTAAATGCCAGGACATGCATATTTATACATGTGAACCAAGAACTTTATATATCAAAAATATCAGTGGAGAATGGTTGATATGTTCAACTGTGTGAAAATCTGGTCTTTTCACTCTAAACTAAATTTGTCTCCAGGCCTGGCCTGGAATACAACAACATGGGATACATATGACCCACATACAGTATACTATAGGTGGGGCTAGTCTAACCCTTCAATTTACAATGACAATTTAGGCATTTAGCAGACGATTTACAGTAAGCACGGTCAACACAAGGTAATACATCAAATGCATAGAGACAGTGTAGTGCCTCAGTAATCTAGGATCATAGGTAAACCAAGAACCTATCATCAGTCTAAACAATAACAATAATTATATCTAAAAATAAATAATATATACATTGAAACTATACAAGCTATAGGATGCCAGGTCAACAAATGAACCTGGCATCTGTATGAATAACATGCTATCTAAATTACATTTAACCTTGGCATAAGACTGCATGGCCGTCAAGGCTATAGGACAAGTGCTACGGCAAGAGCTACGGGATAAGTCTGAAGAGGTGAGTCTTCAGATTACGGCAGACAATTGGGAGTAAGTCTGCAGTTCTAACTGCGACGGGGAGTTTGTTCCACAGTTTGGGAGCCAGAAGGAAAACTGTGTTTCTATATTTATTCCATATACAGTACATGTGAACAGTTTTCTCACCGCCAGTGAGCTATGCATCTGTTGTCACCCCGGACTGTTTCAGCTCTCCAAATGAACCAAACAGAAGCACAGTGAGTTTCCATATCTATGGTAGACAATACTAAAGTAGTGAATAGTCAGGGCTTGTACTTTAGTTCTAAGAGACCAGGCACCATATTATGAAGGTGACTGTATCATGTGGTTGTAAGAGACAAAGCACTAGCCACAGTATGTAAGCCACTACAGCTCCCTGTGGCATGCAGACTGCAGGCAAAGGTCACTGGCTGGCTGCTGTGCGATGTTGGTGTGTGAATTCAGCATTTAATCCCAGAGTGTAATTGAGCGTCTCCTTGTCTGGAGAACCGTACAGGGATTGAACCCCGATCAATCACCCCTCTCTCTCTGGACAGTCCAGCTCCACATCACTTTTACATGTGGTTGGCTTCAACCACGTCGCATGAGGGGGTCCGGTGAAGGAACGGCTTTGCTTAACTAGAAACCCACCAGACTGTTCACAGATGTGCTGAATGTAACATAAATTCATTTATTTTCATAACAACAATACAGAGTGACACTCATATTAAGTCATGGTAGCCTATTGTATATTGTACTTGTTAAGTTAGATAAGTATTTTTTAAGTTGTCCACTTAAATTATCTTATTTGGGAACCTTTGTGCTGCCAGTTTACATTGAGTTGAATTCTGATATCTTCTTTGCCGTACAGAAAATAAAAATAACTCTATCTCCACGGCAGCGTTTGTCCTGTATGTCAGCCTTTGTGGCTTACTTTAACAACCGCGCTAACGGCACAATTATTCGATTTCGACCCCGCCTACACTGGTCAGATTAAGTCCTATAGGTCAAGAGGGTTGGTCTGATTAGCATACAAGGAGTGCATGCTACTTGATACCCCGAGACACAATTATTTTGCAAATAGTTTAGTTGACATTACAGGTTAGGATATAGTTGGCCCTTTGAAGACCTTTAGCTGGAGGCAACCTCTTGGAATTGACACCAATTACGTATTAAATATTACTGAGTGGATTGCTAGATAACAACCGGATATTTTGTGATGGTGACTCATTCACAGTGAGCAATTACTGTTTACTGTTTTGTTACCTTTGTGTGAAGATTCACCCTAAAACAGAATTCACATAATATCTAACACCGCACATTATGCTATTTCGAAAAATCTATGGTATTTGAGGAATGAAGGCATTCTTAATGGCAGGAGAAAGACATTTTCATAAGTCTAATTTGTGATCATCAAACAATCTGTCCTGAGGGCAGTTCTCTCAACAAAAAAGTAAGTTGATTTATGTTTTTGTCTGTGCGTATGAAAGTTGTACTGTAAGTGATCCTCATTTGGATATGAAAGCTAATAAAATATTTTGAATTATGACAATAAAAGGAGCTGTCTGGACGCATTAAATCATCAAGTGAAACTCTGTTTTAGACTTATTTTTCTTTTGAAATCCACCATGGACTTACATCTTCTGGATTTCAACAGTTTGCGAGTTTTGAAGCAAACCGTGTCATGTCATGCAAAACCACACTGTTGATAAAGTGGTAATGAATTAAAATGTGTTGCTTTCCTTTCCATCAGCCTGCTGACTGCGAAAAAGGCAAAAAATAGCCAATCTACTACAAACTGAGCTTGCAGATCGGCTTTTTTTGGCAATCAGGTTTTAAGGCAGGGTTTGTTGTGACTGCTGTGATCTGGTTTAGAGTCCATCTCAGTAACATTGCTTCACTCTCTCGGCTGCTAGACACAGACCATCCTCTTCAGCCCACAATACCCAGCTGATTCCCAACCCCTTTCCCTCACATGATTAGAATTTCTGCCGTGGCCTCTGGGATTCAGCGATTTGAACATATTTTATTTAACCGCTTTTGTAAGCCCTAATATTCAACAGCTGTGATCTATAGCTGAATTACAATTTTCAGGGTCAAGGTGGGACTTGTGAAAAGGGAGGGGGGTTTACTGTATTGGTAGGGAAAGGGGGGGGTGGCTGTGGTGTTTGCTGGAGAAACGGGTCGGGGGGAAAGAGAAAAAGAGGAAGAATCTTCACGAGTTGTCTTTAAAAATGAATGAGAAAATGGGTAATCCCAGAGTCACGGCATGTGAAGAGGGAAAATCAATATGGCCTTTCAGTTCTTGGGGGCCCTCGCAAAGTCCTTGAGATGAACAAAAAGTTGTGCATTTTGTTGCCATGGCCATACGTCTCAGAAGAGCGGAGGGGGAACACGCTTTCCGTGTTTTAAGGATGGCTGCTTTTGTGTTTGCAAGGTTATGCGGGTGAGTGTTGTGCTAAGTTGTGAGTAGACAAAGACGCCTCTGCAGTGCACACCTATAAGGAATAGGTGACAGGTACATTGGCAATAAAGTACAGTTTATATAAGAAGTAATAAGCTCCTGCACACCGTCTTCATCATTTGCATGGAAAAGAGACTTTATTTAACGTTTCAGGACCTTCCTCACTTGAATAGAAAAAAAAAACATTTCAGGGATGGACCATAAAGCAATTTCTAGTGAGGAAGATAGACTATAGGAGGTTATTACTAAGTTAAATGAAAGTGATAATCTACACCAGGAGGTCCGAGGTGGGTCACAAATTTTGCCTTGTCCATGAAGTCAGGATAAGTAAACTCACTAGCTGACTGCACCCAGTCCACTAGTTTAGAAACATACCAATGCTGTTGATCCAATAGGCTCTATGCACAGCAGCCATATTGGGAATGAATTGAGCCCCTTCCTCACTTCCTTCACAGGTGTTACCAATGATACTAATTAAGGCTCTGTTCCATTTAGTGTGGCATATCTTATTTTCAAGGACCCCCATAACTCTCAGAGTTACACACCCTCTAATATGGCTGCTGTGCATAGAGCCTATTCGAATCACTATCCTCTGTGTCCTGTGCTATTAGTGACCAGTGTAATGCCTTCTACTCGTCAGTATGTGACAGAGCTACAGTGTGATTCTCTTTCCTGTGCGTACCGAGCACATCCTATTGCCAGAGAGGAGGCATGCGAGGGGACATCATAACCTTTGAACTCTCCCCACTCAATTGACCCATATGCATCAACCTGCAAAACGGAACCCCGCCACAAAAATCCAATTCCAACTTCCTGCCCTGGGAGGGGAACGGCAGACGCCGACGGCGTGGGGATTGGCCCGCCTCTCATGAATGTTTAATTACAACCGACCATCTGAGGCGGAGGTTTCTCAGAGATGGTGGGGGGGGGGTGCCCTTTTCCTAGACAACACTACGCACACTCTATCCAAAGTATGCACAAGACCTCGCTGATAACTCCCTACCTTTACCTTCCAGCCGCCCATCAGAGCTCTGCTCTACAGACCCCCCCCCCCCCCACACACACACACACACACCCCCAACCCAACTCTCGCTCACCCACACCTCCTCCGCACTGTCATGCTAAGCGATGCCCCCCCCAGTTCATTAGTGAGCTCTTCAGTAGCCTGTCATGGCGGATGTGCTCCATCAAAGCTGATAGACTCCCCGTTTTTCCAGAAAGATGTCGTGGGTTATCACCGCGCGCTCAGATCTCCGGCTACGGGGGGAGCGTGACTGGCAGGCCGTCTTTTGAAGACAGTGATTCCTCTGCTGATGCCTCCCAGTTGGAAATTTAGAATCGTGTCTGCTAAGACGCCTTATGCAAAGTAAATTACAGTACAGCGGGCAGAGCCCGGCAATATCTCTCTCTCTCTCTCTCTCTCTCACACTATCTCTCTCTCTCTCTCTTTCTCCGTCTCTCGGAGTGGCTGGGGCCTCTGCCTCGAAGGCCTCCTTCGCACTCATCCACCTTCTTATCGTCTTTACTTCTTTCTTTCTTCCCATCCATCCATCCATCCTTGCAAATTAGTACAGCTGGGGGTAAAAAATCCAACCGTTATGAGTTTTCCCCCTAATTTGTTTCTCAGTTTTGCTGTAATTCCAACAGCCTAGCCGCCGAGAGACGCATACGAGAGGCCGTGGCCTGCAACGTTACATTCAACAGCTCACAAAGAAAAACATTTTCAATCCTCGCCCCAAAAACTGTTTATTTCTGGTGCGGCTGTGCGGCACATTGATTTACATGACATCAGTTAGAGGGAGGAATTCAAATGTGTAAGCTTTATTTATCTCTTTAACCTAGGGAGGGCTAAGGCCGTACACGCAGCTAAGCAGCGTCCAGGAGCGCTCCTGACTATCGGGTCCATTATATCCCAGCCTCCATTATCATGCAAATGACAGCGCTGCTTACAACTGTATGCCTTTGTAGTGGTAAAGCGTTAATTTCAGCTCAAAGGCCTGTCAGTATTCTACAGGGAGAGAGAGAGATGGAGGGCGAGATAGAGGATGGGGGAGTTGGCAGAGGGGCGGGTGGGGTGGGGGGGGGGGGGGGGGGGGGGTGCGCTCAGCCTGCCTCTGACCCGCCTCTTTGTGTTCCTATTGTCTCAGTGCCCTGCCATAGTTGTACAAGCGCTTAGTGTAGGTGCGTCTTAGGGCACTTTTCCACTGCGTGGTCCTGGCGCAACTCGACTTTTCTGGTTTTCCATAAGGCAGAATTACCTGGTGCTTTTTTCTGTAACACCTCGGTCGAGGTTCCAAGCTAGTTGAGGCAATACCAAAAGGTGACATGAAAACACTATATAGAATACTGATTGGCTGACTGGCTCCCCCAGTAAGTATAGGGGTCGGAGAGGCTTATTGTCGGTATCAGCCCAGAACGTGGGAGTCTATCCTCGTTTCGATGCGCTAGGCGCCTGGGAGATGGATTGCTAACAGCTCTCAAATAAACATAAACTTTCATTTGAGAAACTGCATAGCCTATGTTATCAGAAACCGTTTTTGTTCTACTGCAGTTTGCACAGGTGAAATAGAGATTGTTTCCAGATAGCATTAGAGTTAGTACTATTTAGTACTCTCTTTCACTCTACAGTATATGCTAGTATTGGACGTTAGGCCTTTGTGCAGTGGAGAATGACGTAAAGGGAGTAGACTCAATTAGGGTCAAATCGAGTTGAGTTGGTACCATGCAGTGGGAAAGCAACTTTGAGCGTCCAAACAAAGGTATCATGTGGTGGAGGTGATACACCTGCCAATTTGTGATGATGTTTGTTATGTGTGATAAAAAATACAAAATAAAATACAGACTGCGGACTTTCCTTCCTCCCTTGTTCCAAGACATTTCTAGAGGAGGCAGCCCGACTTGGTGCAGAACACACAAATTATTAAGATAATGGTGCAAGAGTGCACCCCAATCAATCATCCAGCTGAACGCCAGACCGCTGTTAGCTGCACATGCACCAAACACAAGCATCCACGGATATGTGTAAGCTGTGACTTATCCTGCTCTCTTTATGGTAACCTTGTTCCTGAGGTTCCATGTTTCCCCACTCCTCTTCTTATGGTGAATGACGTTGTGTTCTTATGGTGAATGACATTGTGTTGATAGTGTGCAATCTTTGTTGTTGTGGTAAATGCAGATGCATGGAGCCAGCTAAACACAGTTGGACGGCGGTGGAGGTGGGGAAGCGGATGAAGTGAACGAAGGGAATCTGACGGCTGGTTAATTGAGGGGAGGGACGGCAGGCCGGACAGAAGGACATATTCCAGCTCTGTGTCTGTCAGAGCGGGACTCGTATTTAATTCAACAAAACCTTCTAGCATTGTGCTAAGCCCCTGGGCCTGGCCTATGCGACTTCCACCGATAATGGCCTTCATTGTCATGTCTTTGTGCACGCAAACGCCATTTAAATGGACAACGACGCTGACGCGGTGGGGGGATAAAAGGACAGAAAGAGATAAAGTGCTGAGGAGAGAAAGACATCCATTCTATCAGGGCCTGGTGGCGTGTACAAACAGAGAACATGGCTCCTCTTCTGCAGCTCTAGTGCCGTACACTGGCATGTTTGTGTGTGGCTGTGTGTTTGTGTATGTTAGAAGGGGGGACACCCGGCACATGTGGCAGTCACAAGTGTGTGGGTGGGTGCATGTGTGTGTGTGTGTGTGTGTGTGTGTGTGTGTGTGTGTGTGTGTGTGTGTGTGTGTGTGTGTGTGTGTGTGTGTGTGTGTGTGTGTGTGTGTGTGTGTGTGTGTGTGTGTGTGTGTGTGTGTGTGTGCGCGCGCGCGCGTAAGCTCAAAGTCAAACAGTGGCGAATTCATCCATTATATTGTCATTGTCGAGAGGTGTCATCGTAAATTTTCCTCCATTGATTGTTGGGTAGTGATTTGTGTGTGTGTGTATGTGTGTGTGCGTGTGCGTGTGTTCCTCTCATCATCATCGCATCACTGGAGCCGTTTAGACTGCTTTTAGGCCTACAACTTATTACTGTGTCCCTTGTCAGCATAAACAGCTGACAAACACCTCGGAGACTAACTAATGTGCTGGTCCTATGTGGGGCATCAGTGAGACAGACATAGGTTGTAATGAGGTTCAGGGTAATGCCATCTGGACAGGACTAGGGCCCCAAGTGTAAACAAAACAAATAGAAGCCATGAAGGCACATATTTATAAAATACTTTATAGAATTCAACAGCCTTTTTATTCACTGTCAACCCGGTGACTGGCATCCCTATTTTGGCCATGTCGTAATAGCTGGAAATAGCCTACAAGGTCACAAGACGTTGCATTGTGACATGCTACTTCATGTGACACCATCTTATGACTAAGTATAAAATAGGGCTTAAGTGGGCATACGTATTAAACACCCTATTTAATTTACAGTGGTACTCACCGACAATAGTTTCAACATCACCACCACCATCAGCCTTATTGCGTGATCGATCAAATACTTCAGCAGGGATCCTGTGAAGCCGGCAAATCACAGAACATTTCATCAAGTCATCAAACCTTTCCCTCGCTTTCAGTGATATTGCGATGGTCTAATCTAATCTCTTTCAGTTAGTCAGTGAGCAAAAGAGATTCACAGCCTTTGTTCCGACCTAGCTGATTAATCTTCAACCATTGTAGCTTGCAAATTACGTGTGGTAAATCGATTGAATAAAACATTTTTTTTTTGTTTTTTGTTACCTTCTTTGAGTTTGAGTTCCTCCTCGCTCTTTTTCGTGCTCCCGACACACACAGGTTCATTTTGACATTTTGGCAACAACACCTGTTGTAAGAAAAGACACACCAAATCAACAATGTCATAAGAATGACAGCTCATTGAGCTGTCTTCTCCAGCAGTGCAGTGCTGTTGCAGACAGTTCAGCAAGTGCAAACAGTGGTTGGCACATAAACATCATCTGAAACGACGACACACACAAATACCTGCATCACATATAAATACCTGCAGTAAAAACACATTTAAATGTGTTGTAGGTAGCTAGATCACAGCATAACCGTCTCGTTACAGGGCCCCAAGCGGCCGCTTACATATCGCTTTATGAGTCATGCCGACTGTGCTCCTGGCGCAGTGGGTTGTCAACCAGTGGGCAGGGCCCCTTAAAATGGGTCAGGAGAAGTCCTGAACAAGGGGTCACAGAAAGGCAAACAACTTTAATAGCTGTGTTTTTAATACACAGAAAACTCAACTCTCCTCTGGAGAGCCAGTGTTCTGGATTACCTCTCGACCGGGACTTGTCCAGGTTGCAACAGATCAAGTAAAGGTATGGCAAAAGGTATAGGATCTAACGGTAGGATCTAGCAATTCAAGCCTATAAGTAATAGCTCTCATACGGGAGCCATGGCTAAGGTTATGGCTAGCCTTAGAACGATGATGGTATTGCTCCGGACAGGGACACCCAAAAGATTAGAACCCCACGCCCTCTTCTTCTGGCAAATGGCAGCAGACGGGGAGGAAAGCTTCAAAACCACTTTTTCAGACATCAAATGACTAATTGCTCTTCCCTCTCTCTGTCTGTCTCTCTTGGTCTGCATGGGAGACACCGCGCCAGTCACTTAAGGAGGGTTAACACCCGGCTTAATTAAATATTAAAAGGTGTCTGTACCTGCTGCTATTGTTGCCCCTTTGGAATAAGATATAACCTATTTTTGACAAGTTTTCATCCTCCGCCTGTCCGCGGCGAGACGTTCATCGAAAACCAAATCAGTAGCTAAGAGGGAGAGGGGCGGAGGAGAGCATTAATAATCTAGTTCATATTCCAAAGACACCCGACGCTCCGAGGGACAGAGAGAGAGAGAGAGAGATGGAATGATAGAAAGGGATAGAGAGAAGTGGGAGGGTGGGGACAGACAGAAGGAGATGTAATGGGGGGGGGGGGGGGGTATAGAGCGGTAGAAAGCGAGGGATGCATAAAAGAGACAAAAAGGAGTGAGAGAGATGAGTGAGGGGAGAGAAAGAGAGAGAGAGAGAGTGGGATGATGGTTGCATCATCACATGACAGAGCTCCTGTTTAATCACTTAAACCCTCTATACGAAAACATTTAATTCGACCCGGTTTGCAACTGTACTTGGTGCGCTCTTTATTCACTCTACACCAAATCTCTTTGCCAAAAATAGCCGATCTACAAGCTCACAACGCGCCACGTAGATTTGGTATTTTTGGCGAACATTCAAGTGGTTAAATAATACCACTAAGTAAATCGCTTCATCCATCCATCCATCCATCCATCCATCCGTCCATTCCCAAACAAACCTCCCTCCTTCCCTCCCTCCCTAGACCCCTTTCTCTCTAAAAAAAAAAAAAAAAACGTCTTAATGTCTCATCTTAATGAACATAACAGCCCACTGCTAAATAAATGAAAATAAAATAAAAACAACCACAAAAAAAGAAAAAGAAAAGAGAAAAAAAAGAGACCCCGTGAAGGGGAGGGGAGTGGGGGAAGGTGGGGAGGGGGGACGCGTTGTCGCCGGTGCTCAATTATTTCCTTGTCAAGTGGGTCTGTTTTTAATGAGGCCCCATGGGACTGACGGCTGTCAGTCAGACCTGACTTTCTGACACCATTACAACTTCAAATAGAAAGCCGCCCGCAACGCTACCTTCCGCCTCTCTGCTCTCTCTCTCTGCTCTCTCTCTCTCTCTCTTGCCAGCTAGCTAGCGCTCAGCTCATCTGACAGGCTGGTGTAAGGTGGGGTGGGCTGGGGTGGGTTGGGGTGGCAGGCTGGAGAAAGGGGGGACAAGGGGGAGCTGGGGGGGGGGGGGGGGGGGGTGTATGCGAGGGAGGTGGCGAAAGAGGAAAGAAAGAAGAAAAAAAAAACAGAGTAGAAGAGAGGAAGAGAGAGAGACAGAGGGCCCGAGAGGGATGAGCTGCTGAAGGGGAGAGAAAAGAAAGAGAGGAAAGGTAGGAGAGCGTACAGACATGTAGGTGTGCTACATTCAGACATGCACACGTGCATGCATGAACACACACACCCACACCCACACACACGAAGACTGAGTTCATATTCTGTGATGATACCATGCCCGCATGCACCCAGAAACACGCACACACACACACACACACACACACACACACACTGTGTGACGGCTGAAAAACCAATCACCGAGAGGTCATTATCACCCTTTCCTCCCTTCCATCCTTCCTTCCTTCCTCCCTCCCTTCCTTCCTTCCCTCTCATCTCTCCTTGGCACCTCTCCCTCTGTTCTTCCTCGACATCCTAATGACAACTCTCGGGGGTCGGCCCCAAGTGGGACGGCCGGGCGCTCGCCATTTTGTCGGCCATTAATTTGAGTCCTTTGAAGCAGGTGGGGGCGTGCGTGGCTGTGCAGCGGCAGTCTGTGGGAGGGAATGAACCCCCCCTGCCCCCCCCCCCCCCAACCACCTTCTAAAATGAAGACTGTGGCCCTGAAACGGAATGGCAAATGGCCTCGCTGGGCCCTGCCAGGCTGACCCAGGGAGCCACAGGGGCCCCATGTGGGCATTTTCCCTGAGAAGGGGACGGACAGATGCATGATTGGTTGTGTGTGTGTGTGTGTGTGTGTGTGTGTGTGTGTGTGTGTGTGTGTGTGTGTTCAGTGCAGTGTGTGTATGTACAGTACTATCAAGTCACTTTAGATAGCATGTTATTGAGACAGATGCTAGGTTCATTGTTTACCTGGTATGGTTCAATGTACATTGTGATGCTAGGTTCTTGGTTTACCTGTGATACTAGTTTACTGAGGCACTACGCTGTCTCTCTGCATTTGACATATGTTTTTACCTTGTTTATTGGAAGTCGCTCTGGATAAGAGCGTCTGTTAAAGGAGTAGTTCACCCCCCAAAAAAATATGTATTTTCTATTAGTAGAAGAGTCAAAGGAGACTCTTGAGTCGCCTGCCAGATACATTAGCATCTTTTCGCCGGTCATCAAATTATTGGCTTAGGAATGCAACAAAAGCTAATACATTTCCATGAATTAAATGCTTTATGGGGTGTGTTATTGATAGAAAATAACTTATAATGACTTATATTCACACTATAATGCCTTATAACAGTGATGGATTATAATACATAATATTATAATGTATTACAGCTATGGCCATTATAATACACTAACAATACTAGCAAAAACAAACCCATGTCCAGCAATTATGACATGTTCTTGACCATAAGTTATTATACAATATTTTGTGTTATGATTATTTTTTATGAAGGATTATGATTATTTATAAGTTCTTATAACTATAATTATTATAATTACCAAACGCTACACAAAGGCACTTTAATACACAGAATGAATGTCATATAAATGAATTAACAAACACCTAACTTAACATAGGGCTACTAGTAAACTAACTAACTACTTACATCCTCCTCTTCGACGTGGACGGACACAAACACAAACAGAACATGGAAGTGTTGGGCAACAACTTCTGGTGCGACCACCGCACGCTCTGACTAAAGAATAGAAATATGAATGTCTCATTAGTCATTAATTGTCTGCAGGTGCTGCGCACTTCCGATGTCCACAATTAAACCCAGCGCCAATGGTGGAAAAAGTACTCACATGTTTACTTACTTAAATAAAAGTATCAATACTGCAATGTAGAAATACTCTGTTACGAGTAAAAGTACGGAATTCAAAATTGACTTGAGTAAAAATACAAAAGTATTGTTATCAATTATGCAGAATGTCCCCCTATTTTCAAATGGCCGAAATGTATATGGGGCTGAAGTGGTTAATGCATGTTTTGTAATAATAATAAAAATCTACAAAGTAACTAAAGTTTTCAAATAGTTGTAGTGGAGTAAAAGTACAATATGTCTCTGAGATGAATTGGAGTAGAAGTAAAAAATATTGAAAATTGGAAATAATCCAGTAAATTAAAAATACAGTACTTGAGTACACCACTGCAACTTCCCAGTGCGCAGTCACTCTACACAACGAGCGCTCGCTTGCTCGACCTCGCTCGGCCTTTTGATTGTAGGCTACAGTATGCATGAGTGTGTGAGAAATATCCAGTGATATTCTATGCGGCTAGCCATGCAGCATGTTTGAATTCTGATGTGCTACATTATTTGTATACTTGCACACCGAACATAGCCGATTTGCAAGCTCATAAAGCATGGCATTGCATGTTGTGAGCTTGTAGATCTGTAATGGTGGCCTATAAATCAGGCAAAAGTGTTTATGGGGATCCTGCAGATTTCGGCTGTAATTTTCTAG
Source organism: Gymnoscopelus microlampas (assembly GCF_963454915.1). NCBI lineage: Eukaryota > Metazoa > Chordata > Actinopteri > Myctophiformes > Myctophidae > Gymnoscopelus > Gymnoscopelus microlampas. The sequence goes on from NC_139951.1 coordinate 15,478,025, forward strand.
TAAACATGTTATAGCCTATTTAACTAAGATTGCTGTTGTAAGTTGTTCTTGTTTTCTTCCTTTAAACGTTTTCAGATTGTTTTCATCTCTTTTGTAAAGCACATGTCTATATTAAAGGGTATAGAAATAAAGGTTTTGTTATAAATTTCACTAATTAGTCAAGAATCAGGGACTACAATTTAAACAATGATCTATCTGGGTCCCCAAGTCCCAAGTGGCAAGTCAGTGGAGTAGGCTATACATTCATGTCATGTCTTAAAGCAAACTTTGGTAGTTTTGACACAAATACATGTACCTCATGCAAAACCTTTGCGCGTCGTTTCCTTACCTTGATATATAACTCAAAATATTGGTGAGATAACTTCAACAGTTGCTCTGCAGATTAAACCAATTATGATTCAGCAACCCCATTGAGTTAAATAGCAAGGCTAAACAGGTGTCAAAGTCACACTTTTATTACACAAAGGAACAAAGTGGATTCTGCCAATAACACTACAAAACCTGACACACTGTTATAGATATTACACTTATTAACTTATGAGCCGTTTCCTGGATACCAAACCAAAAAGACCTAGTGGTCAGATGTTAGCTACTGTATGATGTTGAGTAGTTATGGAAATAAAAAGCAATTCTTATTTTGTGGCCTTTTCTTCCCTGACCCCTTTGTTCCATCGTTAGCTCACATTACGCTAAACTTGTTGATGAAAGTGGCAGTATTATCTTGTTGTTGGCACAGTAGACTGACATAGACAACCAATAACAGACCGGAAGTGTCCAAGGGTTTTCGGCTTGTGGGTGTATCCAGGTGTTTGGCTCTGGACATTCACAATCGTTGTCTTGGTCCTTGGTGTTGAAGGTGCACCTTTCAGGCGATGAAAAATCAAATCAACAGGCAGCTCACCTAAACCATGCTTAAATGAAATCATCACTGTAAATCTCACAGCATTGGTGGGAACTGTAATATCAACTTCCATATTGAAATATTCAAGTGTAAAGAACTAGTACTTTACAAACTCAAAAGTTTTCATCATTAAATGTATACTGTATGTTTAGATTTTGTTGAGTCTAATTGATGAAAACAAAACAAAGTAAGAACACCACCACTTATCTTTTTCATTAGTAACCACTGTAAACAATTTTACACTCGAAAATGTACTTCACTTTATGCTATTGGAACTCAGCTCAAGCTGTGAGCTTGCAAGTCGAATAGCCTCAGTACAAAATTCTGTTAAAGTGGTTAAACTTATTTTGATACTATATATAGCCTATTAAACAATTTCGCTGGGGACCCCCTGGAACCCCCTCAGGTCTGGCGGGTGACTCCATGTGTATCAGAGGAGACATGTGGTTGTCTTCACCCTCCTCAAGACCAATGAGTAGGGGTTGTCTGTGACAAGGATTACACCGTATACTGTATAGGGAATTGGGAATGAATAAATTGGACAGGAAAAGACAAAAAAACCAAACAGCTGATAGAAAGAAATGCTTAATTCAAGTAGACACAGACAGAAAGAACCTAATGCTCTTTAAGAATTGCTTCAGACGTCATAAAATATGCACTTCTAGCACAAAAACTTTTAATGAAGGGTTTGTTTATCCATCAACGTATTTATAAATAAATAGTAACAGAATCACAGATGATAAGCAAAGAAAAAAACAAATATTATACATATATTGTCATTTTGACTGTTGGTACATACAGTATATATATCGAACAGAAATACATTTTCTACAATGACAGCTAAATTAAAATAGTCCGTGGAAACGGTAGTTGAGGTGAATTTGTGTTATGTGGGAGTTGGAGTAGCGTTGTACCAAATCTGGTTATTAAATCTCTGGGCTGTTCAGACAATCAATTAATTTTTTCATTGGAGAGGATTTCAGTGGAGAGTGGAGGGCTTTGTGACATGTACAGCATTTACATCTCTGTGTCTTTCTCATAGTCATGTACTCAGTCTCACAGGGTTGGGGCCAATTCTCTTTCAGCCGGTGAAATGTTTGCGACAATGGTTCCGCAAACGTTTTAATTTCAAAGACCCACATGACTGAGAGTGTACGACTACGAATGGAACCTTGGAAAAAAAATTACCCCCAAGGGTCCATTTGGTTCCATTCGTATACTCTCCATGTTACAGACCTGTACGGGACGGGTCCATTTGGAACCCCCTCGAGGCACCCTGAGGGTACCTGGACCCCACTTTGAGAACCCCTGGTTTACGGGGTGGCTCTGCAGGAGGCTTAACGTCTATAAGAGAGTCGGTCGGTCTGTGTGTCTGTAGCTAATCTCGCAAACTGCTGGACCGATCAGCAGCAAATGTATTTATGTACACTACACTGTAGTAGTACCTGCGCTAATTTTCACATGCTGCATTATACATTTTGAAATATTTAATTTTATAATGGAAGCCAATGGGGATCTGATCAGGCTGAACTCTTGCCCAAGCTGGCAAGCCACACCATTCCCATGTGGATCCCAAGATCCACATGAATAGTTTTTTTTTTTGTCCCTAACTCCAAAATGTCTTCCAAAGACATCGAACTGAAACTGAGAAACCAAACACTCCATCGTCAAACACATAAAGAAGGAATTGACCCCAACTTTGAAACCTGAATTTGTTTTGTTCTACTTTGAGGCCCTGGGATGTTTTTGTCTTGTTTACTGACACACATAATACATGCATGTACAGACACACGCCGTCTCTCTCTCTCTCACACACACACACACACACATGCACAACTGTAAACACCTTACATGACCTGCTAAAAGCCCATTCTTATTAAAAAAAAAACTACATAATCTGAAAGCGCCCGGACCAGTAAAAAGACTTTCCACAGACTGTGGGAGGGAATGGGCTGCCGGCTCACTGGGAATAATACCAACTATCATAAAACACACCTCTCCTGTTGTCCCTGGACAAGAGAGGGAGAGAGAGAGAGTAAGAGAGAGAGAGGACAGATTGACAGAAAATAGAGAGAACAGAAAGAAAGAGGGTTAGGAGTAAAAAAAAAGAAAGAAAAAGAAAGCAGACATTAAGAACTGAGGAAGAAAGAGGTGAATGAAAGACAGAATAAAGGAAGGGAGGTAAAATGAGAAAAACAGAGGAGACGAGAGGCAGAATGAAAAAAGGGCCCCCTGTCAGACTTTGGAAACAGTGATTCATGGGGACCATTTGTCCTAATTACAGCCCAGAAACGCTTTTGTCGCTATTAATCACAAATGTATGTGTTTGTATGTGTGTCGGGGGGACGCGCGTGTGTGTGTGTGTGTGTGTGTGTGTGTGTGTGTGTGTGTGTGTGTGTGCGCGTGTGTGAGTCCAGGAGGAGATCAGTGGCCTCGCAGATTGAAATAGAGGGACAAAATGATGGTGACGAGGATGATGGCTCCGAGGATGAAGACCAGCACACGATTCTGAATGACCCTGTAAAGAGAGAGAGAGAGAGACAGAGAGAGAGATAGAGAGAGAGAAAGAGAACCAGAGGGACGGAGAGGGTAAGAGATAGAAAGAGAGGCAGACAGAGGGAGAGAGACAGTTGGAGAGAGAGAGAGAACCAAGGAAAGAGAGAGAGAGAGAGGGAGAGAGATAAGGGAGGAAGAAGGGAGATGGGGGGAGGGAGAGAGAGAGAGAGAGAGAGAGAGAGAGAGAGAGAGAGAGAGGGTTAGACAGGGTTCACTGTGCTCACATGGAAGCCTACAGAGCAATGTAAAACAAACCCAAAACATTCATATGTTTATGTGCAGCAGCCAACCAGAGACTTATCATGTTTAATAGCTACCATGAGGCCTGCGCACGCGCACACAACACACACACACACACACACACACAATTTCTAAGCAGCAAGCCACATTTTCTGAAGCCGCGCGCATAAAACACACGCGCGCTCGCGCACGCACACAAACACACAGCAGGCAAGCTCTAAAAACTTTATTTTCACAATAAAGTGGAAAGCGCGTCTCAGTAGCTTCCTGGTGCTAATAAAGTCACTGAATTACTGATGGAATTTACCATAAAATGCCTCACTTTCACTTTTCCCCACTGTGACAAACGAAAAAGAAAATAGCACAAACGTCGAGAGGGGAATAACGTTAAGAGGAGGAGTGAGAGGAGGAGGAGGAGGAGAGGAAAAGACAGGAGAGGAGGAGAGATAAGAGGAGAGGAGAAAAGAAGAGAAGAAAGGAGATTAAAGCGGAGGGGAGAGAGGAGAGGAAGTTTGGACACGAGACAAATGTGACATCGGTCTCATCGGGGAGCGCCGCGTGTGTGTGCGCAACACGCTTTGCCTCCGATCGCATGTGTGCGTGACTGTGTGCGTGTTCCCAAAGTCTCCAGAGTGTATCCCGTTCAGCACACACACACACACACACACACACACACACACACTTCGAGCTCTCTCCGTTGCTCCTGACAAATGACAGAATTATCACATTTGCTGACATGTGGAGGGGTGCAGGGGTGCTGTGGGGGCAGTGTCCACTCCCCTAAGCAGGAGATGAATAGCTGCCATGGTGTGGCCATTTATCACCGGCCAGCGTAGTGTAGTGGAGGGTGGGGTTAACGGGCTGGGGGGAGGTAGCGGAGGGGGGGGGGGGGGGGGATGTGCTGGCTGGCTGCTCACTCACCCTGCTACCATCCGTAAGCACCCAGACCCCCCCCCCCCCCCGCCCCTCCCTCCCCCTCCACAGCCTCAGCCACCAAGACCAAGCCGAAACCATCCCTGGTGCTCACTTTCCCTGTTCAGCTACGCAGTAGAATCCTCAGTTCATTTAACTCTGAGTGTGTACGAAATGTAACCATATGGACACCCGTGGCATTTGTACACACTCTGTGAGTTGTGCAGTACATTCCCTTTTCAGGGTCCATTTGGTTACATTCGTACACTTTCAGAGGTACGAACGTAAACACTAACACTTACGAGAAGTCTGACGACTTGAGCTGGCGCGCTTTGTCTTGTTTTGTCTTTTTGTTTTTTAAATCGCGGGAGGTTGCTGACGCGAGTTCATCTCAATTTGTGCGGCTTTCACTCAAATCCGCAGGCCTTGTATTTAACCCCAGTGTGAACGCCTTTATTGACAAAATGACACAAAATGTCAACGGGCTGGAGTAGCGTTTTGCGTGTCTGTGACGGGCCGCAGGGGGTCCGGGATCCGGCTCATGACCCGATGCGTCACGTGTCGTCCTCTGTTCCAGCCCCCCCGCTGAACTGTTCAGAGGCGGCTAAAATAACAAAAATAAACATCTTTGGAAAGATGAAACGGTGATACAGTATCGAAGACGAGTTGAAAGGGCAGCTGCTAAAAGCTATGACTGTCACCAATAACCATGATCACATGCTTGCCCTTTCAGAAAGAATTATTATAGCATAGCTTCTCTACAATGGTGTAGAAGGGTGATACGGTTATTAAAATAACTGTGATTCACGTTAAAATAACTGTGATTCACGTTAAATCAACAAAGACAGCAATTTGTAGTATTGTGATGTGTTTTATTGCTTAACCTACTGGTTCTACTCCAGGGCACGCACACGCACGCACACACACACACACACAGGGTTCCCATAGCCACATACTAAGCAGTAAACAAATTACACAGGAGGCTCACACAAGGTCATGTCAGCTTGTGTCATGTCATGTTAAAACAACCTTAAAAGGACCATAGCGGTGGTCTGGAATGTTTAGCCCACTGACTACGACTCACACTATACGTGGACATTACTACAGACCATTTTATAAAGCATAGCACGATTTTCAAGGAAGCCATTGGATTCCGTTCATTTACGTACGCTATGAAGATCAACTTGCAGAGAATTGCTTGAGATCGGTAATCCAACACAATGAATATCATTGTTTTTTCATTAAGTTTTGTGACTTATTAACCATGCTATTCAGGTAAGTTCAGACAAAATGTCAGGCAAAATGTCCAAAATATATATAACAATAAAATATAAAATAAATAAAAGCCATTGGAATTGGGCTGAAATGGTCTATGCATGTTTATGTATGATATATGTCCGAAGCTGTGACAATGACATGTACTGTATTGATGCTGGTATGGGCCTTTAACCACCTTCAACCTGGTGTACCTATTTTGGCCATGTCATTATAAGCCTAGATTTTCAAAAATAGCAGAAATACAACCTCACAATGCATCAGGACATTGTTGTGAGCTTACATAGGTTTTGGGGGTTTTAGGTTATTTGTGACCGTCTCCAGCTCAAAACAGTGTGAATGAATGCCATGAACTCAGTTCTCATCTGTTGCCAGATGGGAAATGTTAAATTCTCGTACAAGAGGCTTAGAATTATCGTATTTTAAAGAAGAGACTATCGTACACAGCCAAAAAAAAGATAAATACAAGTGTAAACATGTAATTTCACAAAAACAGAGCATCTACTGTAAGAAACAACATAGTTTGAGACGCCTACTTGAAAAAAATGCACCACATACGCATGTGAAAGCAGGCAACTTTCTGGAACTACATGAAAGCCTGGAACTGGACTAGAAAGACGCGAGCAGTATTTTTAACGCCTCTAAGAACATATCGAGGGTCAGATTTACTGATTTACTGACTTATTGTGAAAAGCCAAACCAGATCCCGCATCAGCAGTCAGGGAATTTATTAAATGAATGCACCTTTTTGTAATTATTTATTTATCGTACATTTGGGCCTTTTCGGCATTATTGATGATCGTACGGAGGGTAAAATGACCGTACAAACAGGATAATTATGGTACATGTGGCAACACTGCCCATACCTCTGTGTTAGAAGGATATTAGAAGTGGATGCTGATAGGCTGGCCCTGGGGACTCATCACAGCAAGCCGAGCAAGGCCTCATCTCTCTCTATTAATTGCCATTCATTATTTATCATTATTTATCTGAAGCCCAATGCCCTGTAGACAGTGCTTCCCTAAGTTGTTTTGGTGTGTGTGTGTGTGTGTGTGTGTGTGTGTGTGTGTGCGCACGCGCGCGTGCGTGTGTGTGTGCGGGAGCGTGCGTGTGTGTGTGTGTGTGTGTGTGTGTGTGCACGTGCATTAGGTCTGGGTAGTTAAATTAGTTTGTTTTACAGCCTTGGAGGAGAGCAGGCGGGGCAATGAAAGGTCCTTGGGGAGGTGTGGGTTGTAACAACACAACTAGGAAGTTGGTTTTGCAGCGAGTGGATGCTGGGAGAAGATTGGTCTAGTTTTCCATGGAGCATTTTTGATGTAGCAGCGTACAGCAGTGTTTCCCAGACAAAGAGTATAGGGACCCATTATTGTGCCACGGACCCATTTTTATGGGTCATGAGTAAATATATCCTTTTTTTTTTACATTTCCAACAAAAAATGTTTTAATATTATTTCAAAAGATTTGCAAAAATGAAAAAAATATTTTTTTTCCCCCCAACATTATTTTCTAAATCATTTTAGAAATTGTCATAATAAATGAGAAAATTCCCGAAAAAAGCCAATCAGGAAGCTCACATCGCGATGCGAACCCGTTGTAAGCTTGTAGGTCGGCTAATTTCACTATTTTTTAAAAAAGTGCTTAAGTGGTTAATTCATAATGTACTATTTTTGTAAGTTTAGGTATTCGGGGAGGCACCAAATGTATGTTTTTGGTCTTGAGGTGAAATGTTAGCACAGATGTGGAGGAGGGGGGGCACGCTGCACGCTAGCAATCAAACAAGCTCAATGCGGAGTTCCTTAGGTAACATGCACAGCTTAAAAGCACAGCTTAAAAGTTCCTTCCTATACCCCCCCCCCTTTTTTTCCACCAACATATATGACGTCTTACCCCCCCCCCTTCCCCTTTATCCCAAAACGCTATGGTTGGGAGAGTGAGGAAGATGGTGTCGTCCGTCCGTCCTGTCCTGACACATGTCCAGACAGAACAGCACCTATCAAACCACATCAGTCTGCTGGCTTTGACACTTAACACAGGGCAGAAGGGATGGGTTGGGATGGAGTGTGTGTGTGTGTGTGTGTGTGTGTGTGTGTGTGTGTGTGTGTGTGTGTGTGCGCACACATGCGCCTGTGCATGCGTGTGAATATGCAAGTGAGTGTAAACCGCGCCAGGCCCGCCCAGGTGTGTGAGTGTTCTCTTATGCAACGTGTACACGTACAACACAAATGTGCCCGCATACACACACACACACACACACACACACACACACACACACACACACACACACACACACACACACACACACACACACACACACACACACACACACACACACACACACACACACACACACACACACACACACACAGTGTGTGCTATAATAAAAGCTTATTGCTTAATGCCCTACTCTCATTCTCATCCATTTTTTACATCTGGTGGTCTGTGAAACTTCTGAAGCAAATGTGTAGACTGACAGACAGACTGACAAGGTAGAGTACTGTATGTATGTGAGGTAACGGCCAATGGGAGGGTAGGATACTGCCTGGCAAGCCTTCCTATTGGCTCGTGATATTCCTTCAACGTCCGGGAAAGCCAGTCAGCAAACAGCTTACTCAAAGAGAAATAAAAAATCCCACCCTGTGTGAAGGAAGCGGTGCCTTTGATGAGTGGCCTCCTGGTGGCGCTATAATAGGGCGGGGCGGGGCTTCAGCAATTAATGCTCGTCCCTATTGGTGGTGTAAGTCCACATACCAAATTGGGACTTGCTGGCATGCTGCGAACTGGAGTTATAGCTGTGTAAAGCGCTGTTTAAAGCCAGTGGCCTCCTGGTGGCGCTATAATAGGGCGGGGCGGGGCTTCAGCAATCAATGCTCGTCCCAATTGGTGGTGTAAGTCCACATACCAAATTTGGACTTGCTGGCATGCTGCGAACTGGAGTTATAGCTGTTTAAAGCCCGTGCTCAAACGGACATAACGGACAAACGGACAAACGGACAAACGGACAAACGGACAAACGGACATACGGACGGACATAGTCAAGAGTAGAGCGGCTGGCACCGCTAAAAACAGCAACGCTGCTATAGGTACACTGTGAGAGAGAGAGAGAGAGAGAGAGAGAGAGAGAGAGAGAGAGAGAAAGACAGAGAGAGATGGAGCTAGAAAGATGAGAGAGAGAGAGAGATGGAGAGCGGGAAAGTGGAAAACAAAGAATAGTGAAACAAATGGAAGGATGGAGGTACTGTAAAAAAAGAGACAGAGGGGAGAGGATGAGGGTCAAGAAGAGGGAGAGTGAAAAGAGAGAGAGAGAAAGAGAAGAGAACGAGACACAGGAGGAGGAGGGAGGAGAGAGAGAGTACAGGGGAGAGAGAAGAAGAGGGAGGAAGTGAGAGACAAGGAGGGAGAGAGTGAAAGGTGGGGTGAGAAAGAGAGGAGCAGAGAGTCAGAAAGAGAGATAGAGAGAGAGATGGGTAGACAGAGAAAGACAGTAAAAGCAAGGGAAAGAGGTGGATGAGAGAGAGACCACGAGAGAGAGGCAAACAAATAAACACAAGGGGAGAGAGAGGGAGAGCGAGAGAGGTCGGTCGGTCGGGGGAGAGAGAGAGAGAGAGAGAGAGAGAGAGAGAGAGAGAGAGAGAGAGAGAGAGAGAGAGAGACTGGCTCCTTGGAGGCAGATGAAAATAATGAGGACTTTTCTGTCAGGAAAGATTTACAAAATCGTACCAGTGTTATTAAAATTTAAAATCTACCGTTTTTTTTCTTCCTTCCCCCCCTCTCCCTCTCTCTCTCTCTCTCTCTCTCTCTCTGAGTGTTTTTTCTCCTCTTCCAGCAGCACAGCCTTATTACCAGCTCTAATGAGCACCGGGATGCACCTCAACCGTGTGTGTGTGTGTGTGTGTGTGTGTGTGTGTGTGTGTGTGTGTGTGTGTGTGTGTCTGTGTGTGTGTGTGTGTGTGTGTGTGTCTGTGTGTGTGTCTGTGTCTGTGTGTGTACGTGTACGTGTACGTGTGTGTGTGTGTGTGTGTGTGTGTGTGTGTGTGTGTGTGTGTGTGTGTGTGTGTGTGTGTGTGTGTGTGTGTGTGTGCATGTGGCAGGGGTCCGGCACCATCAGTGGCCCAGATTTCCCGGTTCTTTCGGTGACGCACAGGCACACGCATACACACACACACACACGTTTCTATTACTACACTTGTGAGGACATCGAAATGTTAGGATGGCATTGAAAATAGCTGAAAGTAGCCGGAAATGGCCCAAAATGTCTAATCCTAACCCCAACCTGAATCTTTTCCTAATTGTAAGGCTAACCCGAAAAATGTTTTTTTAACCACAAAACAACCAGTAGTCTTGTGAGGACCAGGACATAGTGGTCCTGACAATGTCTATTTCTCATATTCTACTACAGTTGTGGGGACAATTGGTCCTCACAAGTATAGTAATACAAGCGCACACACACACACACACACACACACACACACACACACACACACACACACACACAAGGCACCTATGAAAACAAACAGACACACTCAACACACGTGCACATAACACCTTTTGATGGCTCTCAGAGGTGACTGGTCTGATCGGAGACATACGCACACACACGCACGGCAGCCTCAGACAGACAGAAAGACAGGCAGGCCCCACCTCCACTCCACCTCCAAACAGACATTGACTCACACACACACACACACACACTCATATGTACACACACACACACACACACACACACACACACACACACACACACACACACACACACACACACACACACACACACACACACACACACACACACACACACACACACACACACACACACACACACACACACACACGGCACCTATGAAAACAAAGTTGGCTGTGGAGTCGGCCCTCCTCCCCATAGCCCTCCTCTTTCCACAAGTACACCAATAAAATAAAAATCAATGGCTGTCTGCAGCCATTCTGACTCTCCTCCCTCCAAACCCTGGGAATATACACAGAGAGAGAGAGAGAGACAGAGAGAGAGAGAGAGAGAGAGAGAGAGAGAGAGAGAGAGAGAGAGAGAGAGAGAGAGGGGGGGAGAGAGAGAGAGAGAGAGAGGGAGGAGCGAGGGATCAATGTGTTCACAAATGGTTTGAGTGATGGGCACAGCAGCGCTGAGGAGAGGGGGGGGGGGGGGGCTTGCTAACACGCTGCCTTATGATCACAAACTAATACAAATAAATGTTTTATTGCAAAAGAGCACACACACGCACGCACACACACACACACACACACACACACACACACACACACACACACACACTTAAACTCTGGTTAGTAAACTGGACCTGAGTTGGCTGTGCACTTGGACCGCTTTTCCCCCCCTCTAATCCCTCTGCCAAAAATAGCAGATCTACACACGTTGTCAGCTTGTAGATCTAACTATTTTTGGCTAATGTTCCCCCCAGAATATGGATGCTGGGGTTCAAGCGGTTAAAGGTACACTATTACACAATGTAACTTTCTTTCGTGAATAAAGGGCTATTTTGACCGATCTAGTATGTTAATACAGTATAACTAACATCACTGCGGTGGTTGTATTTGGTCTGCCTGCTTTTCTATTGAGACATTTACATGCTGTGGTCTGGTGGGACCACTAGTGGTTGACAAGTGGTACTGCCTGAAAGTCCATATTCAATGACTGCATTGCCCTGAGTAGGCAGGCAGGCTCTAATGGCTCAGTGGTAGACATGTCAGCGGATGTACAGTACCCGGTAGGACCCGGGATGCAATCCCCCCGTAGGAACATGAAAGTTACAGAGTGTAGCTTTGAGTATTGGCTCTGCAACATGCACCTGCACCCACAACTTATTTTGGTTTTAACACGCGCGCGCGCACACACACACACACACACTTCAGTGTTAGCGACACCTGCACATACGTATGGCGGTATATTTGACACGCGCACACATGCAAAGTGCACACGAACACGAACGCACGCGCGCGTCAATGCAGACTTTTTGTAAATGAGCTCGCTCACTCAATGCGACACACACACAAGTGCAGTCACTCGCACACGCACACACGCACGCACACAGGCTAGCATAGAAACTGCCCATGTTCGAGTCAAGTGAACAGCGCAGATGGGACAAAATAAGATGAAAAATCGCTGTGCTTTTACCCCCCCAAAAAACAATGGCTAACGATCAGATCAGGTTCATGCTGCACTAAAGGGGATAATGGTTTGACCTGTTTGCAGGAGAGATTTGATCCCACCATGTATGTTCTGCCTATTGCCCCCGCGGGGCTGTTCAAGCTAAATGAGATTTTTCAAACACTCCCTCACACACACTCACACGCACGCACGCACGCACGCACGCACGCACGCACGCACGCACGCACACACACACACACACACACACACACACACACACACACACACACACACACACACACACACACACACACACACACACACACACACACACACACACACACACACACACACACACACACACACACAGCACAGTAGCAGTGGCAAGCACTTCGCTATTCCAGAGGTTTGCAGTTAGTGCACATGCACAGATATAGCGCGTGCGCACGGGCACGGGCACGCACACACACACTCACACACACACAGGCACACTCAGGGGGGTGGGAGGGGGGATTTGGAAAAATACAGTCCTTTAATTGCATGTTATTTACTTTAAAAAGCCTCCACCATCATGTAATTCCCAGAAGAAAAACAATACTTAGGGGCATGTATACACACACGCACGCATTTGTGCGCGAGTGCACAGACACACAGACACACACGCGACACCAGTGTGTACCATACATAGGTAGCTTAATGCTACAATGCCCCAGTTTCACAGAGGGGTCCATTAAGCAAAAAACTGCTATGTAATTACTTGAAAGCTATAGTTAATAACCACATGAAAATGACACAGAAGTAATATTTGTGCAGACACATTTTTCTAAGCCCCACAAAGAAGTCTGGATTAGGGAAAAATGATTACAAAATTATGTTTAAGACACTCCTGTTCATTTGTCCTCTCTGTCCAATGTGTTTGTTCACAATCCCCACGCGTTCATACATTTGGTCGCTGTCGGGCAGAAACCTAATATCTCCATATTTCAACTTATGTTGTTTCGTAAATGAATGCCCAAGTCATCATACAAGAGTGTCGCACGAAAGTAGTGAAAATAGCAGATCTACAAGCTCACAACGCATCGCATAATAATAAAAAAGGAACAGCTTTGGAGACATTTTCTGCCCGACAGCAACAATTTATAAATGCATTTTAATATCACTTTGAGGCAGAGGATCAATCCCTGTGTCATCAAACAATACACATTTTCCCAACGTTTTTTTTACGGTTTTGTCCGAGGATCATAATGACAGATTAAGAGTTCAATGAACATTGAGGATTTTACAGTGTACGTTCACACGAGAACAAACGAACCAACAAACCAACAAATTATAGACATTTCCTCGAAACCGTACTATACGGCAATTCTGTTTATGCTCGCATTCTCTGAAAACAGTAGAAAGAGAGAGAGAAAGGGGAATTGACTGGGCTTGAATTGAACGGCCTGGTCTACGCAAAACCTGCACTCCATGTCAGTCCACCCCTTTTTTAATAAGCTTGGAAAGAGGCAAAGGAATGCAGTGCACCGGGGCTCAACAAGTTCATCCATTTTTTATTTGGCGGCTAACAACCCTGGCCAGCAGCCGCCGAGACTGGGACTACCATCTCCCCAAGAAGACTGGAAGAGAGAGAGGGAGAGAGGGAGGGAGGGAGAGAAAGAGAGAGAGAGAAAGGGTAGTGTGAAGAGTGTGTGTTGAAGAGAGATTTCTCTCTCTTCAAGATGGAGAGAAAAGGATAGGGAGGTTTTGAGTGCAAGCGAGGTAGAGAGAGAGGGAGGGTATTCAGAGAGCAACAGCGAGGTAGAGCGAGAGAGAGAGCGAGAGAGAGAGAGAGAATGATAAAGAGAAGCAAAGGGAGAATACCTTGCTTGCAACTCTTTTTGGAATTGTCTATAACTTGTTTTTTTCTCTCTCTCTCTCTCTCGCTCTTGTTGTTGTTTTCCCCGGCAGCGTTTTTGAAGCGAGCAGCAGCATTCTGTGCTGGTCGCGCTGAGATGATGTATGGGTGGCTTTTTCTGTACCATACATTCACACCTCACTCCCCAGGCCCGGTTGCCTGCCAGCGCCCTCCCCCCCCCCCTCTCTCTTCTTCCTTTTATCACCGTCATCCCTCTCTCTCTCTCTCTATCTCTCTCTCTCTCTCTCTCTCTCTCTCTCTCTCTCTCTCTCTCTCTCTCTCTCTCTCTTTCTCCCTGCAACCGGCTCATCTCCCTGTTCGGTGCACCTGCAAACACCTCATCCCGGTTTCCTTCTCCATACCCGTTTACCTTTGTACTTTCCACCGACACGCATGCATTCGTTCTTTGTGACTCACTCTGCACCTCTACTATGGTTATCCCTCCTTCCTCTGCCCACTGTCTCTCTCTGGGGCGGGGATGACGAGAAGAGAGACTTTGGGTTTGTTTTGTTTTTCTTCTCCTGCATTTCGTCCATGTGTTGCAGCCCAACTGAGAGTATACACCGGCAACCCATAACACTCGCAGTTGTCGTATGGCTATCACTTGAACGTGGCGTTATTCGAGGCGACTGCAAACATTACGTGGGTGGGTAAAGAACTGTGGGGTCTGGGCGTCACGGAGCTCAGGCGTTGCCCCAACAAAATGAAAGAATACAGGGGGTGACTATAATGTATATGAATATTCAAATGCATATTTTTATGTGGATTTCGAACTATTTTGTTCTAAAATTTGGTTGAGTAAGGATGACTGTTAAAGCATGATGGAGATAATCAGGATCTAAATGTATTGCAATGTATGGAGGGAAAAAAACTGCCAACATTGTGACATTGTTCGATGTGTTTATGGCAATATACTGTAGTGCTCTTGACTTCACAAAATGTAGTTTGACGTAGTGACGATTATTACATCAAACTAGAGAGAGGATAGGCAAATGGTAAGAACCTGAGGAAGGCCGCAACAGATACTGTAGATGTAAATATGGGTTGCATGGTAAATATTGATGATCACAGACTATGATAACCATCAATAAATGATGAAATGCAACAAATAAACAATGTAATAAATAACTGAAATGCAACAGTGTGATTTTGTCACTTTAAAGCAGCGCTCCAGTAGATTACAGTATTTCTGTCCAGTTTTTCATGCTTACTGCAGTGTTACAGTACAGTATGACACCTGCATCAATAAAGGTACTGTAGGTAGGTACACGTAGGTCGGTCAATCGGTCTGTAATTTTGACAGTGTCACGTGAATTTTGTTCAACACAGTTCAACTATTACATTTCCTCTTCTTGGAGGTATTTGGCTAAAGGTGACATACAATATGTTAATATGTTTATGTCAAATCTAGGCTTTACCATTTGGATTAGATTTTTGTTTTATTTTCAAGGTGGAGAAGAGTTATCTCTCCAAATTCTGCTCTAGGATGTTGCTGTGCTCACTTTCAGTTTCCATTGCATTTGTCAGAATCGACCTGCAGTAGGCTACTTGTTTGCCTCAGAGGCGTAATGTACGTTCAAAACCCAATTGTACTTGACAAAATTAGGATGAAAAAACAGGAAGTAAAATTGGCTTAAGGCTTTAAGGGAAAACTTTTCCAAGTTCGAACCTAAATATCATTCATTGTTCTAATGTGAGGAGATCATTTATTTTACTGCGAAATGTTGAGGTTGCAAACGATGACCTGAGATTCATTTTGTGCCACCGGGCATAAATGAAATGGCATGTTTGATGTGATCAGGTCCAAAGTCAGTGAAGTTTCCTTTGGTGCGGGACACAAAACGCAAAACAGGAAGTGAACTGCCTCCTCTTAAAAAAGGAATGCAGATTTGACTTTCTGTCAAGAGAAGGGAGAGTGCTGAGCCAAAGTACGGCGTATAAACTTCAGAGAGGGTTCCATGTGATGGAACGTAAGGCCAGATTCATCATTCTTGTCAACTGAGTGGAGCTCGTATAATTGAGTTGACCACAAACACTCTAATCAATTAATCAATGTGCTCGATGCCGGTTTGGCTGGCTGGCTGGCTGGCTGGCCAGTCGCTCACTCACGCATCAAGAACTAGTCCATAAGATTCTTTAACAAAACATTTTTTGGGGGCTTTATTGATAGGACAGTAGGCTCACAGCAAATGGGGAGAGAGAGATGGGGAGTAACATGCAGCAAAGGCCGTCGGGCTCGGGACTCGAACCCGCGACGCGCTGTCAGGCTACATTACATTACAAGATTCTTGCACATACTTTAGCTTTTGAGGGAATTCCACATGTAGGCCATTCGTTCTTTTGTCTTTATTTAGATGTGAGTTTATGAAGCTGAAAAGAGCGATGGCGAAGGGACAAATAAAAATGTCTCGGCAGGCCCTGATCCTCAGTCAGCCAGAGGCCACCTTCAACAGGCACAGCATGCGCTTTCTTACGATAAAGTTGATTTTGGGAGTTACAGAGCAAGCGGGGTCGCCATTTCTTTAATGCCCCTGATAACAGACTTCTCTCACTTTTCTCTCTCTGCATCTGCTAAGATTTCCCCCCCAACACAAAAAACCTCTTTGCATACATTCCGCAGGCTCCTGGGGCCAGCTGCAGATCAGTTTACCGGCCCCGGTTAAGAAAAAGCAAAAGAGGAGGAAAAAAAAGGGCGTAACACGAGCCCGAGAGCTGTAGGCCTCCAAGACTATGATGTCCATAAATTTTTATTGTTTGTTCAGTATTGAAATCTCATTAAAGCACATAAATCATGGGCGCGCACACCAACCGCTTGCTTGCACTGAGCCGGGGAGAAGAGACAGAGCGAGAGAGAGGAGCTGGGACGCTCGGGGAGCTGTGGGACAGGACTTGCGGCGATGGTTTATGACGCATCCGTGCTGTGTTACTGTTACACAATAGCCCATACGGACAGGGAGGGGCAGGGCCAGCGGTAAGACGCCTCACGTTGATTCTTAACCCTTTAAGACCGGGGAAGCATCTGTGTGATTTTTAAAATTTCTTTGGCTATTCAAAAATAGCAGATATACTACAAGCTCCTAGTACAGCGGCACCGAGTGCCACGCTATGAGCTTGTAGCTTCTATTTTTGAAAAAATAGTGAAAATGAGTGCAAATCTTTGAATACATATCGTTTTTAAAGCGAACATTTATAACCAAAATCTTTGCTTCTGGGGGTCTGTGGAACTAAATATTTTGAGATGGGGGTCCGCGGCCAAATACATATAATTTTGGGGGTCCTTGACATGAAAAAGTGTGAAAACCACTGATATTATAGCAACATACGTAAAAAAAACTGTTATGCAGACATTTGTAGAATCCCCCAGAAGCAAAGATTTGAGTTACGAGTTAAAGATTGTTCGCTCTAAAGATAAATATATTGCACACATTTTCAAGATTTTTCAAAAATAGCAGATCTACAAGCTCATAGCGCGGCACTCGGTGCCACGCTATGAGCTTGTATATCTGCTATTTTTGAATAGCCAAAGAAATCTTAAAATGGCAGAGATGCGTTCCCGTCTTTAATGGGTTAATCACTTTCTGTCACAGCTGTGTCTCGCGCTGACTTTTTATATGTATGTTTTGGTTTCTGGGTGGTTTTTATAGAAGCGCGGCGAGATGCTGCTGGCTTCGGCTCAACGGCCAACGACTAACGCGGGGAGGACTCGCGGCCGGGGGTCGACACCGGATACACACTCCGCCGGCTTCAAATTGTGCCTGACCACTTCAAGCTATGGGTGTCGGGATTGTTTCAAGGAATGTTTTGAGGTCACGTTGCAGAAAGAAAAAGAGAAGCTGTGAGCTAAAGGAGAACTTAGCTGCGTTTATGTGTGTTTAACTGTAACATAATCGACTAGTGTTTAAGTGGTCAATTACAAATTGGGCAATTGGCATCCATTTCCTTTCTTTACCTGCTTAGCATTGTTGGCAGAGCTTGTTGCTTATCGTCGCTGACGGGCAGAAACCGCTACGCACTTCCAATCTGGCATCCCTATTTTGGGCATGTCATTAATATAGGCGAAAATCTTCCAAATTCTTTGTTGTGCGGTTGTAGGTCGGTTAATTCCACTACTTTTGAGCGACGCTGTCGTAACGATGAAGTATAAAATAGAGCATTTATTTTATGAAAAATAAATGCAAAGATAACAGCTTTCATCAAACTTTTCAGACTTGCTTTCCCTGCCTAACCCAAACCAAATCTCGCTTTCTTCTTCTTAGTCTTAGCTTATTGTTTTTAGCCTTTTAACGTTTTAATTTTTTTGCTCCTAATAAAATTGTTTTTAAGCTGTTTTGTAAAGCGACTTTGGGTACTAAGAAAAGCGCTATATAAGTCTGATGTATTATTATTATTATCATAACAGCGATATTATGCTTCTTGCACATCTAGGTATCAAACTGCTCATCTTTACAATAACTTCTCTTGGCCGCTCGACAGTTCGGTACAGCGAGGCGCCAGAGAGAGGTTTCCGCTCGAAACATGACCTCCTGCATCAGATAAACGCTTCCACCTCCTCTGGTCTGTTAAGACTTATGTTTAGGATTCCACGACCGAAAAGTGATGTGGGACACTGATGTTTATGAGTCGTTTTATTGGCCGACATGGAGGCTCCGCATGCTGTTTGTTTGCCATTTCAAATAAACTCTCCAAATATTTGCTTAACACCCCCCAGTTTTTCCCCCTGATTTTGTCGTGCATCCTGTGTGTCTCCTGGAGATACTGGCCTCCAGCATGCAGGGACGTATGCCGCCATACATGATGACCCACCCCCTCAAACACATGTACAGACTGGCTACATCACAACATGTGGCCCTGCTGGTAACATTCTAATGCATTTTCACTCTTAACCCATTAAGACCGGGAACACATCTGTGTCATTTTTAGATTTCTTTGGCTATTCAATGACACATATGCGTTCCCGGTCTTAATGGGTTAATTTATCGCTGGGTGAATATAAGCATGTGTATTATTTCTTAACCACTAAAAACTCAATATACTTTGTTGGCCAGGGTCCCTTTATTTCCTGTACACCAAATCTCTTCCGATCCACAAGTTCACGTTGCAAGCTTGTAGATCTACTATTTTCACCGAAGGTGTGCCTATTTTCGGCAAATGTTTGACTATTTTGGCCGAATGCTTGCCTATTATATGACATGCCCAGAATAGCTAGGGACACCAGGGTTCATGTGGTTAATGTACTTCGTCCACTTGGTCAGGAGTCTGTCATAAGCTACCAGTTCAGTTTAGTTTCGCCCTGTGAGGTGAAAACACTCACTGGTGCCTGCGGAGAACATGGTGTCGCTGTTACGCTGCTGTTGTTTTTGAGGCTCGTTCCTCGCGGCGGTGTTAAAGAGGGCGAAGGTCATGTTTATGGTGATGTTAGTAGTGCAGTCAGAACAGCGACTAGTCAAACTGGAACTGAAGGTCGTGACCATAAGTACGAAAAAAGGCAAGTGTTCCCGGACTTGGACTTGACTTTCAGGTGACCTTCGCGTCTCGCAGGGTCCTGTGTTCTGTCCTGCAGGCCAGGAAAAGAAGCGAAGCCAGAAGTTTTAGCAGCGAGCGATCGAATGTGTGCGCGGGTGACTGCCAGACAGAGATTTAGTGTACTTTGCTTGTCTGCATCAAGGCGGAGTTGTAGGAAAAAAACAGGAGAGTGTCCGACGCGTCTGTGTGAAATAACAAGTACTGTACAACACTGTCGGCTTTCAGCTACATGTGAATATACTCTGGTGAGAATCTAAAGCAGATAAGAGGAGCAGATAGCCCGGGAGAGAGGGAGGGACCGAGAGCGAGAGTGAGGGGGTTAAAAGAGAGATGGAGATAATGTAAGGGTATAATGTCATCCCACAACCCACCGTTTGACACTACAAGGGAGGTTTTAGTCAGTCTAAATAATCCATGCTGTTCCATTAAATTTGCAGACCCACTTCCCTCCTACCTCAGAGCAGAGCTGGAGAGAGTGGGGCTAGATTGAGGAGAGAGGGAAGAGAGAGAGAGAGAGAGAGAGAGAGAGAGAGAGAGAGAGATAGAGAGAGAGAGAGAGAGATATGCTGGGAGAAGTTAGAGGTCAGATGGGATTTATCTCCAGCAATAGTTTTTATCGTACGCAGGCAGAAAGCACGTGTTGGGATTGAGACAGAGGCCTCAAATGTAGAAAAACATGACGGAGGAAATTGTGCAAATAAAGAGGAAGAACAGAGAAAGAAAGAAACAGTGAGAGTGAGAGAGAGATAAAGAAGAGGAAGACGGAGTTAAGAGAGTGGGTGTGCGCGCACACCCACTCTTGAGTGACACTGATTTGCTCATGATTGCTTGCCTTACTCCCAACAACCCCCACCCGCACCCTAACCTGCCCCCTGCAAAATAACCACAAGGAGTGTGCAAGGGAGGCCACCAGTGCAGCTGGGTTTGTTGCAATAACAGCATTATTGACTTGTTGCACTGGCTACATTTGCTTAGCGCCCTGGAGTCCTCGATCAATAGACTCTGGGCTCCAAAGCCCCGCTAATCAGGCCCTGCAGCCTTGCAGGGTCAGTCTTCTGCAGAAAACTCACGGGAAAAAGAGAGAGAGAGAAAGAAATAACAAATCTATGGGAGACAGTGCAGGAATGATAGGAGGGGGAATAGGTGGAGGCGGGGCTATAAGGAGTGGTGGGCGGGTGGGGAGGGTGGGGGCAAAGCTTTTGACAGCTTGTGTTAATTGACTGAGAATGCTCCTCCTTCGGTTTGCCTGTTTGTTTACTCTGCTTCACTCTGGAGGTAAACTCATGTGGCGTTTACCTCTCTCGGCTCACGCCCACGCCGCCCGGGTGGAGGAACTCGAGAGATGCAGATTGGGTGGTTGACCTCTGCGCCACTGTGAACCGGGGTTCAAAGGCCGAGGGGGGGGGGGGGACTCGTGGAAATGAAATTTAAGGGATGGAGCGAATCCATATTTGCCATGCGGTCTCCAGAGGACCCACGGCGGTCGACTTGGCAGCGCAAAATCCTAAGCTAATCAGAAACATTGCAGACACGGTGAAAGGGAGATTCTAAGACAATAGGTTCAAGAAAGAGATTTTTTTTTGTTGAGAAATGACTCATGTTGTATGCATTAAAAGAGCGCCACAAAACAATGTGGAACTATGCAACACTCAAAAAGGGGAAAATAAATAAATAACAAATGTCCCCCAGCTGGGGCGCATCTTGGATGACGGGACAGGGTGTCAACCACATAAATGCAACATCCCTGGTTCGATTCCGGCTGGAGACCGGTGCTACAAACCTCTCTCTGCCCTCTTTCTGTGTCTTTCTTCCATTGACACATTCCTGTCAAAGTGAAATGACCACAGAAAAATCTGAAAAATAAATAAAAAGACAAATGTCCACCTTCGTCTGTTTTCACGGCAGTACTTCTGCTCACAGTGGACCCCAGATCTGACCCTCTGCCAGTTCCCCCGTCAGAAAGCATCCGTCTCTGTCCCCCCCCCCCCCCCTGCGTTCTACACATCACAGGCCCACTATGGACGCTATGGGAAATTCATCAGGGAGCAGCGCATCAATTATTAAACAACCGAGTCGAGCGTAGTGGATTTTTGGTACTTTCTCAACCCTTCCCCTAGCGTACTGTGGCCACTGCTCCTCCACGAGTCTCCCCCACAAAGGACCAAAGAGGAACGCAGAGGAAAAAAGGCCAAAGAAGGGTGAGGGGTGTAGGTGTTCAATAGACGTTCTGTTTGAGGGGTCCAGGGCCTGGTTTTGCTCCAGCGTGGCGCACGTCTCCAGACGGCAAACACTGTTTATGTCCTTGTCGTCCCGACCCCCCCCCCCCCCCCCCCGCGCCCCACTCGCTCTCCTCTCTGTTGTGTTCTTGTCGAAGGGGGGGATTCTTCTGCCCGTTAACATCGATGAAAGCCAAGGTGTGTTTTCTGCTGACACTGACCCTTCCGTCTCCACCTCCTCCTCCTTCCTCCCAGCGGTCCATTCTCACAGACGTGGAGGCCAGGGAGGCGGCCAGGAGGAGGAGGAGCGCACGGCCTAAACGCATGGTATTCTTTAGGGTCAATACTTAGGAGCAAAATAATGACGTGAGGAGGAACAACAAGAACAAGAGGGTGTGGTAAAGTGAAGGCATGGTCTGTCGTATGCTTACTTACGATGTCGTACGTCATGGCGCTGAAAATAACCAATCTACGAGCTCACAACGCGTCGTGACGCGCCGCATTGTGAGCTTGTAGACCGTCTATTTTCGGCTCGCCACTCTGTTGTACAAGAAGGAAGAGTACGTCCTAAAAAACAATAAACCAACACAAGGCACAATGTAAACAATTGCGCCGGCATGCAAATAATACCCTCATCTCAAAACAAAAAAAGCACGCCATGAGGGGCAATAGTAACCGCTTCTGGCATCAATAGTCCCAAGTTTGCCCAACCATTCGCCGCCAGCCAAAGAGGAAGTGCAGGGTCAGCAGTGTCCCGCTGGCCTTGCTGACCGGTAGATATTCTAATACTCACCTTGGCTCTGCGCCGCCAGGCCCACAGCCCCACGGATCCCCCTCCCCTCATCCTGCCTTCGCCCTCCGTCTCCACCCATACCAGAGGGGTGTCTTTGTGAAGCGCCGTTTCTTCGATACATTAAAATGCTGCCCCGTGATCAAACGAGCAAATACCTCCGGGGTCAGCAAAGGGCTACCCCACGTCAGTTAACAATGCAGCATTTAAACATCAGTGGTATGCAAAGCGGCTGGTACACAGGGGAGGAGATGCGCGCCAGGAGAAAGGCCTGCATCCGATCGGTCGGGATAATGAGCGCATGCAGGAGAACTGCAGCATGCTGCACAGTAAAATCCGGAGTGTCAATTTAACTCTGAAAGTGTAAAAGTGCATCACGACAGCACCAAACCTTTACTTGGCCAAAAATGGACCCTGACTATTTTTTACACGTTTTACACATTTTAAATTAACCTAGTATTTTACAGTGCATTTTGCATAGCTGTGTCAGCTCAGACAGATAGCATGGAAAGCTACCCTTGCAACAAGAATTACTTCACGGCTAAAACATTCATCTTGCTGAAAATGCTGAATCAATACTCGTGTCGCTAATACCCTACGAGACTCACACGTCAGTCTCTGAATGCTTCACTCAACAAGAGACTGATGACAATCAAGCAGCTTTTGTTTTGAGTGGGAGAAACAAACAATTAGAGCAAAAAAAAGCTGTATTGCAGAACCAATCCTAAGTCTTTAAGGTGGTCCTTCATATTGGGACAATGAGATGATTGGTTTTCAAAGCAATAAGCATAGGTTTGTTAGTGGCTGTTCTAGCATGGGCATTGAATTTAGACATCACCAGACATATCGGTAGGCAGCGAACCTCTGGTCGACTGACTAACGGAAGCAAGAGCTGCAATAACCAGCATTTCCGACAAAACGCCACCGTAACAAAGACCAGTGAGTGAGCTCAGCTGTAATTAATTAGCTAATTCCACGCCATCACTGTTACGATAAATGACCTCCATCTATGTGACAAGCATGTCAGGCAGGGGGAATTGAGTTGACACAGATTACCGTCGACTCCTGTACTTGTTTACTTTACATGCACCGAGCATGTCCCATGCCAGCGCTGGATGTCTGCGTAAAGCCCAGTGGATGGACGCGGGCCCACACATCGTGTACATACACTACAAGCACGGGTCAGATTTACCCTTGAACTCTGTGCACAAGCTCAGATCCCTGTTTGCTAACGTGCAGCCAACACATTCCAAATGTGAGCTATAGGTCCACAAAGTCCCTTATTTACCCCCCCCCCCTTCAAAAAAAGAAAGAAGAAACAAATTGCTTAAGTAGTTCTTTAACAACCCAGAAGATGTGTCTTTTTTATAGTGAGGTAGCCTTTTGATAACAAATCTAAGGGGTGATTTTCTTTTTTTTTTGGTCGTTGTTGTTGGGCTCTCTCTCTTTCTACTGCTTGGTTAACTGACTGACCTGCAGTCAAAGGGGCCTTTGTGAGCGTGCTCTGGCTGCGGGCCAATCAGATCCTCCGGCTTGTCTGTCTCCGGGCGGAAAATGGTGCCCCTGGTATGCCATCAGTGGCAGAGACGCGCAGACAGACAGGCTGAATGCCGTGGCAGGCCTGGTTCACCGCGGGCCTTGCCAAACTACATGCCGGAGGAAAAGTACCTGTTTGGCCCGTGGCCAAGTCAACTGCACTATCTATGTAGGCCGGATATATACCTTGTCGTTCGGTGATGCACGCCGATGTTGCTCACTAGAAATAGCAGATCTACAAGCTCACAACACGTCACATCGCGACATGTTATGAGCTTGTAGATCTGCTATTTCCAGTGTGCAAAACCAGCGTGCAATGAAGTACATATCAGGCTATATAGGCCTCATACACAGCAGCAGATTCAAAGGCGCTTCACCTCCTTAAAAGCCACTTCTCCAGTTTCCAACAGGTTGTACTGTAAACCACTCAGGAAAACAGCTTGAAGAACATTAAGGGGTTGGAGAGTACAAGCAACAGCTGTTTAAAATCATTTCAGGCAGATGACAGTGAAAATAATTCACACAAACATTCAAAACAACTTCGCCTTAGCTAAGCTGCCAAGTAACTTCCAGTTCACCCTTACTACTCGAGGTCTGTTCACTGCCTTGCCACTTAATGTCAGCCTCAATGACATCACTTCACTCACATTCTAAGGACCCCTTTACTTTTATGCATGGACCATTAAAAAGTAAGTAAAAAGCTTATTTTTTTTTGCAAATAGAACCACTCAAACTGAAGCAAACTAGTGTGTTAAAAAGCAGTGCACTAGTGCAATTGTTATTGCATTGTATTTTAATAATATAATACAATATATATATATATTTTTTGCTGTAATGTCTGACTGTACCACGTGCTGTTTACTTTTCTGACTAAGAAAGTATATTCAATCAATTAATCAAAGGACTATTGCTATTATAATTCTTCTTTTATTGCACTCTTGCCATTTTGTCCTGTTGCTGCAATGCAGAGGAGCTGGAAACCCACAAATTGTACTCACGTACACTTATATAATTGGAAGTAACAATAAAAGTCCTGAGTCTTGCTTTCTCGTGTTGCTCTCTAGTCGGGGTTAAGCGCTGGTCACCTCCCTTCGGCAGTGTCAGGCTACAATACAGGGGTTTTGCATAACAGCAAATAACAATACAGTAGCAATAGCTAATAACAGTTTCATAAGCAATTTACATGATGTCCTACGGGTATGTCTGTGAGTGATACTGTGTGGGAATGGCAACCTTAATCCGCACGCTAAATCAATTGCTGCAACGGAAACGCACACAAAATAAGAATACAAGTTTGGACAAAACCCAGGTACACACAAAAACAAAGATGATAACTTGTACGCTGTATGCTTGCTGTTCATTTCCTCGTATGTAAAACCGAATACAACCCCTCGACAAAGTGCTGTTTTTTTGTTATTTTTTTAAAGATATTTTTGGGGGGTTTTCTGCCTTTATTTATAGTGGAAAGTGGAGATAGACAGGAAACAGAGAGAGAGAGAGAGAGAGAGATGGGGAGAGACATGCAGTTAAGATTGTCGGGAACGGGATTCGAACAGGCTACCTTACGGCCTATAGGTGCCCGGACCGCTAGGCCGCGGTCAGGGCCACAAGTGCTACTTTTGACACCACATGCACGCAACTCCCCCCCCCCCCCCCCCCCCACAAAAAAAAGAAAGAAACCAAGCGCTTAAGCTTGGGCTTCAGAAACAAAACTTGTGACAGCAGGAAATGATGAAACGGAGCTGAGCCAAAATACTTCTCGTGCTCCCCAGCAGAACCTGCTAAACCTGCTGCAGCCCAGAGCATGCCTCTCTCCCTCTCCCAAGAGACACAAAGACAGAACAGAGAAAGACCCAGAGACAGGGAGACCGAGAGAGAGGGAAACCAAGATGGAGTGAAATAAAGAGAGAGAGAGTGAGACAGACAGACAGATAGACAAGAGGGAGAGAGATTGACACACAGAGAGAGAGAGAGAGAGAGGGAGACAGTGAGAGAGAGAGAGGGGTATGGGGGGGGGGGGGGGTATTACTGTAATATTTTCAGATATGAGGTGTGCCGAGCAAACATCAGACCCTGCTATCGTTTACTTGCTAGTGTGAGGCTGCTAGCACCAGGAGAACCCATCTTATACACACACACACACACACACACACACACATTCTACAAGTGCACACGCATATACTCACACGCACAAGTATTGTGACATAGCAAAAAATACACACACACACACACACACGCATGTCATACGATGCGCTCGGCAGATCACAAACACGTACAAGTTTAAAACCACAAACACAAATGCCACTCTTGGGAGTGCGCGTGCGTGCGTGTGCGTGTGTGTGTGTGTGTGTGTGTGTGTGTGTGTGTGTGTGAGAGAGAGAGAGGCGGGGTGTGGTGTGTGGACTGGGGTTGGGCAGAGAGTCGAGACTTGTTCATTTCACACCGCAGGGTGAGCCAGGGCGCAGTAACAGAATCCAGCAATAAAACATTGAGGGATGGGGGGGGGGGGGGGGGTGCAAGGAGGAGGAGGAGGAGGAGGAGGGGGGTTATGGTATAGCATGGTATGTGTCCAACTGCTGCCATCCCTCCCACCCTCCCTCGCTGCCTTTCTCACAGTTATCAATTATCATAACCCCCCCTGGCTCTCTGGGACACACTAGGCCTGAAGTTTACCCCCGCCCCCCTTTTTTTACATGACCAAGCTGCTCCCCCGTGATCACCAGACACCAGTCTGAGGTTTAGGAAAAAAAAAAAAAAAGAAGAAACTTGGAGATGCTGGTCAGTACCACTTAGGAGTGACCTGTTGGTTTAAACCTGGCAGCGAGTATCTCCTTTAATATTTGCCCCCCCCCCCTCGCCCTCCCCTCTTCAGAAGACGGGGTGCTTTTGGAGTTTAACCCCTTGTGCTCGGCTCAAAGTCTTGGCTTCTCAGGAGGGGGCCCACACCTCAAAGAAGCAGCACTGTCGACAGAAATAACCCTCAGCCTCCCCCGTTCCTCGCCTTCATTTGGGCTAAGTGCCTCTGCTGGAGCTGCCCACGCATGGAGATGTGCCTCAATGCAAGAGGGAGGAGAGGAAGAGAGAGGGAGACAGAGAGAGAGAGAGAGAGAATACAAGGTAGTGAGGAAAGGAGGAGGTCATCTGAGATAAGAATCAGGAGTAATGTTTTAGACAGCGGGGTTAACCTATCTTGTCAGTGAGTAAGGAGAAAAAGAGAAGGGAAAAAAAAAACATGGCTACGGTGAATTATACAAAACTTAGGTTAGCGCAAGTCTCCCCCCACCCCCACCACCGGGGGGAGGGGGCTGAATAGACGGGGAAGACACTGCTCTTGCGGGAAAAAAAGTTACAAGCACTGACTGGGCCGTTGTGAATCTGAAGCGGATTTCACGGGTTATTCTATTCTGGTCCGCAGGCCGCAGTGGTGTGTAAAATGAGAGGGAATGCTATGTTTTGGGAAATCTAATTTGAGGCCCATGTTTGTTTTCCCGGTGTTATTTTGCAACGGCGGGTGGGGGGGGGGGGGGGGGGGGCTGAGGCCGGCTCAGCACAACTCGTCCCTTTTTTTCTTCTCCCTCTGGTTTCATAACAAGAATGTCCACTGTCCACGTCCAAAGCCATCAAGCCAAGTGAAAGCGAGGACACAGGTTTTTGCACCCTCTTCCCTGGCGGTCTGTCTCTTGTTTGTCGCCATGGAATTAGGCAAGCAATTAATTGCGAGGTCGCGTGCTGTGTCACGGGAACATATGCACACATATGTACATGTAGAGGGTTTTTTTTTTTTTAAGCAAAAGAAAAGAAAAGGCACCAATATTTGCAGCCGTCTCCTGGTGGCTAATTGCGACTTGCTCCCCCGTGGGAGGAGAGAGGGGTCCTCGGTTGATAATTAATCCTCGTTTGGAAAAGTAAATGACATTCATTAGCAGGGAATGGAGCCAAGTGCCATTATTTACATGGCAATAATCTGGAGCGCTCTGGTGGCACTCTTTTAATGTTACGGAAATAACTCTGGGACGGAGGACGAGTATGGACGCTTTCTTCTCTTCTTTTCCTCCTCCTGTCTTCGCACCCAGGAACAATTAGGCCCAGGCGAACAGATGGGGGACGCCTCTGAGTGAGGAAGCTTCTCTGAAGCACTCTTCATCTATTTCTTATCTCCCTCCCTCACACACACACACACACACACACACACACACACACACACACACACACACACACACACACACACACACACACACACACACACACACACACACACACACACACACACACACACACATAAAGAAAGAAATACACAAGGAAATGAATGTGCGCTCACACAAACACACACAGAAATAAAGACATACACAAATGCAAGCAGCCGTGCATGTGCACAAACACACACTCGGAGAGGAGACAAGAGAAGCGTACTGAACAAACTGGTAACATTAACTAACTCGACACTAGAGAGAGGCCAGGAGGTTGCACTAGAATTCTGCAAACACCGAACCATGAAGTTACTACACACAAAAAGTGGGCCACTGAAAAACAGACAAAGGCTGACAAAGGCCCTGCATTGCTGATGAAAAACAAGGTATTACATAGCAAATGTTGTCTGTTTACTGATCTGGTCCCTCTCTTAAAACATGCCCTCTGATATTTATCATTTGTGGCTGTAATCTACAATCTGCATATCTTTTGCCCATAATTGAGTAAACTCCATATTCTTTGGCTCCGTACGTTTTTAGACAGTGCACGCTTTGTACACACTGGCTGACTGAAACACTGGCACAATAGACAATGGATGTGTTAAGATTGTCGAAGCTGCTGTAATGATCAAAATGTTATATAACGGGACGTTTGTTGTGCAACGCCCGGGCTTTTTCCACAATAGTGCTAGCCACTGGATGTTCTACACAGAACCGGAGAATACGATGAAAACAAAGCTGTAGTCTGCAGTGTACCTACTGTATCACAAGAAAAGCCTTCAGCACGACAAAGTACAACAGCTATAATGACACAGTGTGTCCCAATCAGGATGAATATTCTGGATTCATTATGTACGTACAGTATTTTGCCTGTACAAATCCTCTACATATCCATGCTGCATCTATATAGCCTCTGCTCGGGCTGTTCACATCGATATTGTTATAGATGTGTTTTCTTTCTACATATTATACGAAACGCCACACTTTGTAGCTATCAGGGTACATTCTGTACATGTGTGTTCATACTTCATAACAAGGTTAATGACTTAACATCAGATGCACTTTCTGAACACTTCTGAGGTTCTCTTAGGTGCACAGTAGAATCCTCATGCTCAAAATAGTTACACCAGGGGTGGAAGTGGTTACACTTTCACCATATTTTGGGCAGGCAATTATAGGTCAAAATGTTCAAAAATGATCATTCAAAACGGTTTAAAAATAGTGGATCTACAAGCTGAAAATGTGTTGTAATGTGAGGTGTTGTGAAGATGGGCTATTTCTGGCATTTTTCAAATGTGGCCTGAGTTTTCTAAGGTAACTGAGAATGTAGAAAATGGACCCACTATCAAAAATGTGATATTATGTCCATTCTATTTCTGCTGACAGTGCTGAGATGTGTGCTAATCCGTGTTAAGTTGTTTGCTGTCTTTGGTTTCAAAATGTTTTCTTTTTTATTTAAGGAAAATGTGAAAGCGCTCTGTATCGCTGTTATGCTGCTTTTGTGTGTCAGCTCCCTGTGTCCCTGCATGACACCCGCCCTCCCCGCTAACACCTCCTTTTCAGTATCACCCACCCCCGTTGACCTGAATCCTGAGGGGACGTTCTCACTTTGTCCCTCGCCAGGCAAGCGGGTCACGCCGGCGAAAGCCGAGACGCCCGCCATTGTCCTACCTGTTACTCATCTTTGTCCCACTAAGTATGATGATTAAGGTATCAATCCTTGGGGAACCGAGGCGACAAAAACATAGGAGTGACACAGGTGAGCGTATACATAACGTTACATCACGCCCCCTCGGAGTTTCCGCGCGTCCCCCACGGGCCTCCTCGGGATGAGGGGGGGGGGGGGAGGAGGGGATAGTCCCCCAGGGCGCCTGTGGCCACGCTACTAGGCGGGGAGAGTCCCGTCGGAGAGCGTAACTCCCCTGCACCCTCACCACCACCCCCCCCCGTCGTCCCGTCCCGGTCGTCCTCACCCCCCAGGAGATTGGGTGTCAGCGTTGGAGATCGGCTGACACCCGGGCAGCGACTCAGAGCCCCGTAGGGGCCATCTCCTCCTTCAGATTCTGTTTCGTCTTCCAAACAATGGAGTCAGACAACAAAAAAAAAGAGAATACAATAGAAAAGAAAAGAGACAAACAATAAATATCAGTTCGTCCCCCCCCCTCCTCGCCATCAACACTCCATCAACACTCCAACCCAGTCCTCACGCTCACGGAGAGACCGGTTGCACCCGGTGAAGTCACCCGTTACGTAAAAAGCACCCAAAAGACAGAACAATGAGTCCATTGACCCCGACCTGATGCCAAGCCGTTATTATTTCAGCTATGGGGTAGGGTGGGGTGACGAGAAATTAAGAAATCCGGGGCGCGGCTTGGACGTGAGCTTCGTCCGCTCGTCCGGCGCGCCGCACTTCCCCTTACCAACGGCCTCCTTTCTCTCAGCCATCCCCCAACCCCCAACCAGTGTTGCCAGATTCTGTGAGAGAAACAAGCAACCAGGTCTAGGAAAACCAGCCCAAAAGAAGCGATTATGGGCCACACGAGCACTTCAACATATACATCAGCTATTTGAAAATAGCAGATCTACAAGCTCACAACGCGTCGCGATGCGACGCGTTGTGAGCTTGTAGATCGGCTATTTTCAAATAAAATCTTGCGGCGAACTTATAATAAGCAGATATGGCAACCCTGCCCGTTAACCCAACGCACCCCCTCGCCCCCACCCCTCCTCCTCCCCGATCGATCTGCTTATCTCCGGAGATCAAAGGCATCGCGCCGCCGCTGTACATTTAACCTCAGCCGGGGTTCCTCCCACATCATGTCTAAATATTAATGATAATAAAGTCTCGCGCCAGTCCCCGTGTCAGGCAATTACAGCCAACATCGATCCTCCGGCTCTCTGCTCCAATTAGAACTCGCCGACCGTAATGCGTCCCGGCACATCAAAGGGAGGGAGCCATTGATCCGCTCCTGGATCTTAACGTTTACCGT
Organism: Gymnoscopelus microlampas; assembly: GCF_963454915.1. Lineage (NCBI taxonomy): Eukaryota > Metazoa > Chordata > Actinopteri > Myctophiformes > Myctophidae > Gymnoscopelus > Gymnoscopelus microlampas. The sequence goes on from NC_139951.1 coordinate 15,509,157, forward strand.
TAGGAGGGGCGGGGAGAGAGAGAGGAGAGAGAGAGAGAGAGAGAGAGAGAGAGAGAGAGGGGGAGAGAGAGAGAGATGTGGGGAGAGGGGCATCAGGACAGAGCAATATTCTGACTAAAGACACAGAGACAGAGAAATCATTCTATCCAACGGGTCAGGGGGAAGAAGTGGTAAAAATCGGAGGAATCCGGATTGTGTGTGTGTGTGTGTGTGTGTGTGTGTGGTGGGGGGGGGGGGGGGGGGGGGGGGGTGGGGGGCAGGGGGGAGTACACACTGGCATTTTAAAGGTCATTCGTCATGCCAGAGGAAGTGGGGGCAATCAGCAACAGAATGCGACGCAAGGGCTACTTGATGTTGAAATCCGCTCAATTTCAAAACACTAGACCTCACATTTGTGGGAACCAACCAAATGTGGTTCTCACATTTTTTAAGGACCTCCAGTATGGTACGCATAACTCTGACAGCGTAGGAAAAATGCTAAACGTGTTTGTACACTCTCAGAGTTACAGACCTGTAAGGGTTCATTTGGTTCAATTTGTACAATCTCAGAGTTACAGACCTATAAGGGTCCATTTGGCTCCTAACTATCAATAATTTATTTAGCTGGGGACCCCTGGATTCCACCCATGGAAAAATCCACTTGAAGAAATAGAGCACTTCTTCAGTTCAAATGGTCATAATAGTGCTGAGATGTGAGTCCGTCAGGCACAAAGACATTCAGGTTCATTGCCAACTGAAGCAAACTGTTGGCAACGCTGCAGACAGTCAACTTGTCATGATCCATTCTCACTGTCTGACTCACATAGATCTAAATATCCACTGAAACACAACCAAACTCTGTAAGGAAAACGGGCAAAAAAATGTGCGGCCACAGCAGGTCATCTGTTACAGGTCGCAGTGGGAGGCAAGGCTGCTTCAGTGAGGAGGAAGATGAAGTAATGTGTCCGCTCCCACAATCCCCCTCGTCTTCAGGCTAAATATCATATAGCTTCGACAGCTGACCTTTTATGACACAGCGAAGTTTGAGCGCTACGGACATACTTTGGACCAAAACTTGCTACGGTACAACAATGCACACTGCACTGCAATAAAAGAGGGACAGAACAGAACCTGACCGACCCAGTGAATAGACAACGACGTGTTATTAACCGGGGACATTCCTCTCACAAATGAAGCTAAACAATCGCGTCGTTGACACCATTATTGGAGAGGGCTGGTTGTTAAGGCCTGATAGCGATGATAGCTGTGGCAGAGGGCACGACCTCACATCAGCCTTTGTGACTGAGGTGGGGGGGGGGGGGGTAAGGCGGGTGGGTGTTTGTCCAACGCCCTGGGCTACAATGACACTCTTCATGGCATCATAATACACCGAAACACTGTGCAACAAGAATGCAACCCCAAAGGTTTCTATCCCTCCAGTCAAACGATGACGATGGACGACCACAATGGAAATAAGCCTTTTTGGCTCTATTGTGTTTTTTGTCCTTGGTGAGTCTAACCACTTAAACCCCACATACTTAGTTGACCGGGGTACCCCAGGGGTCTATACTTGGTCCCCTCCTTTTTTCCATGCACCCCCAAAACTCTTCAAGAGAAACAGCTCTACAAGCTCACAATGTACTGGTCCCAATGACATAAACATGGCGTTGAAGAGACCCCTCCCCACCACACACACACCATATGAAATGAATAATATCTTTAACCACTTAAACGCCATGTCAGACTTCATCGTGAAACGGTGTCACGTGGCAAAAGGAACCAAAATTGAAAAGCCAGGTTGAAGGAAGACAAAACCCATTTCCAAAAGTACAAGTGTACATAAACTCTCAACACCTTTGGTTTCCTCTCAGCCCATGTATGTATATGATATGTTTTTCCACTGTACTGTGTTCGGCTGCGGTTTGGTCTCACTATTATACGCTCTACTAACATGGCTGCCCCTGCTTCAACTCTGCGCTCCAGTCTCTCTACCAAACGATGTAATTAGAGATTGGTGAAACAAAACCAGTGTTTAGAAATGGTTTATGTCAACTCTGTCCTGAAATGCTCTGCCACAGGGGCAACTTTTAGACAGGGCGGGGAGTGCGTCCACGTCTTATTAAATAACACAGCGCTGTGGGCCCGAAACGTGCGCGCACGCGCGGGAGGGGGCTAGACGTTAGAAGGGCAGACGTGAGTCGTTTGGGTGTCGTCCGGGTCAGACGGCTAAGAGACCCCCGGCACAATTGGTTACGCAAGGTTAGGACAACGTCTGCCGCTGGGCAGGGGCGTCTGGCTCTTCGCACGTCCGTGACACTCTGCGATGCATTCAGGTCAGCTGAGGAGATTGAGGAGGGCTGGGGTGGGGGTGGGGGGGGGGGGGGGCAGCGGACTCCGCAAACAGGGCTGGGAAAGTGACACCGGGCCGCTAGTCCAACATGCCAATGTCCTCACAACTTCCCCTCAACATCGAAGCAATGTTGACCCTGGCGCCGATGGAACATGGGGGGGGGGCGGGGGTTGGGGGTCTACAGTCTGTACAGGCGGGATGTACCCTTTGCGACCCTAGGAATACTCAAACAAATAAGCAAGGCTGATCTGAACTTTGAGAGAGGTGCCGGGGCCTTTCGACAGCGTTTTCAATGGCCGGAGTGGAAGGTGTTGTCGGACACATAACTGTGTTGTGCTCATGTGACCATGGGTTCAACAAATCAGCCTCATGACCTATCCCCCCCCTCTCTGTATGAGACACCTCCTAAAGAATAAATATACAAAAATATCAAAGAATACGGAAAAATTTGCAACTGGAAGACTTTGAGCCTTCAAAAACTTTAACCACAAGCCCTATTCAAACATTTTCAAAAATAGCTGATCTATAAGCTCACAACGGGTTGCATCGCGACGTGTTGTGAGCTTGTAGATTGTCCATCTTTGGCATTTTCTTACATATTTGGACAATTGGTTGCCAAATTGTTTTGCCTATAATGACACGCCCAAAAATGCAATTAAAGAAAACAGAAAACGTGTTAACAGGAAGGCAACAGTTTGAGACCTTTAAAACAACAGCTAAGTCTGTAACGTGGGAGGTTCATCCAATTAGATGTAATTACAGGCCCTGAAACCTGGAGGCTTGTGAAATACTCTTGCATGTCCAAAGCCATGTCCAGGGAATTACCTCTGGCTAGACAGGTGCACGAAGGTCAGAGTTCAAAGCCTCTCGCTGACCTCAGGTTACTCGAACAGGCTGCGTATACGTACACGGTACGAGAAAAGCCTGGTCTTTAAGGGCCTTGGTGGGTTGGTGATGTTAAAGTGAGTTCTATTGCCGTTTCCTTTGTCACTCCGCCATGAATGCTGGCAGAGAAAAGTATGAAACCAGAGCACCAAAAGGGGAGAGGGGACCAAGTTTGACAGGTCAGCGTCTTTTCCACATTCACATCCTTACGAGAACTTTGACAGACACAAGGTGAAGGACTACGATTTGGAGAGGTGGAGGCAAAGTGTAAGTGTGTGTGCGCGCAGTTCTAATATGATAGTTATAGGTATCGACAAACGCAAGAAGAAACAACACATGGTTTGTACCTGTCAAAACTCTGAACAAAGGTTTGGATGCAACGCTGGGGGTGTAGCGTGAAACGTGCACCACAGCGATCTTCTGGTTGACTTTGGGCACTTAACCACATGGAACCTAGCGCCACCATTGTGGCCATATCATAATATGCGAAAATAGCAGATCAAAATAGAATAAAAAAGTACAGACCCCTGGGGGACCTTGGTCAATTAAATATATAAGGTTTGGTGGTTAACCCCTAATTTCAATAAAAACAAAAATCACCTTTTTTTTCTTTTTCAAAAATGTAAAAAAAACAAAATCCAAGAAATGTAAGAATTCTTTTTTCTCCCCCCCCACATTCTTTTCTTCTTTTTATTTTTTTTAACAAATAGCTGATCTACAAGCTCACAACATGTTGCGATACAGCGATGCCTGTAATGGCATGCCCAAAAGAGGGACGCCAGGGTTAAAGTGATTAATGTCAATATTGGACTAGCCAGCCTTGAAAAGGGGAGTGATGTAGTTTCCAATTAGTGTAGCGTGGGCCTGCGAAGAGGAAGGCTGCTCGGACTGGGACAGGTCGCAACGGGGTGATGTTGACCCTCCAGGTGCAAACTGAGCCCCTTGTCGCCACGGAGACACGAGGGTCGGCGGTGGGTGGGGTGGGGTGGGACGGGGGGCTTGGGTTGAGCGGAGGGACGTGCTGGCTCCAGCTGGCAGCGGGCCTCGGCTAGCACCGTGGTGCTCTGCCAACAAGCTCCCCACCCCGCCGCCACCACCACCACCCGGCCTGCCCCTCCGTCTCTTCCTCCCTACCCTCATGGCCTGCCAGTCTAGCCTGGCTGGTGTGGGCCAAAACAAGCCCCAGCCGTCGGGCCAAGGGGGCAGCGCGGCTGCTGCCAGCTGGGCCGCCACTTTACCGCCGAGCACCACTCTCCAAACAAACAGTGCAGCGGGCCGCAAGCCACGGGCAGCATGGAACCTGTCATTACAGGTTCCCTCCCCGACAGAGAAAGCCAACCAGAGCCTGGGGCCTGGATGTGGACTTGCAATTGGCCAATCTCTTGGGCAGGGTATGTGACAGGCCACGCTTCCTTCACAACACCGGTCAGATCAGCAGGGTATCGAGGTACGCTGTTTATAACCCATTAAGACCGGGAACGCACCTGTGTCATTTTAGATTTCTTTGGCTATTTTTGAAGAATCTTGAAGATTTGTGCAATTCTTTTTTTTCAAGCGAACATCTTTAACTCAAATAAATTCTACAAATGTCCGACCCCCATCAAAACATGTTGTTCCAGGGACCCCCAGACGCAATGATTTGAGTTAAAAATGTTGTTTAAATATATATATGTATTCAAAGATTTGCACAAATGTTCAACATTTTTCAAAAATAGCAGATCTACAAGCTTGTAGCGCGCCACTCACTCTAAAATGACACGATGCGTTCCCGGATTGAATGGGTTAATACATGCAGGAATACACTCGGTTCTCGTCAAACCCGTGTGAATGCCGCGACTGACGAGTTAAAAAAGATTCCAGCTCAATCTTGAGCAAGATGTTTCAGAGTGGACGGCGAGCCACCGGCTGCCTAACGGTCTCTTAAGGATGAATTACATGCCGTCTAATTATACAACATCTAGTTGACTTCCTCTGATCCTCGGGGCTAAAACTGGACTGCACGGGCATCGGCCCTCCCTGGTGTTTTCCCCATTGATCAAGGTTACGCAGGCTACCATGGTTCCAATGCAACTCTGCCTTGTCCTTATGCTTTTGGCTGCAACAGACGATGGTTTGAGGCCACTACCATGAAAAAGGCCTTCTTCTCCACATCACTAAGCACCAATCAGTCAGAGAGAGGGCCATTATGAGTCAGCGGCCTGCCATTGCTATCGCTGGAACGCGCCGCTCCGACAAAACAAACTCTGTTGTGAATTGCCTGTGTCAGTGTCGTGGACAGAGAAATATAGTGTTTTAGGTCGGCTTATTCCCATAATTCAATCTTCATTCTTCTTAACCGTAACCCCCCCCCGGGCCCCTCACTCCCACCCAAACACACAGCATCTCTCTCAGTGGTCATGCCCGAGTCATTTAGAAGGTCTGCCAACGCTAATGATGAAGGTATTCAGAGTAGACATCACTGCACTACAATCACAGCACTTTGTGGTGCTCACGGAAAATGTCCACTCCCACAATCTGACAATAAGACGCATTCGGTTATAATGCATTGGATAGTAGTTTGGATATTAGACAAACATCGTAATACTCTGCTCAAAAACTTCTCCACAACTCGACAACACGACATAAACCCTCACATTATCTAAATGTTAATAGGGTTAAAAGGACATATTGTACATAGATATAGACCATTCGTTCAGTGAATGAATGAGTTTTTTTCATTAAAAAAACAGTAAAAACAGGAACATTCTCTATGTTTATGTACTAGTCAATGAAATGCATTGACGCCGTTATATGATCCATTAAATAAATCCCCACGTGCGGAATAAAACAAGATTTCTCTCGGACAAAATCCAGACAAAGCTGTAGGTACATGACAAAGAACAGTCTCTCAGATACTGCCGCTCAAGGCTGCATGAAAGAGAGAAAGTCAAAGATAAGCGAGTGACACGGGCCGCTCTCCAAAGTTTGGGGATTCAATTAAAATGCAACAATTAATTGGAGGAATGATAAGATATGAAGTCAGGGGAAGAAGGGGTGGTGTCTGTGAAAATAATACCAACAAGTATTACAAAGACTCAAGATAAAAGCCCCTGGCCTTGGCAAGAGACAGGGCTCTGTGTGTGAGTGAGAGAGTAGTGTGCTCATAAGGAATGGTTGTTGTCTTTCTGGTATTTTCAAAGGGCTTATAGTATCTTCACTGTAACATCGTCTGTGTTAACTCATCCCTTTGTATGTGTGAGAGTGTTCAAACTATCGATTCTTTTCTTCACAATGATGCAATCGATTACTTTCTTGATGAATTGAATAATATTTTTTGTATCAATGAAACCATGTGAAAAAAATCTGATTGATTTTGATTCCATTAGTCTGACTAACCTCTTAAGCCTTACTTAATACTACATAGTACAATGATGTAGTAATAAAATACTGAAAATAGTCGACCTACAAGCTCACGTCATTGGACATCATTTTTAAACAAAACTTCTGTTTCGATTATTGTCGATTATTTTATCATTTTATTATAATCAATGAAAAGGATTAGTTCAATTTAACTGTTGCACCCGGAGTCCTACATCAGCTCTGTACTCTCAGAGCTAGGACTGAATGCAAGGCAAGGCTGACATACATGAGAACCGTAGCTTACAGGCGCAGCAGCATAAAATGATGGGTCCTTTGTGTGGACATCAGTCATTCCTTAAAGGGTCAACGACCGTGCTGAATGGGGGCACAGACCCCCCACAACACTTTAGAGTGATTTACTACTGCCAAGCGACCATTACAAATCAGCTATGGTACTGTAGACACTTTATGTTGTCTGCAGAGTTCAAGTTTTCGATATAGTACAATATGCCATCAGAGGCGTATGATATTTACTTATTTCTTTAATAGAGGCGATTGATAATGAAGATGAAACATAATACTTCAAGGACTATCAGAGGGAATTGGAGTGGTGACACCTTTGGCCCAAGTTTAATGACGGAGAGACACGCTGACAACAAGAAAGAAATCTTTGCCTTCCTTTCTTAGATTCAATCAGACATTTCTTTTTCATGAAACACAAAAGAAAGAATTCAACAAAATGAAAATAAAAATATCGAGACTGGATCTTTGGGCGGCTGCTGATTCAACAGCAAGATATGGGCGATTAAGATCTTTTCAAAGTATTGTTTCCTGTAGTGTTTGTCAAAACGTGTGCTCTACAATATCTCTGAATGCCCTCCAAAGCGACAGATGGCTAAGGTGAAAGTATCTGTCTATTTCTTTCCATCCAATGGCTGGAATGTATAAAAAAATATATAAAAAGGTTCAAGGTTGGAAGCTGAGAAAAGTGAGCTGAAACTCATTTGAAGTAGTTTATATATATATATATATATATATATATATATATATATATATATATATATATATATATATATACATATACACAAAGAGGGAGAGAGAGAGAGAGAGAGAGAGAGAGAGAGAGAGAGAGAGAGAGAGAGAGAGAGAGAGAACAACAAATTATAGGGAAAACCTGAATAAATGAGTGGGGAAAAAGTAAATGCTGATGCTTCCATATAGGGTTACTGCATGATACAATTAAGCAATTCCCATACTATCATGCTTTGTGGCATGTATAGAAAACTGAGCACGCCCTGTTGACCTTGATTTTGGATCAAGACGGCGAGAGAAAAAGATCTAAGTGACTAGGAAAGAGGGTTCGTTACTGGGGCAAGGATGACAGGGGCTTCAGTCACAAAGACTGCTCAACTGCCTTGGTTTTTCAATAGGAACAGTGACTACAGTGACAGCTTTAGTCAGCTTTTCGATCTATGGGAAAGACATCAGTAAGTAGGGTCGGAAATTGTGGTGGAAAGCGCACATTCGATGACTGTGATGCTTGTGCGTTAGTGCGATACGTAAGGAAAAACAGAATAGCAAATGTCAATGCAGGATGTGATCCGACAGTCAGCACGAACAGTTCATTGACAACTACAGTACATAGAGAGGGATGATCGCGGTGCATAATTCCCTCTTACAAAGACAAATGCACATTTAAAAGGTCAGTGGTGTAAAAAACATAGGCAGTGGTCTACAGAGATGTGCTAAAAAGTGATCTGGTTAGATGAGTCATCTTTCACCAAATTCTTGACAAGTGGCCGAGTGAAAGGGAACAGTACCGGCCTGAATGTTTGAACCCTGCAGTGAGCGGATCTGGTGGCTCTGTTATACTGTGGGTGGCATTTTACTGGCACGGTCTGGGTCCATCTTTTCCCTTAAACTTTAAGGGAAAAGATGGACCCAAACCATGCCAGTAAAATGTAAGGTTTAAAGGAAATGGTCACTAATACAAAGTTAGTGAGTGAGTGATCATCTTGAATTCTATCCTGATGGGAGGACAATCCTTCAAGGATGACAATGCCCCCATTCCACAGGGCATGGGAAGGTCACTGAATGGTTCGATTATGACAATTATGTGAAACATATGCTATAGCCTTCACAGTTACCAGATGTCAACCCACATAGTATGTTAGTATGTTTCTCCACCACCATCATCAAAACGCCAAATGAGGGAATATCGTCTGTTAGAATCCCTCCAGTAGAGTTCCAGAAACTTGAAATATCTATGACAAGGCAAATTTAAGCTGTTATGGTGGCTTGTGGGTGGTCCAACACTTTACTAAGACACTTAGTCACATAGCTACAGTTCACACATTTGTTTATATATTGTACGATGGAATGTTTTAGCCATTGTAAAAGAAAGGGTGTCTTTTATGCCAACAACACACTGCCTCTCTTATCTGAGCAACCTGGGGGTCTGTAAGGATGTCTGAAGATGTGACAGACAGACAGACAGACAGACAGACAGAGGCATAGTAATATATGACTGACGGCCTCCAAAAGGAACAATATAAAGAAAGAAAAAATATTTATATATTTATAAATATTTCAAGCCCTTGCACTCTGCCAAAGAGTGATCTGAGAGGGGGAAAACACAACAACACAAAAGACTGAACTCCAACCATCTATCAATACACAAACAAAAACAGCCATACAGCCATATTGACAGATTGTTCAAAAAGAATGACGCACTGTGCAGAGAATGTCACTGCTGAGAATAAAAGCTCATCTACAGCAGCAGACTGGGCTGTAGGATGTATTCAGATTGATTATACATTATTTTATGGCTGAGCAGTGTGTAAGCTGAAAACAATGTCATCGCTGTTGTGCAAACATTTCCAAAACCGTAACGTTTTCCAGGAAAAATGGAAAAATAACCTGTGTTCCAATAATCCAATGTAGTTATTATTTAGTCATAAGATCTTGTTAAAACTTTTCATCAGTTTATAAAACCCACAGACAGACATAACCACTTTAAAACGTGGCATCCCTATTTTGGGCATGTCATTATGTCAAAAGAATGAAATTGCAAAAAAAAATAGAAGATTGGTTATTTTTGCTACTTTGCGCAACAGTGTCATACACTTAAGTATAAAATAGGGTATTCTGGAGATGCAAAGGTTTCTGCCCAACAGCGATGATGTGAAACACTGCAGTTCAAGAGTACTGTTTTTTTACAGTCTCTTTCCAGCCACCAGAGCAGACTGTACAGGAATACTGAGAGAGGAGGACTTGCACAGAGATCTATGGAAAAGTGCAGGGACGGCATCTAGGTCTTTGGCCAGTTGCTCGCACTGATCTGGCAGACGGTGCAGCCCAAGAGCAACTTGGCATGGTGCAGGAATGCCATGTCCTGGCACGGCCGGGAGAGGTGGCACGCTGCCTGACATGCACGAGTGGGCGCATAGTCACGCAAAAAAAAAGATACTGTACAGGAAACAAATTCACTCTAATTTCTTCCGTCAACCACCGATACCGTGGTGTGGCGTTCCGCATTCTTGCAGGCAAGCTGTTGCATTAGAACACGCGGACATGCATAGTGCACGTACAATGGCATGCTGGGAGGCAATGACAGTCTGCGGAGAGATAGTGTGATAGGTTCTAATTGCTTCAAAATGCCCAGAAGAAGGGCCTCTATTATCTATTTAAATCGGCTGATAATAGGATGCTTGCAGGGGGTGGGTGTGGGGGGGGTGGTATGGGAGTAGGAGGGGAGGGGTGTGACCTAGGCAGAGAGAGAGAGAGAGAGAGAGAGAGAGAGAGGGAGAGAGAGAGAGAGGGGGAGAGAGAGCGCTATCCTCTGTGCTGCTGTCGCCTCATTATTTTCCCGTCTTGACGGACGCCCGCGCTCAACCCCTGGATGAATGGCCCTGCGCTGAATAAGTTATCGCCAGACACACAAAGGGAAGAGTGGGCTCCGAAAACAACACAGCTGCACCACAAAGTCTGAATCTCTTTTTCCCTCTCTCTCTCTTTATTTCCCTCTCCAACTGCCACCCCTCCCGTACTTCCCTCGCTCTCCCCGAGACGAAAAGGCAGGCCCTGCCACAGGATGGGATCTCACCTGTAATTTCAGCAGAAGCACACAGCATTAGATGGGAGGAATATAGAAACACACACACACACACACACAAAAAAACACAAAAGGAAGGATGTGATAAAATGAAAGGAAGAAAATATACACACGTCTGGGTCTGCCACACAGATATATCCACAGAATTTCTCGCGTTTCGTTTGTCTCGCACGACTGTGCCGTTTCTTTAGTTTCTTCCCTTGAGGGAAAAAAAAACAGGGGACCTCCTTTGGACCGTATCAGAGAATGTTTGAGAGGGTGAGCGTTATGTTTGTCTGCTTTTGTTTTGTGATCAGTGGAAAAACGGCCCGGTTTCATCTTCAGACGTCTATATTTTGTTCTCTCTCCTCACTTGTTTTTTTTTTTGGGGGGGGGGGGGGGGGGGTCATCGTTTGGACTGCTACTTGTCGTAGCCGATGAAATCCACCTCCGCACAACACTCAAATCAACTCCACTCCCCCCGAACACTCTCACGACCACTGTCAATACAAGCCGCCACAGGGCTCCCACTATCCTCTCTCACGTATATACCTCGCCGTCACTCAAAAAGTAGCGGCGGAACTTTTTTTTTTTTGACACGAGCGTCTCGTTCCCCCCCCCACCCCCGCCCTCCCGTGACAGAGGGAATCACAGGGCGCCGCAGCCCCCCCCGACAGCCGCTCGACGGCAGATCAAACAGGGGCGGGTACCCTTGGAGTGACACCTGGAGCCACTTCAAGGGAAGACGAGAACCACTGATCTCCAGTCAGGCTCGTCAGAACCGTGGTCTGTCGAGGTTAAAGGAGTGGTGGTGGTGGTGGTGGAGGGGGGGCGGGGGGTAGAAGGTGAACAAAAAAAAAAAACATGCCGCTTCAACCAGGACGGAACGGAGAGAGAAAAAGGTCAAACCGAGCATCACCTCAATGTCATAGCTGGTTGACCCCGCGGTGGTTTGGAAATGTGAGGCCGCAAAGGAGTCTTTGTTGAAGCGTTTGGTTGATGGATGGGTAATAAGTGCTGATGTGGTGGGGTTTCACGCTGCAGTTGAGTCGCTCTGCGGTTTTGACTCGTCATGCTTTCGTTGCCGCAAGAGAACGTTTTGGGCTATAAGATGCATTTCGGAGGGCCGTTGGATTTCTATCCATCTTCAGTGAAGTTGACTGCCTTTTCTCAAGTCCTGACATCTGTGGATGAATCGAAGATGGGGAAGAATAAAAAAAAACACATCGGAGGACTTGTCAACGCTGCATTTGAAATAATTACAATTCCACCGGGATTGTAATTGGCCTATGAGGTATCAAAACAAAAGCCAAGCGCAGGCTCTATAATGGAGAGAGAGAGAGAGAGAGAGAGAAATGTAGAAAAGAGAAAAAGGCCTTTGCCGGCCCAGTTATGCGAGTCATTCCTCAACAGACAAATGCATCCCTTATATAAAACAACAGCACGTCTTTGCCCTTGTCAACAACCCCTTCCTCTGCAGCCCACGCTTGTTTGTGTCTTCCTTTCTGCAGGGGGAAAAAAATGTCCCATCAGCACTCTCTAATGGGCAAGGTGGAGGAAGAGAGAAAGAGAGAGAGAGAGAGAGAGAGAGAGAGAGAGAGGGAGAGAGAAAAGAGACAGAGGGGGAAAAAAGAGAGAGAAAGAGAAAGACAGAGAGGTGGCAGTGGTGCTTGTTTGGCTCGGGAGCAGCGAGTAATGAGGCTGAGGCTCAGCCTGTCATTGTCCCAGCTGCAGCTGTAGCCACACGTACTGCACACAGGCACACAGGCACACGCGCACACACACACACACACACACACACACACACACACACACACACACACACACACACACACACACACTTAAGTGCACACAGCAAAAGCATCAATAAAAAGTATCCTCCTGCATCTCAAGACAGACTGAGGGAAACCTTGAGAGATTAAAGTGGAGCCATTTTCTCCCCTCACCAAAAGAATAGAAAAGAAGAAATCATCTCAAAGAAGAAAAATAAATGATTTCAAGAGCTAAATAAATAAAAGCAAATAGGTAATTCAGTATCAAAAGCAGTTCATGGGCTTTGACAGGGCCTCCTGTGGACAAGATGTTGTCTGCCACTATATGAGAGGCATCTCTAGACGGTTCACTGCAGTGCATCAGCCGACGGCCGGAAACCTCGTATGTAACTACTGTAGTTCTTCCTAATAAAGTTGTATTTATCACGTTTCTGTAAAGCAACTTTGAGAACCTAGAAAAACGCTATATAAAGGTATTATTATGTCCAAATCCGTTACTTTTCAGGAAATTAAAAACCCAATGTAGTTATTATTTAGTCACTTGTTAATCTTGTCAATACTTTTCATTGGTTAAATATTTATAAAACCCTCTCTAACATTCTCACTGCCAAAACCTTCCAAAAGAATAGTGAAAATAGTAGATCTACAAGCTCACAACGCAAGTGAGTTTGTAGATCACCGAATCTAGCTACTTTTGCTCGACACTCCCTACAACTCAGCAAGGCATTCATTTACGATAACAAACGTGAAAAGTTGAAAACATATGGAGATGCAAGGTTTCTGCCTATTTCTTTGTGTTGTATTTCTTAGACCAGTGTCCATTTCTCTGGGTATATAACCCATTAAAACCGGGAAAGCATCTTTAGATTTTCCCAAAAATGTTCAAAAATAGCAGACATACAAGCTCACAGCACGTCACTTTCGTGCCGCGCTGCGAGCTTGTACATCTGCTATTTCTTTTACATTTTTGGAAAAATCTTGAAAGAACTACTGGTTTAGAAGGCCTTCGTAGAATTGGCCTCAGGTCTTCATGGGATAAAAGCAGAAGTTCTTCTTTCCAAAGATCTGCCGTGGTTTCAGAGGGCGTACGACCATACAATTCTGTCAACCACGAGGGTTGACCTACGGGTGCATGCGGCTCGTGGACGGCAGACGCGGTCGACGGTGAGTGAGGTCCCTCGCCGCCATGAAAAAACTAAACAAAAGAATGAAACAACATAAGACGCATGGGTGCACTGATTGGTCGAATGACGAGGGAGGCTTCTAGATTCCTAGAATTTTCCAAAGATTCCTAAGATTTTCAAAACAGGGCATGATTTTCCCAGCAAATAGCTGCACGTTTAAAAGGGTATAGAGTATAGACGACAGAACTTGGCATGTCAGGTCACAGATACAATGAACTCAGCCTTACACACACACACACACACACACACACACACACACACACACACACACACACACACACAGTCTCCTCAATGTGTACCCTTACTGGTCCCATTCTCTCAGAGTTAAACTGAAACTCAGGATTTTGCAATGTAGGAATGGGTTAAAGGCAGCTCTGTTGCCAGGCAGAGGTGTAAAAAACATAAATAATAATAATAATAAATAAAAACATGAATTTTCCTTAGCAGTAGCAGGAATGACCAGTGATATGAATGGCCTAGGGGGGATGAAGCCATAATTTAGCAAAAAAAAAAAGGGGGGGATATCATGCCAGGCTGAATAAATGGCGACGTGGACAGAACAGAGTACAAAATGTAGAAAAGTATTAAGTGGAATTAACCATGGCGGCAACATGACGAAGAGGAGATCAGAGCGACACGGCATGGTTTCCTTTTCGGGTGCATGTGGAGGTCAGCTTCGCTACTGAATCCTCCGAATCCTTTTCTATACTTTCTTTTCCCATCGAGAGTTTTTCCGTGCCTGATTGAGCGGGTATAAGGACAGAGGTTTGGTTTCCTTTCGATCTCGTTAATGCTCGTTTTTTTATACATTACATTTGTTTGATTCTATTAATGTATGTATTTCACACCACACTGTTCTTGCACACAGTTTTATGTGAAGCACTTTGGAACTCTGTTATAATAAGTACTCTATAAATAAAAATAATAAATAAATAAATTGTATCATCAGTAACTCAGCCGTATTGTTGCTGGGCAGAGCCTTGCACATGGCTCCATGACTTGACTTGAACGATGACTTATTTACACCATAAACTGACCAGAATGGCGAGGGCCATACATACATATTAGAGGTGCCGAGGTTTCTCGTGGGGGGTCATTGGAATGGAAGGAGTCATGTGCACACAGCGCAGTGTAGGAGTCATTTTTATGAGGGTCTCCAAAGGGAGCTATACTTCCTTATGGCCAGCAGCAAGCGCAGGAGGGCGTTGAGGATTCAGTAGCCAAGCTGACCTCCTCGTGCACCCGAAAAGGAAACCATGCTACCCTGTGTGTGTGTGTGTGTGTGTGTGTGTGTGTGTGTGTGTGTGTGTGTGTGTGTGTGTGTGTGTGTGTGTGTGTGTGTGTGTGTGTGTGTGCGCGCGCACACACTGAAGTTGGAGAAAATAAAGTATAACATGAGTAAGTAGCAGCATGCATACATGTATGCATGTGCATGCCTTTGCATGTGTGTGAGTGTGTGTGTGTGTGTGTGTGTGTGTGTGTGTGTGTGTGTGTGTGTGTGTGTGTGTGTGTGTGTGTGTGTGTGTGTAGGAGTGGATATGGGTTGGAGAGAGGGCCTGTGCTCCACCTCGCCCTCTCCCGTGATAATGATCTCGTCGATTAAAAAGAAAGAAGGAAAAAAAAGGGCTATAGGCCTACACGTTTTTTAGGGGAAAAAGTAGGGGAAAAGAAGGAGAGGGGGACGAGGAAAAGAAAAACAGATTGAAGTATAATTTGTTCTGTCTTTCAGCTTCAATTAGATAAGAAAATCTAATCTTTTTGTTTGACTCCAACAACAAGACTTCAAGAGGGCCCCAAGACTCCCATCCATTTGCATCCCACTGCCGTAGCTGAATTCCATTAATTATATGACCTACATTTCTCAGTAGTTAATATTCCAGACTCAAAGAGAGACAAGAGAGAGGGAGAGAGAGAGAGAGAGAGAGAGAGAGAGAGAGAGAGAGAGAGAGAGAGAGAGAGAGAGACAGACAGACAGACAGACAGACAGACAGACAGACAGACAGACAGACAGACAGACAGACAGAGAGATAGAGGATATAAGCCAATACTAGGGGCAAACTGCTGAAAATGTGGACATGTTTGCAGTATTAGAAGCCCCCCCTTTTATCTCTTCCCTCCTGACATTGTTTACAAACGTCAAGTGTAATGGAAGTGGCAAACAGGCAAAAACAGACACACTTACTACCCCCCCCACCCCCCCCCCCCCCCCCCAACCCTCTTGCAAGACCTAGTCACAATTCTCCACTCAGCGCTGCTCTGCACCGAATCAAACAGCATAGGGAGACCAGTCTGCTTTTGATTTAGCTATAAAGAAGAGTTCAGTAGTTTAAACAAGACTGGGGAAGACACAGCCTTCTACAAGTAACTCTGATAATAGGAGTGTTACACAGTGTCAGCTACTTGTGCTCAGAAGCCATGAGAAAGGTGTCATTTTGTGTGGTATTAAGAGGTGGAAAGGTCACCAGCGTACAGACATTCGTGTGCCGTGTTATGTGACGAGGGAGCTAGGTTGTAGCACTATTTGGCGCATAGCTACTGAGTCCAATTATTTCAACAGACATTAGTTAGCCTCGCGTGGCCAGACAATATCACACGACACACTGCGTGGATATTAGTCTGGTCCCTATCAACGATAGACTTTTTTCCAAGGGGCGGTTACAAAAAGATCCAAACGGACTCTATTGGTTAGACTTAAACCAATCAGAGCAGTGCTTCCTTGTACGAACCAATCAGAGCAGTGCTTCCTTGTTGATAAGCCCGCCCACATTTGAATACTGGGCGCTGGTTGGTCCCGCACAACCTCTGCGGGAGAGAAATAAATTCTCTATGGAGGGGGGCCAGACCTAATCTGCCGAGGGCTAAAGTGCATGCAAGTTAAAGTGCATGCAATTTTGGCAGATTCGTCTGGAACCAGGCTAGACATTAGTATGACTGGCCAGGACACACTGTCTCAAGTAAGGCTGTTAGCGTGTTTATGATAGTGTGACTGTTCTAGCTAGCTAGCTAAGCTAACTGCGGTGGCATGCGTGGCCAAGCCCAGGGGCTGATCTCTTAATCAGTGTCCAGGGTGAGTGTGGGCTCTGAGGGCTGCTGCATCGGCCCGATCTGCCTGTCTGCCGCCTGCTCCTCCTCCTGCCAGTCCCCGCCATGAATATGGAGCCCTTCTGCGGGCCGGGGTGCTTGCTTATGTTTTCTGTCTGATATCTCGGCCCCATTCCCATTTCAAAGGGAGGTCCACCCGGGGCCTTGACTTTTTGATCTGCCTGGCGACTGACTCGACCACCTGCATGCGGGATCAGCCGCCAGCGATAGCAGACAACCCCCACAACCAACCACCACCGCACCCTCGAAAGAAAAAAAAAACTGCTCCTCAACTGCCCCCTCTCATCGTCCTCCATCCTTCATTGCCCTTCGTCGTGAACACCCCTCCCCCCCTCCCCTCCACACACCCCCCTCCCCGCTCCTTTTTCCAGGGAGCTGCCCGGAGCCCCAGTGGTCCTAACTGGGTCTGGAGCTGCATGTCATTCTGACTGCGGTGGGCAAGCGGGGGGGAGAGAGAGATGCTTTGCTTGAGATGGTCGCCGTGTAGCAGCGGGGAGTTCTTATGCTAGGCTTGGCTTCAGCTGGGTCAATGTCACACACAGGGCCGTCTTGTATCCAGTGTGAGGGGCCGCGGTGTCAGAAACGCCACGGACACGGTGCTAATGGAAGGCCAAATCAAAGGCTTCTCTCTAATCAAGCATGGCTATCCACACCTCAAGCGTTACCGCCAGGGCAAGTCCACAGCTCAGACCAGCACTAGGAGTAGACCCAAGGTTCCGTTTGTAAAAAAAAAAAAAAAACGGAGGGGGCTGGGACATTTTCTTAACCCCTTAAGCCGTACAGTACTTCTTCATACAACAAGCATGCATGCATCATGTCATGTTGTGAGCTTGTAGATCTACTATTTTTTTGTATTTGTTTTATTTAAAGGTTGTTGTTGTTTTTTTACAAATCCTATATTAAAATTGCCTAATGGGTCGAACGACGGTCGGCCGCTGGACAACCACGGCTCTTGGGGACCCGATGGGCTCTCAGACAAAACCATATATAGAGTTCATTATGACTCAGACACACACACATATATATATATATATATATATATATATATATATATATATATATATATATAGACCAAATATAGTTTCCACTTCAGCTAAACCCAAATATGGACGTGTCATGCCGACTGTGATAGCATGACATTAGACTCAAACAAATCATAATAAGGATCCATATAAGGAGCTCCACGTCCACCATGCCCATCTATGGTGTACCGGGTTGACAGTTATGTCCAAATATGGAGTAAGTGAAGTCGCTCACTCTAACCTCTTGAGTAAATATCTAGCGTATTCAACCCTAGATGACGTGAAATCCCACCATCAAAGTCGAATGCACATACCGGATATGGAGGCAAATACAGATGGAGATCAACACACACTGATGTCATACTCAGAGTGAGCATTTTCACCAAAGAGATTTGGTGTAGAGGGAAACTAGGAGGGTACCAAGCATAGACCCCTGGGGGACTCCAGTCAACAAAGTAAACATGGTTTAAGTGGTTACACAACAAGCATAGAGTATATAACCAAACTCCAGTGCAAGAAATTGAAGCGCTGGAATTCTAGATTGTCCCAAATCTTCTCTCACTTACATTCACAATGTAATTGTCTTCTCTATTTGAATAGATCTGGTTAAGTATGTGAGTGAGAGTAAATCTGATTGGAACTGATGAACCCTCGCTGCAGTAGTGGGTGTCTTCCCCCCCGCCTGTGGAGGGGTGCCGTCTAAACCCCCTATTTTAAGAAAGCATCAATTCTAAGTAGTCAATTGTAATCATAATTAGTAGCATTGATATTATGACTTTTAATAATATTATGATTTCCTTTAATGGGCGTCACTATTAAACCTTAATGAGATCAGTGTGACCATGACAAGATAATTAAAACCCTGAGGACTTCAGATGATGGGATGAATAATTTACAGTGGGCGGATGCTTCCGGAAGCCCGCCGCTAGATCAGGGATGTTCGCAGAATAACTGAGGCGTGCTGCTGTGGCGGAGCAGGGGGGAAGACAATTTAGGGTGGCCAGTTTCTTAACTCCTTAACCGCAGACACTTGACAGAGCCTACATGGGGTCTCTTTAAGATAATGTACCCTCATCCACATCAAAATAGTATGGAATCATTTCAAAGTAACAACTTTTTGACCACATTAACTCTGGTGTCCCTATTTTGGGCAAGCCTGGGTAAGACTGTTAAAAATATATATAAGCTTACATTGTGGCAGCTAGCTTAATGAGTGTCTAATTGTTGCTTGGCTGGGATGATAGCCACCCTGATGGGAGACCTTTTTTGGATCAAGTAGAGATGAGCGGAGGAGGGATGTGCAACGATGACACGATGCGCCCTGTTCTCACAAACTGTGAACAGATTGGATTGCTTTGAAACAGAGAGCACATCACCAAGGCCTAATGTGCTTATGTCTAGGAGAACTCTTGTACCCTGTCTCAAATATCTCACAATTGATATAATCCCCCAAAAAATCTCTCACACACATACACACACACACACGAAATGATTCTAGGCCAGAAGTTAAGCTGCATAACATCAACTTAAAAAAGTCATGTTAGTTAATTTAATCACGTAAATGAAGCAGGGGGCTGTGTGTTATTTGAATTCCTCAAACCGTACGGGAAAAAAAGCTGTCCATTTCAGTGACCTGTTGCATTCAAATGAAGGTCTGTGTGTGCAGCAGGAGTTTACAGCCGCGTGCGCCGTGTGTTTACTGAAAACAACTCAACAAACAATACAAAAGACGCACGGTCCATTAAAGCCGGAAGGTGAGCGAGCATGGACCGAAACATCTGTTGAGGTTTCAGTACACAGGGCGACAGATAGTTCTACCTTACTGCCTTCATTTGTCTTCCACACGCTGCTAGTGGACTTAAAATACAAAGTGCTGCACAGAAGCTGTGCAAACAAGTGAGAGAATAACGAAAGACACCCAAAGCCCCCCCCCCCCCGCCCGGGCACCACCACCTCAAACAGGAATAAATAAAATCAACAACTAAAACGGCCTCCAATTGCCTTGACAGAGGATACAAATATACTATTAATCAAAAGCGTGAAGACCAGGAGAGCATATAATGAAATGAATACAGAAATGGGGATGAATTGCTGAGCAGGGAGGGGAGGACACCCCCCCCCCACACCCTCCCATAGAAGTGAAATATGATGGAACCGTGGAACCATCCCTTGGTACTCTTTTGTCTGTCTGCTCCCCCCCAACCCACCCACTGGTTATAAATGACTTCAGAGTTGACGCCCCGAATCCGTACGCATACAACAAAAAACACACTTTCTTTTATTCAAACGGCGAGTAAAAAGATTTCTTTTTTTTCCCCTGCAAAAGAAAGAAGGAGGTGGGGTTGTCTGTGTGTATGTGTGTGTATATGCGCGCGCGCGCATATGTATCGGCGCTCCCGTCATGCAGAAAGGCACACGGCGACGAGTGGAAAGGGGGCTCGCTTTTCCAAGACGGGGGCCCTTCTTGCTTTCGGAAAGCCCTCATAAATCCTGATTTGAGCGGGGGGCCCCGCTAACCGGAGGAGGTGGTATGGAGACCCGTCGAGAGGCGGGGGGCAGGGGAGGGGGCAGCACAGGGGAGTGGCGGCTCGCTCTCTTAAAATGCTACGTCTGATTAAGTCGTCCCATTAGGTGACAGCTGAACTTTAATACTAATATGATAATATAATATTGAAATAAGCGTGTTATTTACTTTGCGGGGGGGTGGGGTGGGGGGTGGAGGTGAAGGAGGCGCGTGATGGAGAAGGGTGGGGTGGGTGGGGAGGGGTGAGGATGATGAATGATTTCTGGACAGCTCTGGGTGTCACGCCGGGCGATTTGCCCTCTCCCCCCCCTCACTCCACTCCCCTCTAATCAGACTTGACAAAATGGAGACATATGCAGAAATATTGGTTACAGTCGGCATCACAGGGCCCCCTCTGCCCGGGCGCTCTGCTCTTTGCCGTAGTAAAAAAAAACGCCGGCCGCCCCCCCCCATGTGAGCAGCCCCTCCAAATTGTCCATGGGCACTGAAGCATCTATTTCAATTGGCACTTCCTTCCCGGCCCCGGGATTTTACATTTAGCCGGTGTCATTTACATATTACTCTTAATCAAAATCCACAGTGGGGGCGATGGCGGGAGCAGAGGAATGGACAGAGGAGGAAAAAAAGAGAGGGAGAGAGAGACAGAAAGACAGAGAGGGAGAAAAACAAAACCATGGTGTCACGGTTCAGGAGTAGGCTCACAGGCACTTTATAAAATGGAGATGTGACAAGACATTAAGCTGTGTAGGGTATGTCTGTGTGTTATGTATGGGGGGGGGGGGCGGGTACATACGACAGACATTGACGTGCCTGTGTATGTGTGTGTGAGAAAGCCATTCGTGTGCACTCCAGTGTGTATGTGCGTGCCCGCCGGGGCTGGCATCTTTGTGCATATACTAGGAAAGAAGAAAAGAGAAGAAAAGAGGAGGGGAGGGGAGGCACTTCTTGGAGAAAATAAAGGGCTAGGAGAAGAGGACACTACGAGGGACAGGATTGAGGGAATGGCATGTATGGTACGCGCTCATCTTTTTAAAAAAAATAAGAAAAAACATTGTTCTAAAGCATCACGGCACCGGACCGCTCTCCGTCTCTGCGGAGCGGCCGTGGTGGCATTGTTTGTGACATAAACAGGTCCCGTGCGGCACACACAGAGGCAGCATTCACTCCGCGCGTGTCATTCGTGAGACAAAAGCGTAATAACGTTTTTCAACAATGCGAGCTATAAGAATGCGAGAAAATAATTCAGAATGTTCTCAACGGGCAAAGAAAGAAAAGTGCATTGCGCCTATATGGTGGCGCGAGCCCACACAATGGTAGAGATACTGTTAATTATTCTGCAGAGGCATTGTTGTTTATGGCTTATTGTATTGTTTTAAAATCAGAAGGACGGGGGCTCTGAATGGAAGTGTGATTGCCATTAACAGATGGCTCGCACAAAGTGTGAAACAAATGCATTTTTGGTGGAACCGTCACATCAAGTCATTATAGGCCATCATTTTGTGAGCTTGTGGATCGGCTATTTTCGCTATACTCAACACCGTCGTACGATGAAGTGTGAAACAGGGCTGAGCTGTGCTGTAAATTGTAGCAGAAACAAAATAAAGGGCATACATTTCGAAAACGAGAGTTGCAAGTCCCATGCGGCCCTAATTTCAGTAAATGTGTGCAGAAGTGCTTCACATTGCTGCGGCAGCGAGGCCTTCCAATTCTCAACCGAGCCAGTCCGAGGGAAGACCCTATGCCCTTCAGAGATCAGCCGAGGCCTTCTAAAGCCTACGGTACAATTGAAATGCAATGCAGCGCGTTTTTTAGCTTGAAGCTTATTTGTTGCGGGGAAGCGACCCCATGGCATGATGGGAGTAATTTAGGCTGAATGTCGTCTAGCGTCTGAGCATGGTGCAGAGGTATTGGTATTCACGGATAGACTCTAGTGACTCCGGGGATCATCATGGTATGGCATGGTTGTGAATGTTTGCGGAGATATTAGACGGAATAAAACAAGAAATTCAAGGTAGTGCTGCTCAGGCGCTGCTTTTTTTCTTGTGGACTAGACTTACTACACACGTATAAAAAGGTGTGAAGCAAAATGTGTTTATCTTTCTCTCTTTATTATTATATAACAAAGTGAAGTTTGGACTAGCACGTCTATGTTTCCGCACTGCAGGGCCTATTTCAAGGCAGAGTAAAGAATCAACATGATTTAGGGTGCTGTACATACTGTGTAGATAGACTATGGCAAATATTATAATTTACATTATGTTATAAATCCGCTGGCCTCGACACACAGACATAAAACAATGTAGAAACAGACACTCGGTGGTTCTTAGCTCCAAGTTAGTTCATTGCATTCGTCTGGCGCTCCAGGTCAAACCACTCCAATGACAAGGACGACCAGGTGAACGCAGTTAACCTCCTAGTCAGAAGGAAAACTGAACCATACAAGAGGGGGCCCCCCAGAGTTGAGACCCAGAATTGAGAAGCACTGCTCTAGGGCAGTATTTCCCCAACCAAAGATCACAGTGAGGCCTTGTCTGTGTGGACTCTGGAGGCAGTCCAAAACATGTTGCACAAAACCATAACGTGCTTTTTTTCCAACTTGGAAGCTCACCCTTGTAGATTGGCCATTTCCGCTATTCATGGGACACGAATATAGAGGATTGAAGTGGTTAACATTTCTGAAAAACACACACACGTGTGGGGGGTCTCAGCTTTGGTACATAAGAGGGGGGGGCTCCAAGAAAAAAAAAGGTTTTGAATCACTGCTTTAGGGGAATGGAACCGAACCCTCCCTCTGCTCTAGAATGAAATAAAAAATAGCGTTGCCTCAGTTGTACGGAACAGGGGTGGTTAATCACACACGGTACATCCATAGAGGTGCAGTAGAAACAGAGCTCCCCTACCTGCCTCTTACCTTCTCAGCATGCCCGTGAGGATGCGAGAGCTCTTGCCCAGGTTGGCGTCCGTCTCTCTCAGCTGCGGGAAAAAAGGACAGAGAGGGGAGGGGGGAGACTGAGTATTACACTTGTGTGTGTGTGTGTGTGTGTGTGTGTGTGTGTGTGTGTGTGTGTGTGTGTGTGTGTGTGTGTGTGTGTGTGTGTGTGTGTGTGTGTGTGTGTGTGTGTGTGTGGAGTGAAAGTTCTAAACAAACAGGTCAAGGCAAACAACAACATTGTGTTCTATAAGTACTTGTGATAGAACCCCCCCTGCCCTCCCCATCATGTTAACAAAGATTGGATTCATGTGCTAACATTATGCAATTGAAGCTGCAATCAGGAAGTTACAATGATGTTTTATCACATTTGTATGGTAGAGAATGTTAATACAATATAACTAGTAGTCTCCCTCCCTACTCTTCTATTGAGAAATGTTGACCCTGGTGTTTGGTAGGACACCTACTGGTTGACAAGTAGTACTGCCTGATGCTTATAAGTGCAATATCTCCCCCTGGACAAGTGAGGGGTAAAAATCCGGTCTCCCACACATTGGGCCAGGGTTCAAATCTCAGTTAGGATTGCAGCGTTGACTCACCACACACACAGGCAACAAGAGGAAATGTCACTTTAACCAGAGCACTTGACTGCAGACACATTCTTGTTCGCAGCCCGGGGCAGCAAAACACTCAAATTTGTCCTGGTGGCCAGTGAGCAGCCCTTACTGAAGCATTTCAGACAGTGGCTTTCCCAGAGGCACTTCCACCGTGGCTTTTGAGGGAGGGGAATTGCGGGAAGTCTTTTGTCATCACTATCTAGGTGAATTTTCCAAAGCCAGGCCAGTGACCAGACGCTTATGGAGACAATGAGTTTTGTCTCAAACTCACTGGTCTGTGAATTTGCCCCCCCAAAAAAATATATATATTAAAAAAAACTTGTTTGAAGTTTGTATGTATCTTAGATGTTGACATCTTTTGCAAGGTGGAAAGACCGCTCTCTTTCACTATGAAACACATGGAGATTTCACATCAACAAGTGGCTGTAAAGTGTAACAGCAAATAGTTAACCTCCACTAATATGATAAATACAGCATATAACTGCAGAGTAACTGCATTGATTCTCAAACTGGAGCGCAAGGACCCTTTGAGGACGTTCCAGGGGGTCACCACCTAAATGACTGATCGTTAGGAACCAAATGGACACTTATCGGTCCATAACTCAGAGAGAGAGAGAGAGTGTTATTTGCACCCTCAGAGAGTTACATTAACACTGAGGATTTTAAAGTGTTGATTGGGGTCCCAGAGATAAAATGTGGCTTAGTGCATATTACAAATTAAATAGGGTGAGAGAAACATGACAGAATGGTATTATGTATTATTACACACTTTACAGCATTATTACAAATTAGAAAGTGTGCATGTGCATGTGCATGTGCATGTGCGTGCGTGCGTGCACCTTCGTTCAGATTCCTTCCTACTGGTGTCTGGTGAGGATGCAATTTGCACAGTAAAATCCTCAGCATTTATGCAACTCTGAAGAGCGGACAAATGTAAGCAAAATGGTGGCGTGTTCCATTTGTACACTCTTCGGAGTTCCATTAACACTGAGGATTGTACAGTGTGAATGGGCTACTGAAGATGCACTTGAAATAATGATGACCACGGCTCCTTCAGTACTCCCTTGCTGTGCGCCTTGGCTTTTTTCCTTTCCCTTTCTTTTCCCTTTTCCTTCTTTTTTATTTTGTGGGGTCACAGAATGTTTTCTTCCCTCCTGTTTCCAAATGCCAGGATGTGTATTTGCATAATGTGTACTCTCTCTGTGTGTGTGTGTGTGTGTGTGTGTGTGTGTGTGTGTGAGTGTGTGAGTGTGTGTGTGTGTGTGTGTGTGTGTGTGTGTGTGTGTGTGTGTGTGTGTGTGTGTGTGTGTGTGTGTGTGTGTGTGTGTGTGTGTGTACTCTGCGTGTACTCTGCGTGTACTCTGCGTGTGTGTGTGTGTGTGTGTGTGTGTGTGTGTGTGTGTGTGTGTGTGTGTGTGTGTGTGTTAAAGAAAAAATAAATAATGCTGACAGTGCACTGTGCCACTTTAGCTGGCACTAAATTCTACCTGTAGTCACATTTCTTGGTTGCAGTGGGAGTGATATTTTTTTTAGTTTTTTAAAGATAATTTCCTTCAACAGTCAGCAGGGGGTGGTTCTGTTTCTGTCAAATACTAACTGCCTTTGCTATCTAGTTACCCTCACTCACTTACTGACTGTGGATCCAACATTTCACCCAATCTCCTCTATTAATTCAATTCAAATATATCCTATCCACCTCCATTCTATTTTAATCTATCCACTTCTCCTCCATTATCCTTTATTCTCTTCTATTCTACTCTATTCTTTATTTAAAAAAAATGTCAGTATATTCCCTAAGGTGAGTCAAATACGACTGTTCCTTGAAAAGACAAAATAATTACAGTATAATAACCAGAAACATCAGAAACACAATCTAAGCATGAATTAAATAACACCTGCAACTTAACTGCATGATCCCCCACCCCAACCCATATTCTCTTCTATTCTACTGTATTCTATTTCATTATATTATACTCTCCTCTATTCTATTGTATTCTATTCTCGTTTATCCTATCCTATTCTATTTCTATTCTCTTCAGTTTCATGTGTCGGAACACTTCTCTTGCCCTTCTGTTTTTAACTTTCTATTCAGATGTTGGGGCATGGCTGTCTTTTGGCTGTCCATCTCTCCTCTCCATTACATCCACTCCCCTGTCTCTTCCCCTCCATCCCTCGCTCCTTGCCTCTGGCAGCTGGAGTTGGAGTGGCGCAGGTTGCCAGATCCAGGGATAGAGGAGGAGGGGGGGATATGGGGGTTCTGGGGTTTGGGCCCTCTGGCAAACACAACAAGTCCTGCAGTTGCCTGATGTGATGTCTGACTCGGCCCACAGATCTGTCCCCTAGACACTTTCTCCCACTTTCTCCCAAAATACATTTCTCCCTCTGAATTACTCCGTCTCTATCTCTCTCTCTCTATCTCTCTCTATCTCTCTCCACCCTACAGCATCCTGGTCCAACTCTCACTCGCTTTCTTCCTCACTTAAAATGGAATACTGTTTACATTTTAGTGGTCAAACATGTTTTGGTTATTCCCCTTCCCGTACACTAGGGCTGAGTATCGGTATTAGTGAGCGGTTATTACTGACACTCCTACTGCCGCGTGAACTGAGAGAGAGAAGAGTTTGTTTCTGACACATGGAGCCGTGAAAAGCTGTGAAAAATGAAATGGACAATATGAGGCCGAGGTGACAGTGATGCTCATGCAGAGTGACTTCTTATGGAAGGGAAACGACAGTTGGCACTTGGCCCTACCACTAAACAAAGCAACAAGACACCGCCAAAACATCACCCTGAGTGCCCAGTTCACCATATTATTTCAACATCCTCAGTATAATATATATAGATAACATCCTCAGTCATAATATTTGCCGATGAAGACCTAAAAGGGTCCAAACGTTGCACCAGTAAATAAAAGTATTTTTTTTTAGCTTCAAAACAGTGTGCGGATCTTCTCTGTGAACATCCTCAGTATCAATTTTTTTTGTTTCTAAAAATAATAATAATAATAATAATACATCACACTTATATAGCGTTGTTCATAGTATCCAAAGTCGCTTTACAAAACAAATACAAAATAAACAACTTATTAGGAGAGAAATAGTTAAAAGGATAAAGATTTAGCAAAGAGGAAAACATTAAGCTAAAACTAAAAGGCAGAAAGGGAGATTTGATGTGTAAATGTCTTGTCTTTGCTGAAAAGTGCATTATAATACATGGAAATGTGTTATGTTTCTATGATAATCTTCACCTGTCAATTCTTGAAAGACCTCTTTCCACCGTTTTCGTGTGGATGCATTTGCTAAAGTTGCTCTGTTCCACAATGACAATTGTAGTTAATGTCCACAGCACAGCTGATGGATAATTGGTATTTTATTCATTTCAAAAGTCTGATGACAATGGCAGTGAAACAATCAACCAAATACTCGATTAATCATTCCACAGAAAAGTTATAAGAAAAATGTAAATACTTTAGTGATGTATCATGTACAAATGTCAAATAAAGCATATGAATAGCATATTATGCTGTTTACAACTTTAAACAAATGAATGCTTGTCTTTCATTATATTATGGTATTATATTATAATATTATCATCATCATCATCATTATCTCATTATAAAATGAAAATATACAGCATGTGTTTGACAATTTCAAGATGTTCAGATAACTAGCATTTTTCATGATTATGTACCGCATTGCCTTATTTGACTGTAATTTTATGATCCGAGTCATATTGATCAATCAAATAATCCACAAAGATTTATTATCTAATAAAATAATCGTTAGTCGCAGCCCTGGTTGACAATTCGACAGACCGTTGGGACGTAAGCATAGTGACCTCAGTCTATGCTGGCCAGAAAAAGGACATTCAACCAAGAAGTGACAGGAACTGGCTTTCGGCCACGACGATTAAAACGAGGCAACAACAGCCGACGTGTCACTGTCTCTCTGAGTGGCTGACGGAGTATTGTAGACCAGAATGAAGGATGACGAACCAAACTCCTACGACGCAGCAGGGGGTCCAGTGTTTGGGGCTGAGCAACTTGACAGGAGCATGCTCTTTTGGCCCGAGGAGTTCACGCCCGCTATTGACTTCTATTTGTACCGTATAAAGCAAAAACAAAAGGCCACGTCTCCTGCTGAGTGTGGGAGGGTTTTGTCTCTGTGCATGTGCGTTTTTTTTCCTGTGTTCGCGCATTCGTTAATCCCCTGTCGTCAATGCACCTGAAGATTTATGTGCGTAATGTATTCATTTCTGTGTGTACGACCCTATAACCTATTACAGCCTTCTGATGTCTCCTTCACACCTTTCAGCAAAGACACACATCTCCTGTCTTTATATATTTTCTCTTCTCTTTTAGCCCCACAAACCATCTTTAACTCATTCAATCCGGGAACGCATCTCTGTCATTTTAGATTTTAGCTGTAACCATTATTTTTATACTTTGGCTATTCAAAAATAGCAGATCTACAAGTTCATAGAATTCACAGAATGCCACGCTACAAGTTTGCAGATCTACATTTGTGTTGAATACATATACTGTATATATATTTGAAACAACATTTTTAACTCACATCTTTGCTCCTGGGGGGTTCCTGGAACAACATATTTTGATGGGGATTGGCGGCCATAAACATATCATTTTGTAGCAACAATAGTTTTTCTGAAAAATGAATACATTTGTAGAGACATTTGACGCAAAACAAATGTTTGCTTTCAAAAATATATATTCAAATATTTGCCAAAAAAAAACAGGATTTTTCTAAAATAGCAGATATACAAGATCATAGCGTGGCACTCGGTGCCGCGCTATGAGCTTGTATATCTGCTACTTTTGAATAGCCAAAGAAATCTAAAATGACACAGATGCGTTCCCGGATTGAATGGGTTAAAGGATGTGTGTGTGTGTATGTGTGTTGGGGGGGAGTTCAGCAAAGACGACTAGCGGGAAGAAAGTAGCACGAGAAAGAGAGAGAAAGAGAGAGAAAGATAGAGAAAGATAGAGAGAGACCGAGAGGAGGTAAAAGCAAAAAAAAGAGAGAGAGTGCTACAACTGCTCTCGGTAGAGACGCCGTGGACCTTTTTTGGAAAGGAGGATGTTTGATTTCCTTTGAAACGGTCTATGCCAGGGCCCTCTACTATGTTGTGATCTTTAAGTACGCCACGCTGAGGGGGCCCATCAGAGCCGGGGGGCCCCTCACTGCGCTGGGACCTGCCTTGTCTCTCTGCCTGGTCTGTCTGTCTATATCGGCCTGTTTGTCTGGCTGGCTGGCTGTCAGGGTTGCGAGGAAGGGGGTACGGGGCCGAGATTGGCGGAGGGAGGGAGTGGGGGTGATGGTGGTGGAGAGGAGGAGGAGGAGGAGGAGGAATAAAGCGGGAACGGTATTGGTCAAGCCTTCAGGTTAAAGCAAAGTCTCACAGAGAGAACATGGGGAGGCCTTGGCTGAATGGTAAGAGTGGCTGTCTGGGAATCAGAAGTGTCATACTTATAACGCATTCAATTCCGGGAACGCACCTGTGTCATTTTAAGATTTCTTTGGCTGTTCAAAAATAGCAGATCTACAAGCTCATAGCGCGGCACTCGTAGATCTGCTATTTTTTCTTAATCATGAAAATGTGTGCAATTCTTTGAATGTATATTTTTTAAAGTGAACATTTGTAAAATATGTTGTTCCAGGGACCCCCAGACGCAAAGATTTGAGTTACAAATGTTGGCTTTAAAAAATATATATATTCAAAGATTTGCACACATTTGCATGTTTTTTTTTTTTAATAATAGCAGATATACAAGCTCATGAGCTTGTATATCTGCTATTATTCAATAGCCAAAGAAATCTGATTGAATGGGTTAAGCCCCAACTCGTCCCAGGGAGCAGTGACAAATTAACCCAATGAACATTATTAGAACAATTGCTATCGACTCTTTTTTTTCCACTGCATGTTTGAACAGCGTAAAGACAAATATTCACCACATTCATCATCTGTCTATGCTTCTGCTCTTTGTCCTTTAACCTGTGTTTTATTTATACAACACTCTAATTAAAAACGCTTAGAGAAAGTGGGACAATATTTGACACACGTCAAACTAGAAAAGTTTGCTTCTCTGAGCACTAGGGGTGTGCCGATACACTAATTTCACCAAACGATACGATACGATATTTGGCTCACAACTTCGATACGATTTCGATACGATACGATACGCACTTTTTTTATTATGAAAATATATGGAGGAGAAAAAAAGAAAATGCAAACAAATAATTCTGTTTTTGCATTATTCAGACATGCAAACTTGTAGCTTTTCAGCTACAATAGCCGTTTTGAATCCAAATAGTATGACACCTGACCCGAAAAAAAAACATGTTGTCACTCTTTTCACTTCGGGGACGTTTGCATGCCTGATTATTATGATTGTAAAAAAAAAAAAAAAAAAAAAAAAAAAAAATTTTTTTTTTCAAAAACGATATTTTTTTTTTCCAAAACGATACATATCGTCGCGAAAACGTATCGCGATATACCGCGGGACGATATATCGGCACACCCCTACTGAGCACAGATCTCTTCCAGGCTGGGTTGGCTACCATTTGGAAGGCAATAGCAGCCAATCGGAATGAAATAAGAAACTTCCCGACTGATACATCTTGATCACATGAACCCACAGATAATGTGTACTGATGTGTGTGAGGTTTGGACAAAAATCTGTAGGAGTAGAAGCAAAAAGTGTGTTTTGAAGAAAACGCAAAATGGCAAAAGGTTTCACACCAATCGGTCCAGCTTATCTGCTCACACAGACACCCAGATAGACAAACAAACAAACAGACACACGGACGGACAGGGCCGAAAACATAATATCCGGCCTGGTGGAGATACTAATTATCAACTCTTGGCAGTGGTGTAAAGTAACTAAGTACATTTACTCAAGTACTGTACTTAAAGGGCAAGACCACTTTCGTAGAGGTTTGGGTTGTGTAGTTACCTTGCCATGATGTAACTCCAAAGGTGGGCAAGAAATAAAAAATAATTGCTCCATTGATTAGAAATTGATAATTCAAAATATGCTCCTCATTGACTTACATTGTACAGTAAAACAGCTCTCAAAGTCACTCTTTTAGCACAAAAACGAACACAAACGAAGTTGATTCAGACAATATAGAACATCACCAAACCCAGTACTGTTTTTTTTTTTAAATAAAAATGTCAATTTCCTGTTGATTTTGCCATTTTTAATAAGTAGAAAACCCGGACTGGCTCGGCGGATCCGGATCCAGATCTTCAAATAGTAAAATCAACAGTAAGTTGACATTTTTATTAAAAAAACAAACAGTACTGGGTTTGGTGATGCTCTATATTGTCTGAATCAACATTGTTTGGGTTCATTTATGTGCTAAAAGAGTGACTTTGAGAGCTGTTTTACCGTACAATGTAAGTCAATGAGGAGCATATTTTGAATTATCAATTTCTAATCAATGGAGCAATTATTTTTTATTTCTTGCCCACCTTTGGAGTTACATTATGGCAAGGTAAATACACAACCCAAACCTCTACCAAAGTGGTCTTACCCTTTAAGTTCAATTTTGAGGTACTTTTACTTTACTGGAGTATTTCCAATGTTTAATACTTTTACTTCTACTCCACTACATCTCAGAGGCAAATATTGTACTTTTACTCCACTAGATCATACATTAACCACTTTAGCCCTATTTTATATATAGGCTATTTGAAAATAGCCGATCTACAAGCTCACAACGCGTCACATCGCGGCGCGTTGTGAGCTTGTAGATCTGCTATTTTCAAACATTTTAGTACTTTTACTTTTAGTACTTTACAGTAAGTACATTTTGTTTGCAATACTTTTGTTCATTTACTCAAGTAAATTTTGAATTCCGGACTTTTACTTGTAACTGAGTGCTTCTACATTGCAGTATTGATACTTTTACTTAAGAAAAACATTTGAGCACTTTCTCCACCACTGACTCTTGGACTGTATATAGTGAAAAAATGGTGTATGGCATCATGGCCAGTGAAAATAATTAGCCATGTGACATGATGAAAAGCAGCTTGTCAGCTCGGCCTCAAGAATCTCAAATACTTTGTCATTATGAGAGCAAAAACAGCAGATCTACGTACGCACGCGCTCAGAACGTGTCACACCATGATGTGTTGTTTACTAAAGAGCTGGAGAGATAGGGAGACCCCTACAGATCTCTGTGCAAATACTCTGTGGAAACGATTGGTGTCAGAATATAGAGCTACTTAACACTTATTTAGACAAAAAAAAAAGAAATCAGTACAATTTTTCCATGCAATACATCATGGCACTGGAGCCAGTCAGTACGACGCTTCTAACACACAGATACGGTACAACACATGCACATACTATGTGTGTAGCCAGGGTTGCCAGATCTGCTTATTATAAGTTCCCCGCAAGATTTTATTTGAAAATAGCCAATCTACAAGCTTGTAGATCTGCTATTTTCAAATAGCTGATGTATATGTTAAAGTGCTCATGTGGCCCATAGTTGCTTCTTTTGGGCCGGTTTTCCTATACCTGGTTGCTTGTTTCTCTCACAGAATCTGGCAACGCGGTGTGTAGCATGTGCTTGTGAATGTGGCTGCTATGTATGTACAGTATGTGTGTGTGTGTGTGTGTGTGTGTGTGTGTGCGTGCGTGCGTGCGTGTGTGCGTGTGTGCGTGTGTGTGTGTGTGTGTGTGTGTGTGTTTAGTTGGCTAGTCTGACATCATGTATGCCATCACTGTCTGAAACACACAAAGCGTTGTGAATGTTCCCCACCGACTACAAAGCCTTTGTTGTCTCCAGTCAGTGTCTCCTATGATACTCCTTCATCCTGCACTTGTTGGGCCACGTGTGTACGCGTGTGTTCGTGTGCGCGTGTGTGTACGAGTATGTGTGTGTGTTTTACACGTGCACCGTACGCGCGCGCGTGTGTGTGTGTGTGTGTGTGTGTGACTGCTCACCCTCTCCCTGGCTCTCTGTATCTTCTCACGGTCAGTGTGCAGGTTGGACAGAATCTCTTGGCCCACTTGTTCTGTGAGAAATCAAACAAACAAACAAAAATGTTATTCTTACAAATCCTTTTTAGTAGTGGAAAATCTTCATCTTCAATTTCACATTTTAGAATTTCCCAAATATAGCAAAAATTGCAGATTTACAAGCTCACACCACGTTGCATTACTACGCGTTTGTACGTACCGTGGGCTTGTAGATCGGCTATTTTCAACCATTATGTGGACTGAGGATTGTACTGTGTATAATCAGCACAAACAGTACACAGACTCGGAACTTCTAGGCCTCTCAACTCTTGAGCCTTGACATTTGAGGTGGCTTTTTATTTTTCATCACAACAAACAATACCCCCCCCCCCCCCCGCCACCCCCAGCAGAGGGGCCCCCAATCAGCCCAATGCAATATTCATTAAGCACCGCTGGTCTCTAAACGCCTCTCATCTAGTGTTGGATGTAAACACGTTAACGCGCCAGTTATAAAACATCTCCAACAAGGCGTCTGACAAGCTCGTCACTGGTCACTGTCATTCTCCCCGGTCCCTTGGGTTAGGGACGTACAAAAAAAAAAGCAAAGCAGAAAGAAAAAGAAAGAGGGGTGGTGGGAGGGGGGGGGGGGGGGAGAGACCAAATAAACAACCACCCCGTATCAAATGCAGCGTTCGTGTTAAAAAATGAGGGAGAGGAAGAGAGGGGTGTGTGAGGGGGGGGGGAGGGAAGGGTGGAGGGAGGGAGGGAGGGAGTGAGGAATCTTTGTGTGGATCAAAGACGGGCTTTCAAGCGCACCAAACAAATTCGGAGTAAACAACGCAGTCGCAGACTGTATTACACTACACAGGTGCTGCTACACCAAAGAGCCCACGTGCTGAGCGCCTGTTTGTGGGGTGGGGGGGGGGAGTGGGGGACGCCGCGGAAATGGGCTACATCTGGCAGCCGAACGAGAGAGAGAAAGAGAGAGAGAAGGGGGGGGGGGGGGGGGGAAATGGAATGGGAGAGAGAGCGCTGCTGGATGAGCGACATTTGTCTCCAGTTCTACTATCAGAACCCCCCCCACCACCACCACCACCACCACCCCACACTCCCCCTAAATGTGTCTCTTCCTGCCTTCATCAATTTCTAATCAGCGACGAGACAGATTGAAAGATACCCAGATTAAACAGTGCAGTCAGACAGTCACAAGTGACAAATAGGGCAGATTAAAAGACTGAGTGCAGGTATTAATAACCGTAATAATACAAGTCCCCTGTTGCAAAAAAAAAAAAAGAAAAAGAAAAAGGAAGGAGGGATATAATAAACAGGCAGGGAGGTGTAGCGGAAATCTTCTGTTAAACAGACAACTAAGCGCCTCTATCCGTCTCTGTCCGGGACGAGGCACTGTTTTAAATAAATGAGGGTGACAAGCACTGTGCAAGCAAAGATTTGTTTTTTGTCGTCTCCCTGACAGAGAGTGCATTATTGGAAAAGCCTACAATGCATGAGAAGATAGATGAGGCATGGTCAGAGAGGAGAGGAAAAAAAGGGCCTCAGTAGCATCCTAGCGCCAGTACTTGCAGAGCAAGGGAACACAGGTTCGTTGAATGGCCAAGGTTTAACAGAAAGGTGCATTAAGGCACAAAAGGCAGGGGAAACGCAACCCCTCCTCGGCTGTGAGCCACCTTTCACTGGACAAGAATGGGACCACAGTGGACTCAGGTTTCTGTCCATTCCACAGGACTGTGGAGGTTAAAGTGCTGTAGATATACAAACTAACTACCATAGTGGTCCCAGTCGCAGAGTTGCTGATTTTAGCCACTTTAACTACTTAAAGGAGTAGTTCACCCAAAGAACGACTTATTTTCTATCAATTGCACAACCCATGAAACCTTGAATTCATGGAGATTTTTTTAGTTTTTGTCGCATTCCTAAACCAATAATTTGATGACCAGCGGACTCAAAGAGTCTCCTACTATCTCCTATTGAACAATGACCCAGTCATCAAATTATTGGCTCAGGAATGGCTCAAAAAACAAAAAGATAAGTATTTTTTTGGGTGAACTACTCCTTTAAGCCGTATTTCAAAAATAGCAAAAAGAATACTAGCTCACCGAGTTTGTAGATCAGCTATTTCTGTTATTGTGAAAGTCTTTTTTACCTACAGTATAATAACATGGCCAAAATAGGGATTGAATGTGGATTAAATGTGGTTAACAAGCCACTCAAGAAAATTTGGAATTTGTGTATGTCCAATTATATCACTCTTAGTACGGTTTATGTAACTACAGCGAACACGATAGGTCAACTACTGTACAACAGCAAAGACAAGGAAAACGGACACCACCAACGCAGCCACGCCATCACACGCTTTCACCGGGATAAGAGATGACACGACGCCATCGGAGACGGCCTTTCGGCTCAATAGGTGGCGCTTTCGTTTTTCGCCACTCGTTGCCGGGCCCTCGGTGCGGTGCTGCAAAATCCATTGTGATCCATTTGAGGAGTCCCCCGGGGTGGGTGGGCTGCAGAAGACATTATGGACTCTTGTTTCACCGCGGCAGGTCAGAGGCACTCAAAAGATAAATATTTTCCTTAGCTGCGCGACCGCAAATGGACGCTCGCATAAAGAGAGCCCCCCACGGCCCCCCCCCCCATCCACCTAAATCCCACCATCCTTCAACCGAACTGTCTCTGCCCCATTGAACCATTAGGCAGTGTACACACAACGCCTCCCAAAGGGATGTACTGTATTGTGGGCTCATTTGGGGGGGGGGGAGGCTAGGGGTGTCTTTATCTGGCGTCTATCCCTTCCATTTCTCACTCTGGTGACATGTATCTACATTTACATCCATCTTATTTAAACCCCTTGCGCTCCGCTGACAAACTTTATTAGTTGCCCCCGAAAGGAGGGAGTTGTGGTTATATGCAATGTGTGGACATTAAAAATAAATACATAAAATGAATAAAAGGAAGACGGATGAAAGATGGCGGTTCCATTAATGCCATTGTCCACCTTGAAAAAGATGAGAAATGGGAGAGATTTGGCCCAATTCATCTTGACATGACAGGCGTGTCAGCATCACTGTGCTCTCTATAGGCATAAGGCTTCTGTCTTAAACTGTTATCACATTTTAAGCATTTACCTGATATTCTTACCCAGAATTACAGTCTTAGTACAACGGTGTAGTTTCCAAAAAATAACATTTTCAGTGCACAGTTTTCAGCCATTGACACCGTTGTACTTGTTGAGTATATGCAATTTAGGCATTTAGCAGCCGCTTATCCAGAGCGACTTAAAATAAGCAAGGTAATCACATACAGCAAATGCAGAGAGACAGTGTAGTGCCTCAGTAAACTAGGATCCTTTCAACGTGGCGTCTCTGTTGGGCACGAGATAGGCGCACATTTTCAAAAGTTTGCAGCCCGTTGTGAGCTTGTTGATAGACAATCCTCCCCCTATACATTTAGATTAGCTAATAATTTTTACCCCTTTTTTCTCCCAATTTAGTCATTATGCCAATTAATTCCTACCACTGCTTGCCACTGCTGTTACCTTACTGGCTCACCTGCCCGTGAGGAGCCCCAACGGGAGGAACGTAGTGCCTCTGTCCTCCCTCAACACAACCCGCTGACAGGCACCGCCCTCAGCCCATAGGAGTATGTGCAGGGACAAGGATCACC
The DNA here is from genome assembly GCF_963454915.1 of Gymnoscopelus microlampas. Classification (NCBI taxonomy): domain Eukaryota; kingdom Metazoa; phylum Chordata; class Actinopteri; order Myctophiformes; family Myctophidae; genus Gymnoscopelus; species Gymnoscopelus microlampas. The sequence goes on from NC_139951.1 coordinate 15,545,626, forward strand.
CTCCCCGTCTGGCTTCCCTCCCCAAACACGGGAAATAGTGTTTGTTTAGACGCTTGGCCGTCCGAGTGCCCAGATCAGCTATTTTAATGTGACACCGTCGCACAGCAATGCAGAAAATAGGGCTCAAGTGGTTAAGCCTTAAAATGCCTTACCTAATGTTACAGCTCCTGATAAACCCCATGTTCCATAGCTTGTGAGATTATAATGTTTCTTCCGTCAACATATATCGAGCATAATTAAAGTTTGCATCGTCTTTACAATGGCACAATAACATACTGTAATTAGCATGGTTGAGAGCATTGCATCCTTTCAAAATGGAAAATTTGTATTTTGGCCAAAACAGAGACGAAGCTAATGCTGCAGAACTTCTTTCTGGTTAAGAGTGTAAAATATTCCCCTCCTGTTTAAGCAGCTATTAACAATTTAAATGACCCTGGCGCAGAGGCCGTGCTCTGACTCACTTACTAAAGCTCCACATCCCCCCAAGGCCCATTTAACAAGCCCATTACTCTATTACATTATACTCGCACCAGTGTTGCACAGCCTTAATTTAACTGGTTCCTCTAATGTTACTGTAGATTAGAATTAGTGTGAAAAAGGAGTCGAGGGCGCAAATTAAGTCGCGGGGAAGGGGAAAATATTGCACGGCTAAGGAAATTCTTTCCCGGAACGCAGTGAACACGAGGCTCACGGTACAGTTGGGCTTAATTTTTATTTCTCTGGCAACTTGTTTTTCAGTTAATGGTCTGTCCACATTTATGGGTCTTTCTGCGTGTGTATCTCTGACTGTTTGCGGGAAGGGGACTGTAGAGACTATATATCATATTATTGTAGTAATTGATACAATTAATCTAATTAACGTATTAGATGTGAAGATGTGATCCCAAATGGTTCAAGTATGGATTCGGAACTATCAGGGGTTGGTGACTGTCTACCCATTGCAATCTATTACAATATCAATGCTTGTCTACTTGTGAAGTTACACAACAATGTTGAGTTGCGTCTCTTAGGGGGCGAGCAGTCTAGGAGAGAGAGAGAGAGAGAGAGAGAGAGAGAGAGAGAGAGAGAGAGAGAGATAGAGAGACAGTGAGTGTGTGTGAGGCTAATCTCGCAAACCACTAGCTGATCTCAAATATATTTCACATACAGTATTGTGATTAGTCTGTGAGTGTGTGGGCGGATATACATCACATTTTGTGAATTCATAATCTCAGATCTAATGTCCCTCCATATTTGGGCACGCTTGATGTCATCAATCAATATGATGTCAATCAATATGATGCCCTGACGATCCACAGGGAAGTCGTTCTGTTATTAGGTTCGGTCTGTTTTTTTTGTGACTCACTTGATTGATTTTAAGAACTATAAGACACAACAAAAATAATGACACTCACAGCACTTATTTCCAACCTAGTCCCAATTGGATTCTACAGTAGATGGTCCAGTTAGGATAGGTAAATGCGCAGGATGAATTTCACGTATGTGCAAATGTACAGTGACAACAACAACAGTATACAGTAAATGACCTGGTCTGCATGTATGGGCTCATATCTAGTCTCTACATACATACAGTCCAGTGCAGCGGCAGAACTGGACAAACAAGTCCAAAGGCCCCGGGTCGGTTCTCTGCAGCCCTGAACTTTCCCCAGTTCGTGGACACGTATAATTGGACATATCATCAATTTTACAGCAGCTGTTGCAGAGCCCGTTCCACACTGGGACGTCTGGGGTTATCTGTGTCTCTCTTTCTACGACGTGGTTTCTTTCTTTCTCTTTTTCTCCCCCCCCCCCCCTTCTCTTCTCTCCGTCCCCAGAGCTAAAAGGGTACAAGACCTGACACCGGCGCGCTCAGAGCCTCAGCACAGCTCCTTTTCATTAAGCGGTTGAAACCACTTTTTGAAGGTTACCACACACACTTCTATCCGGACACAATCCACACACACACACGGACAAAACGAGCGATGGCAGCCCACGGGACGTCTGTGGGGAAAGGCTCGGTGCTGCTAGATGAACCTCACACATGCTCGCTCTCTGTCTGTCTGTCTGTCTCTCTAACACCACACACACACACACACAGAGAGAGAGAGAGAACGCTTCTTTTTGTTCAACTTATATTCCTGTGACTCCCAGGTGGAAAAAAAAATCTTCTTTGTACACTTTTCCCAGAGAAGCTTATTTTATTTCATTCCATAGGACTTCTGGATACTACACCCGCCTTGGTGACACGCTTTCATCCCCTCCATCAAAGTTGGGACTTGATTTATAATGCTGAGCCCACAGGCCATGAGGCTAGCTAGCGCCTCACCTATACAGTACGCCGAGCTTTAGCTGAAAGTAAAGCGGAACCAACTGTGAGGTCACGGGGGGGTCGTGCACAGCGTCTAGGGGGTATAAGTACTGCTATGACAGCTAAATCATAACAACAACATGCACCGCGCACCCCCCCCCCCCCCCCCCGGCAAACCCCCCGAATGGCCGTTACTGGTCAAAGAGGACTGATGGGTGCATTCTATAGGAGAATAAAGGAATAAATTGTGATTTCTATCGTTTAAATTTTAATCAATCAAAGGGGGTTTGTCCCCAAAATCTTACTTTGATTTAAATCTTGCTCTGTGTGCATTTTAAAGTGACAGCTCACAGGCTCAACACTAGTAATTCCTGACATTTCGAGCATTAGCTTTTTACCAGGTCTGACAAAGAGCTAATGTTGAGGTAATAAATGAATCGCTATGGGAGCGTTTTCTAGCGCACCAGACTTTTTTTTGCTTAGGTGTCTTTCTGTCCAGCCCTTAGATTGTTCCTTTGGATGTGTGAGCTTCAGTGGTGGAAAAAAGTACTCAAATGTTTTACTTAAGTAAAAGTATCAATACTGCAATGTAGAAGTACTCTGTTACAAGTAAAAGTCCGGAATTCAAAATGTTACTTGAGTAAAAGTACAAAAGTATTGGCATCAAAATATACTTAAAGTACTAAAAGTGAAAGTACTTGAATGTTTGAAAATTACAAGCTTGTAGATCTGCTATTCTCAAATGGCCTATGTATAAAAAGGACTAAAGTGGTTAATGTATGTTTCATAATATCATAATTTATATCTGAAAAGTAACTAGTAACTTAAGTTTTCAAATAATTGTAGTGGAGTAAAAGCACAATATTTGCCTCTGAGCTGTAGTGGAGTAGAAGCAAAAGTATTGGAAATTGGAAATACTCAAGTAAAGTGCAAATACCTCAAAATTGTACTTAAGTAAATGTACTTAGTTACTTTCCACCACGCTTTCACACAATTGTTGGTATCAATGGAGTTCCTCACCATGCAGGTGAGCGGTGGGCTGACTAAGCAGTGCACACGGCTCCTCCCCGGTAGCAATGCAAGCACTTGAAAGGAGGCGGTATTGGAAGCATGGGGCAGCACTTGCATGTGTATGAGCGGTGACGATGGGGCAGTCAGGGTGGATTTCTGGGGTCTTTCTTCACTCTGCCGGGCCTCTGTTTTATTCATCGCCTGCTGCCCTGACCCCGCAGAGCTCCTGTTCTGACAAATCACTTCTGATTAAGACAGATCTCTATTAGTCAGCCACTCAACTTGGCCTATTCATCATTCCACCGAAAATACCCCCTCTCTCCTCTCCTCTCCTCCTCTCCCTCCCTCCCTCCTCGTTTGCCTGTCCGTCAGACCGGATCGGGGCGCAAAGGAAAATTTCCGCCGTGTGTTTTTCTTAAATGGCTGATTATGGACAATTGGTGGATGGAGAGATGTAAGGGCGTGTTATGGGTGATAAGACGCGAGTTTAATGGGTACAAATGACCGGCCCTGCTGCTAATAGAACCATTTGTTTAAGGCAGAACCGGGCGGGAGAGAGAATTGAAGGCTCCACTCTCTATTTCAACGACCCCCCCCCCCCCCCCCCATATCACCTCAGCCTCAAACGATCAGCTCCACATATTGACTTCTTTTTTTTTTCTCCCCTTCACTTGCCTTCAATGAGAATAGATGAGGCTCGGAAGCCGGGGGCTCGCTTTACATTTATGAAATTACCAACACATGTTTACATATGTGGAAGCAGGCAGCGCCTCAAATACACACGGAAGTACTGTATGAACTTTATGGCACTGTAAAAAGAAAGCTTTCCATAGCCATATGGCTCTCTTTAGCACCAATATTCTGTGATATCCAGCCAGCTAATGCATATTGCAACTTCCTGTCATAATAAACTATGGGAAAAGGCCAAAGCACCTCGACACCCTCCAAAAAAAAAACGACTGTTACAATCTCTTAACAACCAAAATGTAATTGACCTGAACGCCAACCCTGCCGGTGGCATGGAGGTGAGGGGAAGGGGGTGGGGTAGAGTTGAGGGAGGCGGGGTATAGGGCTCCTGTCAGCAAATTGCCTGAACTTAATCAACCGGTCTTACTGAAGCATCCAAATGAAAACTAATGGACTTTAGGCACTCACTGTGATTGCCCCGACGGGCAACAGCGTGCGGGGAGGGAACGACACATTCCGCGGTCTTCAATTAAAAAACACGGGGAATTTCCACAGACGGCTGGTCAGCCTCATACGTCTATTTCGAACCGCGTGCCCGTTGGTCAATTGTGAGGCTCAAACGAACCCGGCTGATTAATTCCATTCCCAGTGCCGGTGGAAATTATTTCTATCCGTTGATTAGACTTGGTCAAAAGCGTAAAAAATGTATGAAGTGTAGAATTAAAAGTAATCTCTGAATGAGCTAAATAGAGGATGTATTATTCATGGAGTGCTTAAATTCATGTCGCACAAATGTACGGTTCACACTGCGCACGCACGCGCACAAAAACCTCCGCGAGAACATCATCAAACTCCTCTTTTGACCACCGTCACAAAGTCTGGAAGACAAAGGCATGAAAGTTCCGGCGACTTCCTCTGCAACTCAAGAGAAATAAGAAGATAAGCCCTAATTCATGATCACTTGTGTAGTGGAGAAGTCAGATGATGGTATCACAGCATGAGTCATGCCGACACGATGCAATAAGCACTCTGCTGACAGCCAACACTATGTGACTGTGAGGGGGAAAAAAGACAGATATTGAATAAAGGCAGGAGTAATGAAAGAGGAGAACATTCTGTTGGATGAAAAGACGACTACGGCAGGTACTGGGCCAAATTCTAGCGATGTTGCGAGGACTAAGGAGGTATACCGTGGAGAAGAAACATGTCACATGGTCTAAATCAAACACAGTGTCTGATTTATGACTGAGACTATCCATTACTTTCTTAGCGATTATTCTATCAGCTATTTATTATACTTTCTACTACGTTTTTTAATAATTGTTTTTCAATTGATTAGTCTGATAAAAATACTTTTGTATACTTTGTCGCACAATGACATAGCACAGAAATCGCGGAAATAGACGATCTACAAGCTCACATTAGATTTTTTTAAATAATTGATTAAATCGATTATTCGATTAACTGTTGCACCCCAGTCTGATGCCTCCAACATGAGGCATTACTGGCTGAGGAGCAGGATGTTTAGCAGTTTTGTGGGAAACGGACAAGGAGGAGAGCTCCACTGAGGAGGAGGAGGAGGGAAGGCAAGGGAGGAAACTTGACGTTCATCTCCTGATTCTTTTTCCAAAACAGTTTAGGGAGCGTTAATCATCGCATTACTCTTGATTAAAGGCTTTTTACGTCTCTAATCAGAAAGTTGACAGGCAGATCAAAGGACCCGACGCAAATTTCTTGCCTTTTAATTATCCATACAACACCACACCTCGGGCGGCTCTTCCCTGCCTATCTGCTCAAACTCTGCAAAAGATGGCAAAAAGGAGATCTAACACCCCATAACAGTTCATTATCCAATCAAATGGGAGATGAGGTGGGGAGGGAACACACACACAAACACACACAGACACACACACATACACACACACACACACACACACACACACACAGACACACGCATGCATAGCTTTAAAGGCTGCGTGGTGATTAGTGAGGACCTGGGGGAGGCCTGCGGTCCTCTGTATTAGCGTGTCCCAAATTGGAACACCTTAATTACGTTTGTCAAAAAATCGGACGTGGTGTCAACCCTCATTTGCATGTTTTGACGAGGCCTCCCTCTTCGCCCTCTCCGTCAGAGCGATGGGAGTATTTAGCACTTTTCAACACCTACTGATTATAAGGATTTTTCTTTTGTTTCTAAATGAATGCAATAACTCGTTAATTGTGCTTTGTTGCAACGCCCCCCCCTCCCCCCCAACCAACCCCAACCCCTTCTTCGTCTGTGAGCTAACGTGTAAAACTGAGGCTGAACTACACAGGAAGGCAGCTCCTGGATTGGTCTTGATCAATGCTTGATCGGTACTTCTGTAACCGACGGGTTTGGGAGAATGCCGAGCGTTTCTCCCTGATGCCGACTCTTCCTGCCCAGCTGTTCTCCGTTCGCGAGCGCTTTTGGACACGAAGAGAAAAAAAGAATACTTTCCTGAAAGGCTTTTTTTTGTTGTTTGTTCTTCACAAGGATTGACACTTCGACAAGATCCTTCAAGTACCCACAGTAAACTGTTCCGCAGGCAAATCACCCGCACGCCAAACCGAGATTGTGACCCGAATCGTGACGGCGTTTTCGGTTGGATGGAAAGCGGAGTGATGAACCCCCCCCCCCCCCGTCAACCCCCTCCCCCCAATCTCTCCCCTATTAACAGCCCTGCTTTAATGAGTTCCTCGCCACGTCGAAACGCCGTTGTAAGACAACCCGCGGCTGAGAGACAAACAAACAATCTGCAGGGACAAGGGACTGTCGCCGGCAATTTAGCCATTACGGAGAAGCGGGGGCATGAAAGCGAAAGGCATCAAACATGAGCATGAAACGAGAAGGCACGAGGCCGTCCGCTGACAGGATCTGACAGTTTGAAACACTTAAAGATTCTTTTCCCCTCCAACTTTGAATTCATTAATACTCATGAGCCGAGCTCTGGCTCCTATAATACAGCGAAAAGAATGGAAAGGGAGGAGGGGGGGGGGGGTTGGATAGGGTTGTCGGACTGAGTGTACAAGCTGGCTGCAGTCTGACAAGGCCAGGTTCACATCCTCTTTCAACCTGGCATCCCTATTTTGGACATGTCTTTGTGAGCGGAATTGTCTAACCCAAATATCAAAAATAGCAAATCTACAAGCTCACAACGCGACATGTTGATATATCTTGGAGGGGTGTATATATATATTTATATCCAAAATTCTTAGTACGTTGTTTTATTGAGACAGACATCAAGGAGGCCCTTGAGAAGAAGTCAGTGGTAAGATCTGACCCTAGACCAGTTATGAGTGTGTGTGGTTTGGTCCAGAGACTCCTACACAGGACAATCCTCACTGTTCATTTAAAATCTCACACCCTTATGGGTCTGACTTCGAACTTGGAAGCATAAGCCTCATTTGCAGTTTGAGATCAATAAGATTCGGAGTAATAATTAATTCAAAGGAATGATGTTTCCACAATATTAAAGAATTTACTTAAATGTCTCCTAGACAGAACTATGCAGAGTTATGAATTAGCAATGCTGTATAAGGATACATCAAAACAAAATGTTGCTAAACAAGTGACAAGCCAAAACACACAACACATTCACAATTAACTGTGGATGGAATGTCAGAAACAAATATATTTACATCTTTCCAGATAACTAAATGATTGCAGCTCTCAAACATCAAACCCTGATCCCCCCAAAAATGTTAGGACTCCTGATTTTCTTTTGTACCATAAAATAATACACTCGTCAAGTTTCCTTTATACTTTCATTTGGTTGGGGGTGACAAGTTATTCTTCAAATACTGTTCTTTCTCTAATCTTACATTTAAAATGAGCATTTGAAGTCCATATCAGAGCTGTTCTTTATTTCTTTAGCATAAAGCAGGGGTTCCTAAACCTTTTCAGCACGAGACCCAAAAGAAAAACTTGGCATCCCCGCGGGATCCAAAAAATACATGCTGAATTAACCACTTACGTCCTATTCCAAAATAGTGAAAATAGCAGATCTACCTGCTCACAACGTGTCACACTGTGAGATCTACAATTTTCACTATTTTATTTACACATTTTGGAAACGTTAAATTTGTTTTGAAGGAAAGTAAAAAAAAACAGGCTATTTACTCATGATCCACATAAACTGATCTGCCGACTATGTTCGACATGAAGTCTGTCTTTTGATGACCTCTATCTGCCCTTACAATGCCCAGAGCGCTCCATAGCAAGAGAATTAAGGTGCTCAGAGAATTTGGTCTCACCAGGCAGCCGTGGAGCTTATGATTACCCGAACACTGCGTCATTGTGTCTCACAAAACACAAGTTTGTCTCGTACTTTGGGGCTAATACCAACACACTTCCCCCTGCTCTGCTGAAAGGAAAATAATACTGCTATTATAGAGGGGGGGGGGGTATGGGGGGGCATAGAGGGGGTTCACAAAGGAGAGACGCATCATGTGCTTCATTTAACAATGACCCGGGCCATGGAGATGAAGGCCGATTATTGTCAGCTGCCAGTGTGATAGCACACAACGTGGCAGTGGCCCCCCGAGGACACCGAGGGCCCTTGGTACTGTAGAATACTGTACAGCGTTTGTCTGTGAACAACAGTTGTCTTTCCCCCCGTGTCATAAACTTCACGCATCGCCGTTCCTTGAACCTCCCGTACGACAATCACCTCCGTCTCGCACTGAAAGAGACGGAGAGAAAAGAGTTCTGGTGGTACATGAAGACCTTGTACTGTAGCTCTAAAAGTTACCGCTATTAACCACCTGGTGTTCCTATTTATGTACCAAATTTTCGAAAATAGGCGGAAACGGACGATCTACAAGCTCACGAGGAAGCCCGGCTTCTTACCGGAATCCAACACGGGTCCCTCGCGTGAGCGCCAAAATGTCTACTGCTGAGCTAATACAGAAAGCACACAGAAGATAAATTGCGCATTTTAGCTTCATGCAACAAGTCTTGTCAACCACTAGTGGTCCTACCCAACCACAGGTATATTTTCTTGATAGAAGAAGGCACTACAACCACAGACTATGAATTGAATACTAAGGACCTCAATGGAAACAAGACCGCAAGGACTTTTTTGAACGGACCTTTTAGACAAAGTATTTTAAATGTACTGTAACTGTGCTATTTTATTTTTTTTGCCTAATAAAATATTCAATCAATCAAGTTGTGTTAATTATATTGTATTAACATACTCTATCATAAATTTTGGTCCAAATAACATTTCATTTACACAAAAAGTCATGGATTGCAGATTTAACCACTTAATACTAGCGCCCCCGCCCTTTTCCCTGTACACCAAATATACATGCCAAAAATAAGTGATCTACAAGTTCACAACGTGCCGTGCTGCCTGCAACGCCTTGGGAGCTTGTAGAGACACTAGGGTTCATGTAGACAAGTGGTTTAAAGGAGCTTGAAAGGACCAATGAAGCGACGATCGTTTGATACCGTAGGTAAGGGTTCACCTGACCATCAGACAGGGTGCAGGAACAGCAACACCTGTTCCAAAACCCCAAAGCGGTCTGTGAATAGACAAGAAACAGCACTACAAGACACACAACGTCACAAGGTGTGGGGTGAAGAGGTGGTCTGCTTTAGCTATAAAACAGCTCCGACTAAATCCCCCCGCCCCCCTCCCCCAACAGGCTTTGCCACCAATCTCTTCCGTCGCTAATGAAGCATGTCTAACTTTTCCGACATGGCAGAACTAATTTCATCTACCTTCATGAAGGGCCTTGGTGCCATCAAATCAATTATTCATAAAGGACGCAATATTATAACTCAATTGTCAACGCGGTGACTGGACCCTTTTTTTTTTTGCCCACCCCCCTCGCCCCCCCCCCCTCCCCATCCGTCTGTCGTTCTCTTTTGTCTTGGGTTTCCTTTCTTTAATGGCGAGTCCTTCGCCTTTAATCTGTAACAGCTACACTGTCGTCGTAGCCACTGAACAAAATAATTTGCGTTCTGTTTGTGTGTGTGTGTGTGTGTGTGTGTGTGTGTGTGTGTGTATGTGTGTGCATTTTGAAGTTCACCGATGGAGGTGGCAGCGGTGGAGAGAGAGAGAGACAGACAGGGGGGGGGGTATTTTTTTGCGACTGCCGCGGCTCCCTGTGGGTTTTCTCTGTGCTGTGGTGATGAGGCCAGCTACATACCAGAGGAGAAGAGAGAGACAAGAAGAGAAGGCATCACGTCTGCTGTAATGCCACCTTTAGATATCTCCTTCTCTCTCCCGCTCATGAATAATGCATGTCATCTGGCAAAGCCCAACCTAGCCTTAATGCTATATAGGGGTTGGGATCCGGAACCGGAGGTACCAGATCCAATATTGAGGAACCATTTCCAGAACCCTTTTTATAAATCACACCGTCTGAGCTGGTATGTCGACTTCACGTCAGTGTTGATTTCGTCAACTAAAACTATGACAAAAAATGTTCGTCGACTGCCTTTTTTCACTGACGAAAACTAAGTCAAAACTAAAAAAAAAATTGGCTATGATGACTAAAATAAGACTAAATATATAGACAATCTTGTCCTACAAATAAAAACTAGAGTAAAATGTCAGGGAGGGACTGGTGGAGAAGAGATCCAGTAGAACTAAAAGACAAGTCATTTTATGCTTGGTTGTGCTCAGGTGTTGCGCTCTGAAAATAGCAGATCTACAGGCTCACAACGTGTTGCGCTGCGACGCGTCGTGAGCTTGTAGATCGGCTATTTTCAGCATGCAGCCAAGTGTAAAATCAGCCATTATGACGCCATCGAGGCACTGCCAAAATACATTTTAGTCGACTAAATCAACTGTAGATTTAGTCGACTATAATATTATGATATTTAGTCGACTAAAACTACATGGAATTTGATTCAAAAGACTACAGTACGACTAAAACAGAATACAAATTTGCTGTCAAAATAAACACTACTTCACGTCTGCTATACGATTTCAATATGGTTCTCAAAGGTTTTAATTTCAAGGACCACCATAACTCCCGAGTGTACAAATAGAACCAAATGGATTATGTCATGACCTGACAGAAACGGCGGATCACAACAGACCTACACAGTATGGTGAAAAGCCTCTCTCTCAGTCCACATCAAATCCGTTGGCTAAGAGTTTACACAAATCCACGGAGCGCTGCCCTGTAGGTGGCGCCGCCATCGCTGCGGTGTCAAACTCAGTCAGCTGCTGCTGCGGTTCTGTCCGTCTGTTCACGTTACTCTTTACCTGCTTGGCTGTTGGGAGCAGCCATAAACTACGCAGGTTCGTCCCGATTTTCTGTACATCTTTGTAAAGTCAGTGTTAGTAAAAGTTAGTAAAAAGCAGGTAAAAGAGTAACGTGAGCAGTCAGTGACTGCAGCTGACTGACACCGCGCAGCAGCAGCAGCTGATCGAGTCCGACACCGCAGCAATGGCGGCGCCACCTACAGGGCAGCGCTCCGTGGATTCGTGTATAGAGAGGATGCAAACATCCACGTGAGACATCCAAGTCTGTCAGTGGGAAAAGTAAATGGAAAATCAACTGAATCAAATCAGTGCATCATATTCTTTTTTTTTACCTTTCTATCCTTTTGTTGTTATCCACACTGTTGAAGAAGCTTGAAATGGTAAGAATGCCACTGCCTATAATGCTGCCAACTGTATTGCATTGTGTTTGTATGTGACAGTAAACACCTTGAACCTTCACCTTGTACAAGTATACAAAAAATGGAAACACTCATGAGAAGTACAAGTACCACAAAAGACACAGTAAAGACTGCGCTGAACACTAAACGTGTGCCATATAGGGGCTCGTGCATGCATGCACACACATTGCAAAGACAGTCTGAATACACACACACACACACACACACACACACACACACCAAACACCACAGTGTGTGAGAACAGCTGTGCGGTGGGTGAGAACAGAGGCTGTGTTGTTAGCGATACTGGGCTGGATGGAGTAACAGCAAGTAGCTTCACAAACAGAGGCACAGAGGGGAGGCCGTCGGCGGTCCCGAGGCCACCATGAAAGACGTCTTGTGTCCGTTTCCATGCCGCACAATACAGTGGTGGGGAGCCCTGCCGGATGGCCCCGTCGCACTGTTCCCACTCTATTGCCCCGATTCTGGGCGGTCAGGACTGAAATTCCTATCCAACTGGAAATAGAAGAAGAACTTCTTCTTCTTTACTTTCAAGCTTGGCTTCATCGGCGTCATTACCATTAATTACAACTAACCCTAGTAACCCTCAAGGCGGTGGAAACATGCTGCGATGTCTTCAGTAATTAAAAGCTGCAATCCATAAAATGTATGTCCTTTCCTGCGATTCGAAATCACATGCGACCCGCTTCAGCAGCACACTGCACTTTGAGCTTCAGACAATTCCACTTGTCAACCACTTGTGTTCCGACGCAAACACAGGGTCAAAATGTCTCAATGGAATAGCAAGGAGACCACCTTCAACCACTGCAGTATACTAGTACTTGTAGTGTACTGTACACTTTCTTGCACCATTCGTTTTTTTTCGTACAAGGAAAACAAACACACTATGACCTCTTACACAACTACTCCAAAATTGCCGTACAATGAGTGGCTGCGACAGTGCATAACGTTTCCAATCAAATGTTCGCAAAAACAAAGCATTCGATTTGTGCGTTTTGTTCGCACACCAATAAGAAATTGCATCAGACTCCAAGTTCAGTCAGATGCAAGCTTCTTAGCTTCTGATGCTAATTTCACCATTGTACGACTGACTATACATTTGGCATAACACAAATTTTATCTCTTTATTCAATCTTTTTTGAAACACAGTAACACAATAAAACAAAACAAACATGTTTTGCATAAAGAACAAGAACACGACACGGGGCAGACTAATTCATTCAATGCTTGGCTTAAGGTGTCGTCATTCTATTTACGACTTGAATGGGTTTATGGGGGAACAGACCATCTAACCTGAAGAGCTTTCTACCTGTAGCTACAGGGGGCTCAATGGACTTAGCATTTTCTTTGTTCTTTTGTCTCTGTGAAATTCAGAAATTAGTTATTTGACCTTTACTCCAGAAGCAAATTGTTTTTTTCCTAGATTTAATACCAAGTTATTATTCTCCTCTTTGGGGCTTCTAAGTATCAGATACAAGATAATACAAATATTAAAAGTGCGCCTACAGTAGGTGGAGTTTAGGGCAGAGTTTATGTAGAAACAATAACTACGCTTCTGTCATGACAGCAAAGAAATGGAAGATGTGAACATTTAAAAACATTCTTTGATTGAAGGTGCCCCAAAGCTGAGTTTTATTCTTTGAAATCTCAAATTTCTCAGGCTTTTCAATAACCAGCAATAAAGACTCTTTCAGGTAAAGTGAAGGTAAAGACAGATGGACAATGAGAGGGATGTGTCGTTCAGTGTTTTTCATTTCAAACTTTAAAGAGGATGAGAATGAAGCAGGCCTGGACACACACACACACACACACACACACACACACACACACACACTTGAGTGAATGCAGAAGAAAAACTATTGTGCACGCTTCTCAATGGTAAATGCCTATTAAAATAATTGGCATTGTTGAGTATATTGTTGTGTATCTGAGATTGTGCGTGTGTCATTGTCATTTGACACCCACTCCGTGTCAAAATGCTGCCGATTTACCCTTGACTTGCTTTAGTAGGTGTGATTAGGGTTAAACAGCTAAAGCACTCCCTAGCTGCCTGGCAGCCAGCTATATGATATACAATGCAGAGATTATGACAGTAATACGAGCAGTGAAAAGTGGCCAAGCCGACGGCACGGACCATCCACCCTGATTGTAATTGAGGCCGACGCGTGACAGCCCACCATGCGCCACCTCCGCGGTGGCTCGGGGCAGAGGGCGCGCTGACAGGGTGGGGGGAGAGGCGGTGGCACCGGGTTCCCGGCCTGGCACGGCCATGGCACAGCACACCCTCGTGGGTGCCGACCTCTCCTCCTCAACTCCCACCCCCGACCCTCCGCGGCTTCACCTCTGTCATCAGGCATCTCTGGGGCTAATGAGAGGGTCAGCCCATACTGCTTAATAATTCCGCCACATCCAATTGCCTGGGTACGCAGGCAAGACCCCCCCCAACCCCCCTTCCTCCTCTCAACGCTCCCCCCCCTCCCGCTCTGAGACCTTTGGTGAGGTACGTGTCATCCAGCGGAGACGGGCGCTCATCAGCGCTTGATACCTGGGAGGTATATTAATGTGGTGACGGTGGGCTGACTGAAGGACGGGATAAAAATAAAAGGTGCTTCGTCCTCATAGAGAGAGAAAGAGAGAGAGATAAAGGACAAAGGTGCACACAACTTTTGAGGACATTAACTTCGACCGGGGTCGGTTTAATATGATGTTGTTATAACCAAGGTGGAAGATGGTAAATCGCCATAGCTATACCAAAGCTGTTACACAAGTGGAATTGCTGAACCTTGATTATAAGAAGCTGCAGGTTTGCGTGCGGTTTTGGTCAATTTGTAGTAATGTGGGGGTAAGGGGAAGTGAGGGAGTTTCACCACAAGAATAGGTTAGCAAGAAAGAGGAAGAGTAAGGGAGATATGGCTTCTCTGTACAACCCCCCCCCCCCCCTGTATGGCCTTGTATAGACAAAACAGTTGCTTTTCAGGAAAAAATTACATGTGTTCCAGTGGATCCAGTGTAGTTATTATTCAGTCAGAAGCCCTTGTTAACAGTTTTCATTGGTTAAATATTTATAAAACCCACAGACAGACTTTCAACCTGGCACCGGCTATTTTGGGCATATAGGCGGAAATCTTCCAAAATTCTTCTAATTTCTAATTTCTCACGCATTACATAGTGGGCTTGCAGATCACCTATTTTTGCTACTTTTGCATGCCACTGCCATACGAAGTACGTATAGGGCATTAATTTATGGAGAAAACATAAAAAGATGAATCATGGAGATAGAAGGTTTCTGCCCGTCAGTGACGAAAATGAAACTTTCGCTCCACAACAAGTGAGGCTGGGAGCCTACAGGGGCCCTCCGGTACCCAGCCGGAGATACATAATTAAAGCAACTGGGACGGGGAGCATGTTATTACCAATGTTTTCATTAGGCCGAGTTAAGGCACACGGTCTCCCACAAGACCTACAGTACGCCATGGCAGGAGAGGTTTGGGGGGGGGGGGTTCATGATGACTGTTGGGGTTTACAACTCCGGTCAAGTACTCCTCGCGTCATCGCCGGGGCCTGCTGTCTCTTTACCCTCTCCGGACATTCTGTTCCTCTACGAAAAGCATTTAATCCTCGCGCCTCATCAGAGACATCAGATATATTATGAAAAAGCATTCACGGCTCTGGTTCTTTCTTTTTCCCCCTCCTCTTCCTCTTCTTCTTCTCATCACATTTTCCCACTTTTCCCGGAGATCCAGGCTTAACCCATTGAGACCTGAGGCCTGATTCTACAAATGTCTTCTAAACCCTGACAGTTTTTTGAAAAAAAAAGTATGTTGTTATAATGTCAGTGGTTCTCAAACTTTTTCATGTCAATGATATGAATTTGGCCGCCGACCCCCCATCTCAAAATATTTAGTTCAAGGGACCCCCCCCTCCCCCCTTCAGAAGAAAGATTTGAGTTAAAGATATCAAAAATCTAAAAATATATATATTAAAAGATTTTAACGATTTATTTCACCATTTTTCAAAGATAGCAGATCTACAAGCTCATATTGCGGCACTATGGCTATTCAAAAATAGCAGATATACAAGCTCAAAGTACAAAAATACGGATAAAAAGCGGTCACACAGACGCACACGTTCCCGGTCTTAACGGGTTAAATTAGCCAGGATTTTTAAAGATCAGGGACTGTTTTTTAGGCTATGAAAAATGGATTAAATGAAGAGGAAGTCTGGCCCTAATGAGCTCCCTGGGCTACAGAGCAGCGGGGACCGCGATGGGGAGACGAGAGGGAAGGCTTTGAGGAAGAAGGAGGCCGCCGGTACCATGCCCAGAGTGTTGCCAGCTTCTGATGGCTTCAGCTCCAACTTGGCACTGTCAGGACAAACGACACCTGGGCACCATGGCTGTCCTTTGCCAATGGAGAGAGGGTGAAGCAGGACGGGGGAAAAAAGTTGGTGGTTGCACCTGAAAAACTTCTGGCTGTCTTGTATACTTATTTATTTATGTATTTATTTTTTGACTTGTTCTTTTGGGGATTCTGTCAAATCTTGAGATGACGGTGGAAAATTACTTCCTGACTTGATGCAAGTCATTGCATTATTGTTAGAATAATGACTGACGCTATGTACGTGTCATTTATATCACTTTCACCCTTTTTTGCCGAAAAGCAAACAATGAAAGGAAAACAAAAAACTATCAAGCTCTTAATCCATTAAGACTGGGAACGCATCTGTGTAGTTTTAAGATTTCTTTGGCTATTCAAAGATAGCAAATATACAAGCTCATATACACTATAAGCTTGCCGCACTATGAGCTTGAAGATCTGGTATTTTTTGAAAAAAATTGAAAGATGTGTGCATATCTTTGAATATATATGTGTTAAAGCTAACATTTTTATGTGATCTGTGCTTCTGGGGGTCCCTGGAACAACATATTTTGAGATGGGGGTCCGTGGCCAAATACATATCATTTTGGGGGTCCTTGACATGGAAAAGTTGGTGCACCACTGATATAGCAACATACTGTTAGGATTTCGAAAACATTTTTAGATTATGTTGGCCGCGAACCCCCATCTCAAAATGTTTTTTGCTTTGAAAATATATATATTCAAAGATTTGCACACATTTTCATGATTTTTCAAAAATAGCAGATATACAAGATAGCAATTATACAAGCTCATACATGAGCTTGTAGATCTGCTATTTTTTGAATAGCAAAACAATTCTTAAAATGACACAGATCTGCTCCCGAAAGGAATAGGTTAACTTAAGCTTTGTTGTAGAGTGATATTCATGACTTGGGTTACTCGTTTTTTAAACTGTGAGCCGAGGATTGTTTGTCTGTGAACCTCGAGATTCCCTTTCCTTACACTGCAGCAACACTGTGACAAACAAACACTAAAGACAATGAACAACGTGAAATTGAGTTGAGTTCGTCTAAACTGAAACGCCTGCCACGACATTCATCCCTTTTCAGTGACAATGACCCATCAGGACGATCAATCAAAAGGCTGCGTTTCCACCTGTCCCCGATCACAACGGAGCGGTAAGAATAGGAGAGGGCTTGAGTTTCACCTGTCTGGGAGCGAGCGTACATCTCATGTTTCTACACCCGCTCACCTGTGCTAACATCTGGAAATATTGTCATATATTTTTCATATTCTGAGATGATTTTGTAATGCCTTTCGGCATTCTGAAGAGAGGAGATGGAGAAGGTGGTGGGGGGCGGGGCGACATGTGGCCATGACATGACATGCAAACACAAGCCTCTGGTCAGAATCTAACCGGAGACTTTGCGCTTACAGTATGTAGCTGACACACTATCCGATCAGAAGCTGAAAAGTCTCTCAATTGCAACCACAATGTGCACATGTATGTGAAGAGTCATGATTTATATACTCCCAGAATGGTCATGTGACCAAATTGAACTGGATCTCAAATGGAATAATTCTGGACAAATTTCCACTACCAAGTCTTTTCGTTGACATAAAACGCCGTAACCACTTAAGCTCTATACAGTTTGTTGTACGACATCATCTACAAGCTCACAATTCTGATTGGCTAAATATCAACTTATTCATTTAGATTTTCTTGCTGGGAGATGTCTCATTGATGCAGTGAATATTAGCCTCTTCTGATCAGCCCCGAGAGAGGGAGGCATTCAGTCACTTAGGCACACGACGGGCATCAAAACATTACATGAGATGGCAGATCTTAGCTTCTGCTTTGAATGTGAGCTGTGCGCTGCCATTTGTATTTTCATAGGGGGTTGAATACATCCTGAAGTCACCATAACTGGCTGGCCATAATCCCTGAACTCTGACATGAGCTTGTGTTGGAAGTGGAGGCCTGGGAGAGCACGCGCGCGCGCACGCACACACACACACACACACACACACACACACACACACACACACAATACATCTAGTTCAATAGCCCCGCCAACGTCATCTGACACAGCCAGATGTATCGGAGATATCTTCCTACCAATAGATCTGGTGACATCTGAATTCAATGTAAGGGCCACTGACAAACCTCCACCCACAACTTCTGATACCATAGCAATACGAGGAACCATGCACCTAAAGTCTTTGCATTGGTGCTGCAATGCTGTTATTTTCTTATTAAATCTCTGAATTGTGTCCATTCAGTTCTAGCCCCTACGTTGAATTTAGATGTCACCAGACATATTGGTCTAGCGACATATATGTCTAGCGGCAACGCCATATCGAAGTTTCTCGTTGCCACTTGCCAGTACATGTATTACAGACAGGACACCTAACGCTCCACAACAGCTCATAATCCATTTGAATGAGAGAGAAAACTAACATGGACACACACACACACACACACACACACACACACACACACACACACACACACACACACACACACACACACACACACACACACACACACACACACACACACACACACACACACACACTCATACTGGCCCTGATCCCACGACCTTGTTACACACACCCCCAGACAGACAGACGGACAGACAGGAAGACACTGAGCCGTGATGAGGTGGCACGCCGATGACAATGCATAGCATGGAGATGGGCCGGCCTTTACACCCCGGGGAATGTCAACAACTGTCTGCAGCCTGGGACGAGAGGAGGACTGGCCCGATAGACGGGAATGGAGAGAGAGAGAGAGAGAGAGAGAGAGAGAGAGAGACGGACAGACAGAGGGGCCTCCGTGGCAGGGAGCAGCCCCACTGGACAAAAGCCAAAATGGCAGAGAGAGAGGGTAAGAATAAAGACGACAAAGAAGGGAACAACAGACGTGAAAAGACAATATCTCGATACATGCACAAATAGAGAGAGAGAGAGACAGAGAGCGAGGGATGATAGTGGCGGGTGGAATGAGGGAGGCGGGGTCTCGCTGGCACATTCCGGAGCTGCTTTCCCTGTCAGCGATTAGAACCTGTCAGAGACCCCCGGCCCGCCACTCCTCTGGGCTCGCAGGAGGCCTGTCATTACAAATAGCCCAGATTAAAATACCACGCTACCAGGGGCCCGAGGCCCTGACCTCCCTCCCTCCCTCCCTCCCTCCTCTCATCCTCACACACTCACAGCCGTCCCACTCTCCATCCACCCTGACAAGAACAGAGGATGAGAGAGAGGAGAGGCTTTAAGGGACAGTGGTTCTCAGCCAGCGGTCCGGGGACCACCAGTGGTTCTTGAGGGGGTTCCAGGTGGTCCCCAGCTAAATGATGGAGAGTTGGTAACCAAATGGACCCTTATAGATCTATAACTCTTGAGGGCGTAAAATGAAACCAAATGGACCTTTACGGGTCCATTTGGTTTCATTTCACACTCTCAAGAGATAAATGATTGTCAAACATCTGCATTACTTAATTTACAAGAAGTCTACACAATAAGTGAATGTAGAAGAATTGTTATTTTGATCAACGTTTGCCTGTTATCTCTCCTATGGTACCAACATCAGTACAGCATGGAATTGTGGACAAAATCTCACCCAGCGATAACAAAATATTCTAAGTTTTGGGTTTAAGAGTCTAAATCTCATCAAATGGTGATGAATCCGTGGCTCAGATGCCGAACAAATAATGGAGCTTGATATGAAAAGGGTTGAAAACCACTGCTTTAGGGACAGAGGGAAGACAGAAGAACAGACAGTCCAGTGATTCACTGTAACCTCACAACGTGAGCCTGCTATTTTCAAAAAAATATTTTGAAACATTTTAACGACACACATCTTGTATGGGGGTCCTTGGCACAGCATCTTTACAGATGGGGGTCCAAATACATGCAACACCTGGGCAACAGTTTGAGAAGCACTGATTTAGGGACGGAGGTAAGACAGAAGAATAGATAGTCAGCCAACATACTCGGGAGAGGGGTGACGGCTGTGCGGTCGGTTGGGTGGGGCTGCCCCCCCCCCCCCCCCCAAACTAAAAAAAAAATCTGACAAGGTGAAACGGGACGGAAACAGTTGTAAGGTCGATTCGGGGAACAGGTTTGCAAAGTGGAAGCAGGAGATGAATTCCACATGAAACTGGTATACTGGTAGTAGAGAAATGAAAAACACATGGATTTGATAATACATTCTTGTCCATCCCCAATTGTTCCTGAGCACCTGGTTCACTAATAACCACATGAACCCTATACCCTATTCTGGAGACAACATTCAGCTAAAATAGCAGATCTACAACGTGCTGAGAGCTTATAGATCAAGTATTTTCGGCAAAGATATTTGGGGAGAGGGAAAATTGTAGCGGCCTTGTTATAGACCCCTGGGGGACACCAGTCAGCTAAGTATATAGGGTTTATTAAGAGGACAACACACTGACGGTACACTCAATGGATGTTAAGTAGTGTTTTTGAGTCCTCAACTGACGTCAAACGAATCGGTGTAACAAACAAAATGTAAAGCAAATGGTTCTCAACACATGTAATGACGTTGAGTATCGTGCGCACTCTAATTTCTGCCGCGCTTTTTAATTTCGCCTGAAATGCCAAGCGACACACACAGCCCAATTTAGAGTGACGGTTAACGACGCGCTGAGGAGAGCTGGTGTATGTTTTTTTTTTTTCTTCTCCTCTGCCGTGTGTGTGCGAGGGCCCTCGCCTGCGTCTTGTCGACTTGTGTAGGGTCTGCACGGAGCAGACGTGTGCAAACGGAGAATAATGAGTCCAACGTGTCCCGGATCAATCTGGTGCCAGAGTGAATCTTCTGTCCTGACACTGAAAAATGACCCATCTCGGCAGGACGCGGAGCGGAGGGGAGTGGGGGGGGGGGGGGGAGTGGCGTGTGTGACAGTCACCGGCACTGTGCTGACAGCCCGATAGAGTGTAGGAGGAAAGCATCATTAGGATCACACGCGCGCGCACACACACACACACACACACACACACAAATGCGAGCACGTTATGACAAGCACACCCCGCACACCAAACTCTCCTCATGGCCCTCGTATACGCACACGTGTAATAAATAAATAAAACAATGAAAAAACTAAACAGGGGGCACCTAGGGAATGGGCACATGCAAAACGCACAACTAGACACTTCATGAGTAAATGTGTAAATGTGTGCATGCCGGGCTTACTTTAATAGCAAAGCAAGCCGACTACTTTGTGAATGACAGCGCGTGCCTGGAACGGATGATGAAGCTATGGCCGCTGTCATGTCGTAGCGGGCGAGCAAGCGACTGTCAGATCCTGGCAAGGGTTGGACCACAACAAACACAATAGGCAGGAAAAGCAAACAGATAATTGGACGGTGCCGGGCTTAGTTACAGATGACATAAACAGCCAACATGTACACATGACTAAATATAACTCAACAGGGCGTGGACGACATACAATAAATGTAGAGATCATCCCGGGGCACATATCAGCTTCACAGATGAGCCTAAAATTACCTGACAAGAATGCTGGGAGCTACAAAACCCCCGCCCTTGGTGCTCGCCGTGTGTCACGCCACGGGGGAAGATGGTGGACAAGGCACGGGGCATATCCTCAAACGCCACGGAAGGCTCGAACAAAAGAGTGAGGGAAGGAGGCGACAAAATGCCGGCGGGGATTTTTCTATGGAAACAACATGGGCTGAACTCATTCACTTTTGGTAAGTTCAAAAACCAGGAAGTATAAGTGGTCTCCTGAAACAGAGACAGCGAGAAGGCGAGCCTGACGAGGCTATGGTCTCACCTCCACTTCCAGCGAGGGTCTTTTTGGACGTCACTGTCACAAAACTAAATAATTTACTGACTAAATAATGTCTGAAAGGAAGCATAATACGAGACCCGGACGACGGCTGTTAAAGAACTTGATGCCCATAGAAGCGTGCACAGGAGATATCGAGACGCGGAGATCAGTCACAACAAGTCTACGGCAAAGGAATGAAGACGGCACGCACCGTCGCCACTCTGAAAACAGTTATTTCAGATGGAGATCATTAGGATAGTACGGCGAACAGAGACAGATGGGGAGAGGCGATATCGTGACAGGTCCTGAGCAGGATTTGAACATAAAGATGTTGTGATTATACGGTACGCAACAAGACCTATTCAGGAAGAAACGTTTTTTTAGTTTTTTTTGCTGTCCCTGACAAGCTCTAACATTGTATGCGGGCCTGTGCTGCAAATCTACTGTTTTATCACTGACCAAGAAACTGTGAAAAGGTGGATTAGGTTTTGTCTTTAAATAAACAGCTCAAGTTTATGCCCCTGTTCGGTCGTTCTACATTCCGATTTTATGGGGGAGAGAGAGAGAGAGAGGGTAACAGGAAAGGGGAGCCAAGGGTACAGGGAGGTCTGAGGTCTCCAGTAACACGTCAAAGCCTAAACAGCTGATGGTTTTGTGTGTGTGTGCCAAGGACAGGTTCCTGGTGTCTGAGATGGGGGAAACCAAACGCCACAAGTCTTCTTCGACAGCCAGTTTCTACTCTGCTGCTCGAGAAACTGTCAGGTCACACAGCCCGGGACACCGGACGACAAGCTTTGACACTCAAACTTGGGTTTAACGTCAATTCAGGAAGACTCACATGCACATCTCCACCTAGAGGTGGGATGACCGCACTGCACCCTACACACACACACGCTTGATTCCACTCACATCTTGTTTGGCAAAAAAAAAAAAAAAAGACAAAGTGTCCCTCGTCTAATTAAAATAACAAACGAAAAATCCCGTCTGCAGTATTCATACGGTATATATCATACCTTGCTGGTACAAGCCTATAATGTATAATGTATAGCCTGCTCGCCCACCAACACATGCGAAAAATATGTACATATTCCAAAACAATGAGGTGGTACACAAGTGCAAGAGGGGAGAGGAAAGTACTGTGTCAACGTGCTTGTGTCTGTGCGTGCACACTTATGCATGCGTGTGTGTGTGTGTGTGTGTGTGTGTGTGTGTGTGTGTGTGTGTGTGTGTGTGTGTGTGTGTGTGTGTGTGTGTGTGTGTGTGTGTGTGTGTGTGTGTGTGTGTGTGTGTGTGTGTGTGTGTGTGAGAGCCGCGCCTGTGGATCCTAATCAGAGAGAAAAGGGAATCAAATTTATTCTGCGGTGGCCATTAATATTTCAGGGCCGTTACTGTAGCCCATGTGAGGGGAGCATGAATGATTAATTTAGACATCACCTCTGTCACAATCTCTTACCGGGCCCGGTCCATGATCCACCTTTGAGAATAGCAAACAAAAGGCAGGTTCTCCCTCTTTTTTTTTGTTGTTTGTTGTGGTCTGATTCTGGGGGCTGCCACTGTCTGAGGACGGAGCGAGGGGAGGGCTTTGTGCTGTCTTGTAAGGACACGCCGGGACACTCAGGCGGTGTGGTCGTGGCGTTCGGGTGTCAAGCGATGGGCCGTTGTGTGTAGGGTTCACATTCACGACTGAAGGCTAAGGTTATCATAGGGTTGCCTGTGTGAGAATGGAAGTCTGTGTCTGTGTGTGTGTGTGTGTGTGTGTGTGTGTGTGTGTGTGTGTCGGGAGGGGGGGGGGGGGGGGTCGTCACTTAGCACCACAGGATTTTTAAGTGCTATTTGGAGTGTCTGTGTGTGCACGGACACTTTGGTGCGTCTTCCCAACAGCTCGGGCACTTGAAGTCGGGGCGAAGGTTCAGAAATGTTCACCATGCATGCACACACCTTTCCCAAGGCAAACCACCCCACACACAACTCACAAACCGACCACACATTCCCCACTGGGGTTGCAATTGCCGTAGCGATTATTCTATCGAGTACATTTTCGAGAAGCTTTTTTTCTTCTCCTTTTATATAATCAAAGAATCACTGTGAATAAATTCTAATAGATTTAGTTTTTAATACTAATTTTATACTTTGTAGTACAACAATGTCACACAAAACATGCGGAAACAGCCGATCTACAATGCGTCGCGTTGTGATCCGTTGTGAGCTTGAGGATCAGCTATGTGGGGTATTTTTTTTGATTATTTAATCTATTTAATTTAAACGTGTATTTCTTTATAATCGATTAGTTCCACTCACTGTTGCACCACACATTCCCAGCAACCGGTGACAGAGATCCTAACGGCGTGATCAAGCCATTAGTCACTATAAACTAGGAAACATCAAACACTGCAAACAATGTCTCTGGCTTTCTTTATCATCCTCATTCCAGATGGATGGAAGGAAGGAAGGGTGGATGGATGGATGGATGGATAGATGAATGGATGGATTGATGTGGGAAGCCATCAACGGAGGTCCTATCAACCTGACGTGTTCTCCGTGTTTATTTGTGTTTGTGCGCTTTCTGTGATGCTTGTCTGACAAGCCGAGATCACAGCTCGATGGGGATCCATTTATCAGACCCATCCGAAGCCACCGCCACCGCACGCTTTCAAGGCCCCAGGGCGTGGTGGAGGGGGTGTGTGTGTGTGTGTGTATGTATGTGTGAGTAATAGTAATAATAATAATACATACAATTTATATAGTGTTTTTCTGAGTACTCAAAGTCGCTTGGTGTATGTTTATGAGTGCGTGCATGTATCTGTGTGTGTGTCTACAGTATAGAAGAAAATAAATAAATGCTTAATATTCATGTATTGGAATATTAGGAAAGGGTAGATCCGAGTATACATTATGTGTGTAAAAAGTATGTTTGCTTGTAACTTTACATACATGTTTGTCTATCACAATGCTAATTGTATGTGTATACGCTGTATGTGTGTGTGTGTGTGTGTGTGTGTGTGTGTGTGGCTTCCTGCTGAGCATTGCACCCAAAGGGAGGGGGCAGAGCGAGGGTACAGGATGACAGTGACGCGGTGTTGGCATGTGCCCTCAGGTGCTTTTGGTGTGGTTGTCATTTTGCTGTTTTTGTTTGGCGTCGCACGTGCGCACACACACACACACACACACACGCGCGCACGCACGCGCACAACTCCCGTCACTCGCACGGCCCGTATTATTCAAATATAATTCACCTCCCCCAAAGTTCCATAAATAAATAATGAATTCACAACGAGCTGGGATTGATGAACGCCGGTATGGAAGTGTTCCATTCCTTCCTGTCAGATTTCTTGTCGTTTGGACAAAGTCTTTGACAGGCACTTTTCTCTGGGGAGATTGAGCCTTAAACAGGGAAAAAAAAGGGGGGGGAACGCTGCGGTTGTTGTGAGGTGCTTTGGTGCGCACGTTCGTAGTGCATGTACGCTCGCGGACGCAACAACTGCCGACCAAAGTTCAAATCGTGGCTTAGCTTTTAAGAAAACAGAAAGTATGGATAGCTTGTCCGTGCAGGGGCAGGAACCTGGAAGAATCACAAGAGTTAAAAAAGGTCAAGCTCACCAACCCCCATCACCACTCTCACACACACACACACACACACACGGCAAGCACACCTACATACACACACACACGCAATGCGTGCAAAGTGCAATAACGTGCAGGAGCAGGCGTGTGTGTGTGTGTGTAGTGTACACACTTACATTCTAAACACATGTATAAATTACCATGCTAGAACAAGTGCATATAGGAGCCCAGGACCTCCTCACACATACACAGAGGCCCTAAACACATCTCCATAGCTGATGGGAGACCTCCAGAGGTCAATGTACATATGAAACTTCCTTCTCCCCATCCAAGAAAGAGAAAAAAAAAAGTGTGTGGGACTTAAAAGCAAACGGCAGCTCGCTGGCTGGTTCGTTCGCCTCTCCGCATACTTGCCAACCCAGATCAATACCAGAGCCATACATACAGTACAGTATAGTACCACAAGTTGGAAGGACTCCTGTCAAAGGTTACAGCTCGGCTCCTGCTATCTCTCTCGCTCTCTCCCATTTCAAGTTGGAGGAGGAGGGCAGGTGATGAGAGAGGGAAGAGAAAGGAACGAGGGAACGGAAAAGACCAAAAAAAAACAACAACAACAAGAACAACTATCCTTTTTTCCTCTCTACTGTATCTCCCTCTGGTTGTGTTAATGGCTTTTGACAGATTGCTGGCAGGCCAGAAGAAGAAGGAGGTCTGTGGGGTGAGTCGATAGCGGTGCATGCGCACCGAAGGTCGGGGGGGGGTGGAAGGGGTGGGCGGGGGGGGGGGGGGGGTGTGTTGGTCTAGTAGCAGCGACTAGGCCAAACCCCTGGTACGGTGCGAGCATGGGGCAGGGCTGACCACTAATCATTACAAAGTCAATGAATCCTCCAGCGCTCGCAGCTACGTTAGCGTTCCCAGGGTGGCCCAGCGGCCCTGCTGCGCACAGACGTACGCGTACATGTCTAAACACTACACACACACACACACACGTCAATGTATACCTACGATACAGCTGCTTCCCGCCTGCCAAGGATTAATGCGCTGTTTATGTACTGTATTCGCACAGTAATATTGAGAGTGCAACTTAATATACATACAGTACGTGCAAGTGCTTTTTGTTTTGTTTGTTGTTTTTTGCTATACACCATGGCGGACCATCTTTTCTTTAATGCCACAGAGTTGTAAGTCCTTTTGTTTTTTTTCCATTATTAACCCATGAACTCATTGAGTGCCATTCATGTGTTTCACGTGTTTTACCGCTATGGTGCAACGTGCCAATCACGTGTTTCACGTGTTTTTGAAAAAAAAAGTCAAAAGAAGGAAAAAAAAAAAAAGCTATCATTATCTGAAGATTTGCAGCTCCATCCACTCCTTGTTTAACTTATAACTGAAAAAGGCTGTATCTCGCTTCCAAAGCACTTTTTTTTTATTTTGAAAAAAATAAATAATAATAATCGCACTGGCCAGAAATAGCCAGAATAACAGTTTTTTGAAAAAACTTATGTTGCTATGTCAGTGGTTTTCAAACTTTTTCATGTCAAGGACCCCCAAAATGATATGCATTTGGCCGCGGACCCCCATCTAACAATATTTTGTTCCAGGGACCCCCAGAAGCAAAGATTTGAGTTACAAATGTTAGCTTTAAAAATATATATATTCAAAGATTTGCACAAATTGTCTTCAAAAAAAGTAGATCTACGAGCTCGTAGCGCGGCACTCGGTGCCGCGCTATGAGCTTGTAGATCTACTATTTTTGAATAGCCAAAGTGTAAAATAAAGCTTTTTAGCTCAAATAAAAAAATGACACAGATGCAGACGCATACTCCCAGGTGTCACACTGTGGATCGCGTCTCAAAGCGGATTCAGGCACTCCCTCCAGCTTCACAGGTAGAGGGTGTCACGCTCACAGAGGTGACGTGCGCCCTCAGACCCGACGAGACGGCACAATGAGGACGTGAATCCACACGTGTTACACAGACCAGAGTGAAAACTCAGTTTTAAGGTCTTGTCTGCTAAGGTTGACTCAAATCTATAAGCTCACAGCGCGTCACGTTGTGAGCTTGTCGATCGGCTATTTTCGCTGAATGTTCACCTCACAATAGGGACTCTAGGGGTTCATGTGGTTAAGTAACAAATGCAGTGTCAAATTCTAAGTCTACCCCAGAATTTGCCATTTCTAAGTTGAATAAGAGGTAGAATATATAGAACATTACATATAACAGTATCCAACCACCCCCGAACACAAATGCAATGGGACGCTGCGTGAACTTTGTGGGATCTGCCAAATGTTCGCCTACTATAACATGCCCAGAATAGGGATGCTAGGGTTCAAGTGGTTAACAGAAAATGTGCTTCCATGCACATCAGTAAGCATATAGAAGTATCTAGTCCATCCAGAAATGTCAACACCTAACACAGGAATCAAGAGAAAAGCCCAAATCTACAACTTAATCAATAGCCTTACACCCCCCGCCTCCCCCCCTCCCCCCCTCCATGATGAATATGCATGCGATCAAACTTCTTTTGCCCGGCATTACCTCCACCGCTATGCACATTGATTGAGTCCATTGATCTAAATGCTCAAAGCCCTTTTAGGGTAAATGGTGGGGATATTCTGGCCCTATATAGACCCCATCTGGCCATCATGGTAAACTTTGACCTCGGCGTTAATCCTAGGACAAAAGCTGGAACTTTATTGGGACCTCATACAGTCTGACCCCGGAGACGTCCCAGCGGAGTTGGATGCATATAGGCAGCGACGCTAAAGTAGACCCGGGCCATTTTGGTATGACGCCCCCCTCTGGGCCCTTGCTGTCACTGCAACGTGTGACAATGACGCAAGGTTAAACTCCAAGCATGGGCTAAATGACCTGACACTAAAAGCTTTGTAAGTCGTCAACCTTTTATTACGATGGCGTGGCAAACATACTAACCATTCAAGAGGTGCAAGATGCACTATGTTATTATCTTTAGAGCTTAGACATTTTAATATTAAGAATCCCTGACAGTAGTAAGTAAGTAAAGGCAATAACAAATAAATAAAACTGAAAGTAGTAAAGAGAAATAAATAAATAAAACGGGATTATCATGCTGACATTGTGTGTGTGTGTGTGTGTGTGTGTGTGTGTGTGTGTGTGTGTGCGTGCGTGCGTGCGTGCGTGCGTGCGTGCGTGCGTGCGTGCGTGCGTGCGTGTGTGCGTGTGCGTGTGAATGTGTGAGCGTGTGTGTAAGCATGAATTAACATAATACTTAATATGATACTTAATCTTATAGTACAGTATTGTGTATGGACTGTACTTAATGTGTGTCTTTTAATACGACCAAAAACAAACCAGACATTGGTCCGTTTTTGAAAGGAGAGCCAGAGAGAGAGAGACAGAGAGACAGACAGACAGACAGATGAAGGGACAGTAGGCAGACAGGGAGAGAGAGACAGACAGTGTGGGTGGGGTGGGGCAGTCAACGCTTGGGGGGGGGGGGGATTGGCGTTCGCCAGGGCTCCTCTCTCACTGATGCACCGCCAAGCGCTTTGATGGGATTATTAACACATTTTGATTACTCTGGTCCAGTTGTCACAGAAACTATAACCTCCATCATCACTAGAAAATGGACGGCCCTTTTCTAGTCTGGCCTCCCCCCTCCCCGGCCGCTCCGACTCAAAGCAATCCACTAATTACGGTCGCAGACATCTTGGAGAACTGACTAATACTCTATTAAGTTGATAGAGGACTTGACTCTCTGGTGGCGTGTGCACACACGCAGACACGCACATGCACACAAACACACAAGCACGCACACACACACACACACACACACACACACACACACACACACACACACACACAACCCTATCTGCCCTGTTTTAAGTTGGACATTATCAAGGCCTTTAAGAAAACTTTGTGCGCCATGGCTAAAACTACTCTTTGAACCATCCGTGTTAAGTATTGATGACAGCGTTAGGGTGTTACATAAGGAAATATACTTGTGCCAAGGGGGGGTGGTCCATTGCCTCTGCTTTTGATATCGCTTCTCGTCAGACTGAATTAACTACAATATATAACATTATATTTCGGGATTACAAATATTGGAATATTGCATCAGGAATGCGACCAACAAAAACATCTCCAAGGCTCCATGGGGTGAGTAATTGATAGGGGGAAAAAAGTTATTTTGGGGGCCCCTGGTTGTAACATATGAAACGATACCAGGTTGACAACTGATTTAGTTATAGACGTATAGGTAAACCATTTATAGTGTTCAGTCTCTGAGCATGCTGCGTCCATACGCTTCCCTTTCTTGACAACGCCGCGTTTTCGTCGTGAATCATCTCCGGCTGATCACAGGCCAAGTGACCCTTTGAACGGTGTGCGGAGGCTGACCTCCCCGCGGACACGACGGAAACGCGCCCCGTCAGCTCTGTCCCCGTAATTGTCAGGTTTCACCAGGGACACCGGTGGCACCGCTGCTCTGGGTCCCGCCCTGTCTTTAACCCGTTAAGACCCGAGGCCGATTCTACACAAATGCCTTCTAAAAGCGGTGCTTCTCAAACTTTTTCAAGGCCAAGGACCCCCAAATTGAATGTATTTGGCTGCGGACCCACCCATCTGAAAATGTTTTGTGCCAGGGACCAGGGTTGCCAGATCTGCTTATCAAAATTTCCCCGCAATATTTGATTTGAAAATAGACGATCGGTTTTCCTAGACCTGGTTGCTTGTTTCTCTCACAGAATCTGGCAACACTGCCAAGGACTCCTAAGAGAAATTTTTTTTTGTTAAAAAATTAAAAATAATTTAAAAAATGCTCAAACACTTTCACGATTTTTTTTCGTGCCGTGAGCTTGTACGTCTGCAATTTTTGAAAACCACTGTTCTAATTTTTTTGCTCAGAAAAAAGTTTTTAGAAAAAAACACCAAAAATGACACAGATGCTTTCCCGGTTGTAATGGGTTAAAGAGCAGACAGCGCCAACGTCCAAATGGGATCAATTAGGGGCCGGTGGCGAGCGCCAACAACGGCGCAACACTTTTAACCTGCCGGCAGGTGAGCAGGTCGGGCGGCAGGGGCCGGCGTTTGGTCCCAGTCTTTGTTGTGGAGGAGTCCCATGATGGAAGGGCCCTGATTAGCACTTTATAGTGGAGGCTGCAGCCTATGTATTGCCTGAAGGTTACAGCAGTGTTTCCAATTTTTTATAGGTTGCATGTTCTAAATGTCCCGTTTTTTCAATTTTTTTTTACCTTTCCTACAAATTTTAATGAAAATAATAATAATAATCCAGAAATGTTAAATAAATAAAAATCTAACGTTTTCTAAAAGATTTGCAATAAAAAGAACTGATTTGCATTAAATAATGAATATAGCAGCTCTACAAGCTCACAATGTGCCGCGATGGGATGCTTTGTGAGCTTTGAAATAGGGCTTAGGGCAATGGTCTTCAACGCTTTTCAGGCCAAGGACCTCCTAGCTGAGATATATGAAGCAGGGACCCCCACTATATTGTATATAATTGTGTTCAACTTTTTTTTTACTTGGTCTGCTCTTTTGTTCCCTCTACAGTACATACCTCTTTGCCAAAAATAGCCGATCTACAAGCTCACAACGTCTCGCAGCGCGAGGCGTTGGGAGCTTGTAGATCTGCTATTTTTGGCTCCTCAGAAAAGGGATGATAGGGTTCAAGTGGTTAATGTGAAAAAAAAATCATATCACACAAAGATTTGGCGGGCCCCCTGTAGTAACTCTGAGGACCCTCTAGGGGTCCCGGACCCCCTGTTGAAGACCCCTGGCTTAGGGGATTCATTCGTAATGTAGTTCTGTAAGTTTGGGTCCCGGTCCAAATTTCAGTTTTGGGTCTGGAGCAGAAAAGGTTTGGTATCTCTCTGGGTTGGAGGTAAGGTTTTTCGACTGTGTTCTGTCCATTCTTGTTTTCCTAACAACAAAGAGCACTTATGATCACGAGGGAAGATATCACTGCTGTCGTGCAGAAACCTCTCATCTCATCTCCAACTTAATGTGTTTTTTTCGTAAATTAACGCCCTACTTTATCATACTACAGCACCACACAAAAGCACCAAAAGTAGCATATCCGCAAGCTCGAAACACTGCGCACGAAGTGAGTCAATTTGAGCTTGTAAATCTGCTACTTTTGCTATTTTTGAATGCTAAAAAGTTACACGTTTTGGACATACTATGAGCTTTCCACCCGACAGACAATGGTGAAATTAATGGGGAATTTTGGCATTAATTCCACCGTCAGTGCTTTTGTTTTGGTATGGTTTCAGAAACTGCACAGAATGTTGATTCTGTTTAACAATATGTGTACTTCGTTACTGCAAAACAACCAATGGTTTAAAAAGATGCTCTCATACATTTGTAAATTGAAATTCTGAGCAATGTTAAAATGCCTTTATTGAAATTGATATGCCAATAATTAGACTACTAATTAGATTCAGTTTTTTCCAATGAAACATCCTTTCCACCATGGCATGCCTATTTTTAAAAAAAAATCTAAATCCCTGCTGATGCTAGACTTGTTGACATTACAGTAGCCTTGAAAGATTAAAGTGGCAAGAATGGGAGAAACCAGTGTTCATTTTGACAGCAAATTCTCAGTCTTAGTCTTTTGAATAACACACCGTTTAATTTTAGTCCCATTTTAGTCATCTGAAATGGTTTAGTCTTAGTCTAGTCTTAGTCGACTAAATATCAAAATCTTAGTCTTTAGTCTTAGTCAACAAAATGAACACTGGAAAAAAAACGTTTTATTTTTTTCTCCTTTTTTTTCAGGCCTATGGCTGATTCAGGCATACAGCTGCACTGTCTGGAACCTGAGAACTGTAGCTCCATCTGTCCAAAACCAGGAAAACAAAGAGGTAGTTCTGCTGCCACATCAATGCCAACTACATCTGCAAATATTGCAATGACAAAGTGACGACAACATATACGATCCAGCCCAAACCTGACCAAATTTTGTATCAAATTCACTGACAAATTTAGCCTAACACATGATTTGTCATTTATAAGATGTTTAAGAGGCACAAGAGGATCCTCCCCCTTCCACCCACCTGCCCCCGAACCCAAACATACATATTCCTAAATATCTAGTCAGCAGTTTTTTGCTTCCCTTCTCCCTTCCTACACATGAATATTATTTATAGGAAGCGCATATTTGCTCTCTCCATCTATACGACTTGAGGAACAGTAAAGGTAACACATAAGCCGTTCTGTGGCCGGGATCTGTGGTTATTTACTGGCATTCGGGCTTCCGAGTCTCCTTCCCGAATCTCCTTATCAATACCCGTTTATAGACACGCGGGTAAGTATTAATAAGGACCTAGTTCCTCCTGCTGTGGGACGAGGATTTAAAAATAAAAAGTGTGTGACTTTGGCATGGATACTCTGGGCATGCATGACACTGCTTATGAAAGTAAGAGTGCTAAAAGACTGTCCATTGTAGGCGAAATCATGGCCTTGTGAACGCTGATGAAGACTCTTTGCCGAAATGTTTAACCACTTAAACCCCATATGGGTAACTGGAGTTCCTCAGGGCTGAATACTAGTGTCTTTTCTGTTTTCTGTTATTGTGGGGAAAGCTTTAGCTGAAAATAGCCGATCGACAAGCTCACAACGCGACGCAACGCGTTGTGAGCTTGTCGATCAGCTATTTTCAGAGGTTTTTTGTGTGTGTGTGATGTGTGCCAAATAAACAAGTGGAAACCTGAGTATTTTGTCCTCTTGACTTGAAGTTTGAGATGTGCGTCCTTTTTCATATTGAAGAAGAAATCATGTTTCCCTATATCACTGATTCTCAAAGTGGGGTCCAGGGACGTTCAGGGGTCCATGAGGGGGGTCCATGAGGGGGTTTCCATGGGGTCCCCAGCAAAATGCTTAAACAGTTTAAACACTTAAGCCCCATTAAATTGTTCTGCAAGCTCGCAAGCTCGCAAGTTCGCAACGTGTCGACGCATTGCATGTGAGGCTGGTATTTTCAAAAAAATTATGACAAATGTTAGTAAATCTTTTATGGGTTCCCTGGCACAAAGTCTTTTCAAATGGGGGTCAGCGGCCAAATAAATATCAATTTGGTGGTCCTTGACAATGCCCTATATATAGCTGAATATGATTCAAAAGTGAATTTCGTGTTCAAAAAGAATGTGATCCAGTATCGGGGGTGGAAGGTGGGATGCGGGGGTTTGGGGGGATTGGAACATCACATTACAAATCTGCATTGAAATCCCAAGGTTGACATTAGGCCCTTTGATTCGCAGCGATTCAGAGTCTTGTGTTTTGCTTTGTGAATCTGCAGATCGGGTCAGGAAGATGAAGCACCCAGTCGTTGACTTTTAGACCCGAATATCTGAGGCTCTTGCCACGATATGCTATAAATCAATGACATTGTTTCTCACATCCCCGCAAAAACAAAAAGAAAAAACCAACCAGATGTATGAAATGCGGTGTCAATCTCTGGTTGGTTTTACCTTTACAAACAAAGCAGCCGAGTTAGCGTCTCGTCAGCGCCGCAGCTTTTGACTTCTTCTGAGATGTACACGCCTCCACACTTTTGCGTCTCCATCACTTCAAGTCTAAATGAAAAAGATGCTAGCAGACAGGCAAACACGTTTTCTTCCCTGCCTGAATAAAGCCTCCCTTTTTTTTCTCCCAGGAATTAAGTCAAGAGACACTTAGGAAAAACATCAACAGAACAGGCGGTATGTGCAAAAGAGAGGGGTGAACCTTCGAAAAAGACTGAATGTAAGAGTGATTTACAGTGATAAACTAACACACAAGAGAATGAGAATGAGAGAGACAGAGAGGAAGACTTTGGCTGACCATGAATTAAGCATCCCCTCTGTGAAATGTATATACATAAACAGAGAGTGGAGTGAGCGAAAGCAAACGTTTCAAAATGAACCAATGATCTGTGGAAGGGACTAACGTGGCCGACATCAAAGGGTCAGGAGTGGAGAGAGGTAAAAGTAGGCCAGGTCATAGAGAGAGCGACCGAGAGAGAGAGACAGAGAGAGAGAGAGAGAGAGAGAGAGAGAGAGAGAGAGAGAGAGAGAGAGAGACAAAAAAAAACGACAAAAAGACAAAAATGATGAGTACTGTATGTGGTATAAATAACCAAAAGATAAACAACAACAAGGGATAGACAGAATGAAAGGAAGGAGAAGGTAGAATGGATGGAGAGGAGAGGAGGGAGAGAGTGTAGAGGTGGGGTGGGGGAGATGGATGGTCCCCGGGTGGGAGAGAGCTCAGGTGTGAGTGGTGAGGAGGCACCTTCTGTTATAGCAGGCCCGATGCGGACAAAGCCAAGAGGGGCCCCAGACGGACATGGGGGCCCGTCTTGGATGGCCCAAATAAATCCAGGCGGCCCATGACGCCCGGCCCTTGTCTCTCAGTGCGACCCCCCCCCTCCTCTAAAACATATGAGAGCACACAAATCTACTGTGACAGCTCACCAAAACGATAGCCGCTTTAACCACTTGACCACTTAAACCCTATGTACTTTGTTGAGCGGGGTACCCCAGGGGTCTATACAGTCACCTCCCTGTTTCCCTATATAGTCGTGAGCTTGCAGATCTGCTATTTTCGGCGAATGTTCACTCATTATGGCATGCCCAGAATAGGGATGCTAGGGTATATGTAGTTAAGCCTTATTTTATACTTTTATACTTTGTGCAGCAATAATGGCAGATCTACGAGCTCGCATCCAAGGCATTTGAGGTTGTAGATCTGCCATTTACAATATTTTTGAAAATCTATAAAAAACATTTCTTTTTAATTCTTCACCTATTACCACGGCCAAAATAGGTCCCTATTTTGTGGCCCATGACACCACAAAATAAGGACCTATTTTGACCTTTTGGTGTCCACTAAGTAGAAAGTGGTTAATGAAAGAATATGATGTATACACATTTAACGTAATCTAATTTAAGTTGAACAAACTTCTTAACATTTTTGTCCAAAGCAACAGTGATGCATTCGTGACTTGAGATACACTTGGTCAGATATACTTGAGCTTCATCGAGAGAGTTAAGGATGTGAACAGAAATGGTAGGATTTAACATGATCAACTAATAGGTTACTTCACATGATCAGCATCTGAGGAAAATGGCTGATTTCACATCTTCACAACACACTGAAAGATACCGTCTCAATGTTGATGACTCTGGGTAGAATATAATGAGATTTTATCAATGCTGTAATATCTTCTCCACTTCATTGCTGTAATATGCTTCCAATTTTATTTCTGTCATTTCTTTATCACATGAACCCTAGTGTTGCTATTCTGAGACGCAAATTCAACGGAAATAGCAGATATACAAGCTCAAAATCTCAAATTGTATCGTCACAGTAAAAACAAAAAAAGAAGCTCATGGTGACATGTGGCCAGTGAAAAGGTGAATGTTCAACATATTGAAATGCCACATTTGCTGGTGGAGTGACCACATTCCTAACAGGTTGACACCAGGGGGTGCTTTGATTTCTGCTCTACTGCTGACTATTCTGATCATTTTGCTAAAACAAGCAGGACCTGGGCAGATGGGTTGTAGTGATGTTGCTCCGCTTCTGTTTAACCACATGAACCCTAGCATCCCTGTTCTGGGCATGTCATAATAAGCAAGCATTTGGGGCGAAAATAGCAGATCTGCAAACTCACAACGCTGTTGTAGATGCGGCTATTTTCAGCAAAGAGATTTGGTGTAGAGGGACAAAATGAGGGGGCCAAGGATAGATCCCTGGGGGGACCTCGGTCAACCACTCCACTGTGGCCACACATGCCCGTAATCTTGACTGTGAACACTTTGAACACTTTGAATCTCAGAAATGACTGAAGGACGATGGCTGAGCCTACAAAAATGTTTTCTTTGTGCTGGTCATCAAGTACGTACCGTGTAAAATGGAGAATATTCCGATTTTTTTGTAAATGCAAAATATGATAAAAGACTAATGAGATTTTTTTCTTTCTTTTTAAAATGTGACAGAAATGACCTACATTTCCCTCTGAGGATCAGCTTGACAGATGCACCGGGGAAAAAAACACTCCACAGGGGGAAGATGCTCAACCCGTTGAAATCAATTACATCAAAGATGGAGCTCACATATCGAACCTTGTTAAGTTAACTGTAGTCGTATCGCAAAAAAAGGTAGGGTGCCGGAGCCATTGTTGTCATCTGATGATGCTTGCGCCTAAATTGGGAGTGAAGGCCTCCCCTGGAGAGCATGGTGAACCTGTCACAGGAGACTGGAGGGGGGGGGGGGGGGGGGGGACGTGTTCGAAAATGCCACCGCCGTCCGCGTCCACATACACACAAAAACACGTACGCAGGTGCGCATGCACATGCACACACACACACTAAACAACACAGCATCTCAATATACTAATCACCATCACCGTCATCTGTCCTTTAAGTGTGAGAGAGAGAGAGTGTGTGTGTGTGTGTGTGTGTGTGTGTGTGTGTGTGTGTGTGTGTAGACATGTGCCTATAAATGCACAGTAAACAGTGCACATGAAAAAGGGAGACCTGGAATACAATTATTCTAAAGCATAAGTACATATACACACACACACACACACACACACACACACACACACACACACACACACACAGCACAACATTTGCATGAATTCCATACGTCTGGCAATAACAATTATGCATTAAGCAGGCTGTTATAGCTAGAATGCAGCCGGTCACTAGTCTAAACAGCTCATTAAATTGGTACAATAGCTGACTTCAAGCACACAGGGAAATTGGCATGTATCTCTATCGCTGCAATATCTTATGTTTTTTTTTTTTTTGAATGGCTATTCCAGATAATATGATGAATTCAAAGTTTCGACTTGGGGGAAACAAAATGTATGTTTACCTTTTGATTCTGCGGATATGGTTCCCAACACAGTCAAATTCCCAGTGTTAATTTACACATTTACCCACTCAAAGACTGTACAAATGTACCTAAATTGGTGTCCACTTGGTTACATGTGCAGACTCTCAAGAGTTCAATTAACACTGAGGATTTGACTGTGTAACACTGCCTTCTTTTGTCTGTCTGCCTGCTCTGGTCTCCCCTTGCATGACTGTCTGAAATGTGGAATTTGAAGCCTTTGCATTTCGTCAGGTAAACCTGATTGTGGATGTGTTTAGTTTGATGTGGGGCATTCTTCCGAGATTTAAGGAACCCGCTGCCAGGACTTAAGGCAGAGACAATAATGTCAGCCAGAGGTTTTCCAAAATAATTTTTCCACATGTGCCTGAACACATTTTCTTTTTTTTTTAACTTTTTTTCACACACTGGAAAAAGGTCAGGGAAAATAGTCTTATAAGATTGCTGATGCAAAAACATCAGAAAAAAGAAAAGGGGTGTCTTATTGCTGCCTTTTTATTCCAGCGCCGTTTTGCAGGAAATATATTATTTCTCTAGCAATTATTCACTATGCACAATATGAAAACAGAAGGAAAGAATGCAAATCAAAAATCTAGATTCACTTCCTATTAAGGAATGTAATCAGTCTATCACAGAAGCCAAGAGAAAAAGAAAAAAATGGGAGAAAAGCAGAAAAAGAAAAACGTGAATCAAATGGTACTTATGTGTCCAATCCCACAGAATCCAAAAGGGGGGAAAAAACACATTCCTGAAATCAGTTGGCTCATAAATGAACATAAAAAACCCAGCAATATCAATGCAGAATCTCTGTTCTGTGTGTCGTCTTAACTAGGCACATATTCACATCAAACCTGAGATAGCCCAGACCAAGGCGAGCGTCCCTTAGGCCATGTTAGCCAGTCCTTCGCAAGTGCACTTTAAAAGACGGGCGACGGTACAGTACAGTACGCTGCAGCGAGCCCTGATTGATGATTGAGTAACCCGAGATCATAGATTCACTCAGGGAGGACTTGCCTGTGCAGTGCTGTGCATACATCAGCCCTACAGGACTACCACACTATATATATCATGTGGTGAGAGTGAGTGATGTGAGCACGGGGAATATGTCGACCACTTAAGAGGATATTTCTACATGCCGTTCCGCAGTCGGAGTTGACACAGAGAAATTATTATTACGGCGCAGGACAGGGCTTACTTTGTATCTATAAATTTGAATTTTAGCTGATGGTGAAATCACACATCGTTCAAAAATGCACAAAAAAAATGTCACATGCACGAATGGCACGCAGGCTCATGAGCGCACGGCCGTATTAACTTGCTGTGCCGATATCCTCGGCAGACGCAACAACAAAAACAAAACTCTGTGGTAAATAAATAACTGTCTGTCTGTGTGTGTGTCCTCTTTTCAGGAACTCTGGGGCTTAATACAGACCCGTCCAAAGGCTTAAACCGCTTTTGTGTGTGAGTGTGTGTGCACACACACAGCCCTTCATTCGACACCTTCTGCAGAGGCAGAGCAGCCAGTGTTCTCCCCCTACGGTAGCTCAAGGGCGCGGCCTATCTACCGAACGGTAGAATGCACGGGTGGAATTTTCCCCTGGATTGAGCCAGCCAGCCAGCCAGCCAGCCAGCCAGGCGGCCGGCGTTGCCATCCACTATGCACGTCACTTCATTTATATGGGAAGTCAAACTGTTTGCACTGCCAAGGTTATGTTCTTTTAACGGGTGTGGTGGTGGTGTTGGTGGGGGTGGCGGGACAGAGAAAGAAGTTTCAAGCAACTTAGAATTCTGACAAGCGCCTCTTGCCAACTGTGATTTCCATAAGAAGGGAGGGGAAGGTGTGAAATTGTTGAGGACAGTTCTTGAACGTGTACACATTTGTGTCCCTGTGGCATAAAAAAAAAAAGAAAATGTGGCACTTTACACAACACAGACATTTTCGCTCATCAGAAAAACAGAGGACGATATGTCTTTAGTTGAGGATTTCGCTGGCACAATATGGGCATCCTATATGGACGAGAATTCAAGCATCAACACATTACTAGTTCCCCTCCGTAGCAAACATTCGCATGAAAGGACCGAGCCTACAGAATATAAAACATCACCGCAACAAGCTCTGCTGCCGTGTCACAAACCTAAAGCAGCAAAAAATACAGCCAGGTTTGTCCTGTGGACAATTTTTCATTTTTTTTGCCCAAACGATGAGATGATGCACACACCATCCCCATCCCCAAAGTCACACAAAAAAAAACACACACACACACACACAGCACTCCTATGGATACCCCCCCAGGACAAAAAGCTTTACCATCCCACTGACTGGCAGATGGGGTGACCAGCTGACATCTCTGCACCGGCTCTGTTTCATGTTCCCCGGGTGTTCTGAAAAACGGGAGGCCTCCCCTTCTCCTCCTCCGACTCAGGCAAGGGGAAGGCCAAGGAGAAAGCTCCTTTGACTGGGGTTTGCGTTAGTGTGTGTGTGTGTGTGTGTGTGTGGGGGGGGTGTACCCGCTCCTCAGGGCTATACCACTGAGGAGGAGGCGCAGCGCGGACAGACGGAGAACGCTTCTGTGCTCGCTGTCGTGGTTGTTTGTACAGTATAATTGTGGGTCTTGGCGGGGTGGCAGGGGGGCTTCATAAAAAGGGGGGCTTGTGACTGCTATATTAGCCTTTCTAAGGCACACTTTATACTCCAAAGTACGACTGTGTCGCATTGGCTTAACTGTAGATCAATTCTCTTAGGCAAGTGACACCCATTGCACGATGACCCCCTTGTGTCCCTGTTTTGGGCATGTCATTATAGGGGGAAATATTCACACATTTTCGACAATGTTCAAAGACAACCCATTAAAGAATTTTCCAAAAATAGGAATAGGGGCTTATGGAGGTGAATCAATTATTCATCATATATGGGAACTTGAATGTATCATTACACCTCTGTATCACTGTATACCTGCTGTTCGCCTTACTATTTCACTGTCAAAGTGGTGGCCACATGTTTGTGCCTGACAGCAGTTCTACAGTAAATGCAGGTGTGTGTGTGTGTGTGTGTATGACCTGTGACCAGTCACACACAGCACATTGAGTAAATAAAGGCCAACAACAAAGCACACGCGAGGCCATGCAGGTCTTAGTGGGAGCAGATGCTGACGTGCAGTTATTCATGCACACACCTCTGGATGTACTTACTTTTACAAGCCATAGTACTACTAGTGTTAAGTTTTGTATTACGTTGGCAACAAAAATGTTGCACGTGCGTGTGTGTGTGTGTGTGTACAAATAGGGCTGGGCTAATTTCCACCAAATGTCAATATTGTGGGGATGACTATTGGTGCTTTCACAAAAATATTTACACAATGAGTAATTTGATAAACTATCATTGGTGATGCCTATACTGTATAATGACTAAGTGGGTAAAGGCAAATAAAAGAACAGCTTTTAACACAGAACGGTGGGGCAAGTTCAGAACAACAATGACATCACTTAAGCCATATCACAATATTACAACATCCAACATCCTAGACAATATCTAGTCTCCTATGATGATATCAATATATAGCCCAGCCTAATTTAAACACAGTTATGATTGTGTACTGTAATTAATAGATTTTCACAAATTCCAGAAATTACACTTGGTACATAGAAAAAACAAGGCTTTTTGTTCTGAATACTGCGTCTGAGAATTGAAGAGGTAATAATGAGTTTTTAAGTGTTGACCAGCGGTGGACAAAGTACTCAAGTCCAGTACTTGAGTCAAAGTATAGACACTCCTCGTCAAATATTACTCACTAGAACACACTTTTAAAAATAAAAGTACCCAAAACAACAACTTACAAAGTATATTTTCTTTTTAATATCAATGCATTTGCTCTATTAAAATGTAGACATTTTCCGCCAAATTCAAAGACCAAAAAAATCATAATCATGAAAATAACAGATCTACAAGCTCACAGCACGTCACAATGCGCCGTGTTGTGAGCTTGAAGATCGGCTACTTTCACTATATTTGAAATAGGTCTTGAGCGGTTAATTCATAATGTACTTTTCCCCTTCCTATAAATGTAGTGGAGTCAAAAGTACAATATTTGTATTTGAAATGTGGGGGAGTGCAAGTATCAAAAAATACAAATAATCAAATAAAGTACAGATACTCCAAATGTAAGTACAGTACTCAAGTAAATGTACTATGTTACTGTCCAGCACTGAGGTGGACATGGGATCTGTCACAGGTAGTGTTTGTTGTGGGAATCATGAGCTTGATGCTACCTACCTACCTAACCTGTTTCATACTGACCAAAACTCATTCCTACACTCACTCAACCATCACAGAATTTGACTTCTCTTCCAAATGGCACACACCAATCAGATCCATGCAAAAAAGAACTGGGTGCACATGTTACAATTTATAGGTTTATTATACAATATAATTGTGGTTAATCAACCTTCAACGGTAATAAATCAAAACCCTCTTAAATTACAAAATAAAATAAACTTCTAATCAACCAGTGTCCCAAGATGAACTCGAAGAGGAAATTAGATAAAGCTCACATTGTATCTGTTTTTCTCACTGAGCCAAATTCGCCCCAATTTAGTATTTCAATTTAATGTCACACGCTACATACACAATTTTGCATGCTATAACTTATAGCTCGCCACAGAAAATCAATGGGACCACTTGCATTCAAAATGCCAAGAGCAGACAGCTTAGAAGTAAGCTAATATTAATTACCCCCTCGTTCCTAGGAGCTTGTTAAATCTCAAATGCTATCTGCAAGGCTGTGGGAGATGTAATTGATTAAGCGACTGTTTGGAAAAGATTAGTTGTTTCTTAGGACAGGCAATGTTCCCTTTCACCCTTCTGGTCATAATCAGCCATGTTGTTACACACACACACTCACACCCCCCTCTCTCCCTCTCTCTGTCTCACTCTTCAGACACTGTTTAAGTTGGTGGGAAAAGACAGCGCTATCTGACTGAAAGATCCAGACACATTCGTTTTTTCTCTGTGGTAGTTTAATTGGACGCCAGAGCATAATAAATTTCAAGAAGGAAAAATGTCAATAACAGCCACACAAAAATCACTTTCTGTTAAGCTTTTAATGTGACGGGACTTTCAACGGAAACTTAAACCTCCACCTCCACTGATTCTGTGCTGTAAAAAAAAAAGCTACAATATGTCTACATTATAATATACAGTACATCTATATCACATCACTGCCAAATGCAATTTGCCCTCCAAAAATGAAATTGTATGATTCCACAAAACCTTTTTCCTATTGGAAAAAAAGGAAAATGTTATGGGGAATCTTAAACAAATTCACTATATCAGCATGTGGACATGCTGTATAAAAAAAGCACCAGTGCAAGGCAGATTTTGCCAATAGCACTGACAGAAACAGTGCTGATGTGCTGTGAACACATCAAGACACTTCTTGTACTGAACAACTAACAGAATGGCTATTATGGGTAGCAGCAGTGTAGACGCAGAAGCCTCAGCATCAATATCTGTCCATTCCATGTTTGTTCCTTTACTTTATGTTGCTGCATTTGCCTACGTATAGCCCCGTCCCCACTGGAAGGCAAACATTGCCAATGTCTAGTGCCTCAGAAAAATTGTCTGTGTGCTTGACACATTTCCAACAACGATGCTCTAGCTATAGTGATAATTTGACTCAAAGTCAGGTTGTCGTTACCGGCGTGCATCATATTGTACAGTAGGTGTTTTGGCTCCATGCTCAGATCAGTGATACGATAACTGGAACTTGCAAAAAAAATGAAGGCAGCATGCTTGCTAAATAAAAGCCAAAGTGGGGCTTTGGCTTTTGTTGAACCAAAAAAACAAAGGGAGGGGGGGGGGAAAGGTTTAGTAAATGGTGTTTACAAATTTAAAAAAAAAGGAAATTAGTGCTACAAATAATGACGGATGTTATTTCTCCTGCAAAGCCGCGTTCTGTCTCCCTCCCCTAGCTGCCGTACAAACGCTTTCTCATTTTTTACCCACACCCTTCAATCCAACGTCAACCCTGTGTGTGTCGTTCCTCAGCACAGAATTAATATTTCTGATAGACGCCGGTGAGGTGGCACAAACCCAACCTCCTCCACCCTCAGTCTCTTCATTTCACTTTGTCTTTTTTATTATTTCAATCCCTTCTTTTGTTTTGTTTTTATAATTCAACGCCTCAGTGGTACTAGGGGGCTCTTTAAATCGCCCATGGGGGGCCCATAGTCCACCACTTTTGTCTCCTGTTTCCTTCTGAAACCGTGTTTCTTTAACCCCCGCGCCGCTCTCCTCAGTTGTTGTCTCTCTCGCTCTTTTCTCTCTCTCTCTCTCTTTGCCATCGCTCCCCCCTCCCTCCCTCCATCTCTTTTCTGTGTCAGCCAGAGGTCAATGCTACACTTTTTCTTGTGCGTTCAGGAAAGGCAGGGGGTATCTTTCTAGTTATTATGACCCCAAAATAGCAACAACAAAAAAAAGAAATAAGCCGATTTGAGGTTGCCAATAAGCTGTCTTTTAAGATATAGTGGCAGAATATTACGTAGCAACTGGAAGGTGTTTAGGACTTTGAGATAAGGATGGAACCTATTTAGAACTACATACAACCTTATCAATGCATCATTTGGTGTGCAGTTTAATGAGAATATGGACTGAAAAAAAGTTATACTTTAGATCAATCTCCAGCATCGGAATGTTTTATTGAACATGTGCTAAAAATATATATACATTTGCGTTTAATTTGAGCTATAAACATGTGATCCTATGTTCTTAACTGGAAAACCCTTTTTCTTTGTAAAGTTGTCTGATGTTCAACGGAGCCGGCAAGCACCAATGAGCTTTCATGTTGGATCATTACTTAAAGCGTCTAGTTATGTTGATATAATCCCGAGCTTTGTTGGAGCAAATAATTGACTAAAGGTCTAATTACAGGAGAATCCAGTGTATTCTGTTAATGCTAGTGATCTCTGGTAGCGCTCACTGCGCGGA
Source organism: Gymnoscopelus microlampas (assembly GCF_963454915.1). NCBI lineage: Eukaryota > Metazoa > Chordata > Actinopteri > Myctophiformes > Myctophidae > Gymnoscopelus > Gymnoscopelus microlampas. The sequence continues at coordinate 15,589,873 of NC_139951.1, forward strand.
CACAGGCGCATGGTAGAGCCTCTAACTGGGAGGGCCCCTCTAAAGCGGGGGCTTTTCTCTGCAGTCAAGAATCTGTTTGTAGCGTCAGGTTAGTGTTACCGCACGCAAACACCTCTATCAACGCATTCTGATATGGCTGCCATTGCTGGAGCCCCACTTAACTTAAGCTAACATCGTGATTCCAGCGACAAACACCTGCGGCTGCACTGGGGAAAAAACACAGACACGGGCAAACAGCGGCACGCACGCACGCACACACACAGACACACACACAAACCACACACTCAAGTATGTTGGTTCAGCTCTTCCATTGAGGGTCCGTATGCTAGCTGGCTATTGTGCGCGGGTCCGGGCCCTTTTGTCTGTGCAAGCTGAAGCTGGCGATTGCACCTTAGCTACCGCAGTTCAAGCGTAAACACTGTTTTCATTGCGACCGCGATACACACTGTTGCCAGTGGACCCCCAAATCCTTCGGGAACAGCTGAGTCCTATGGTGTCAAAGATAATGGCGATTTATTGCAATGCGAAGCTTTCCCCACATCCCCCTTTCCAATTGGCCGCACCCCCCCCCACCCCCCCCCCACCCTCCTCCTCCCTCAAACAGATTAAAATTAAGCCGTAAACATGTGAGGACAGAATTAGCACATTTAGCGAGTCTCCTCTTCCCACATTCCATTTTCGCAGCGCCGCGGCTGATCCCCGGCAGCCGAACGCGGGTGCAATTTTAATGACTCGCGCCGTTTTTGAAGTCCACATGAAAAAAAGAGACGCTCGCCGTTTGTGGCGGCGCTAGATATGGCTAGGCCGCGGCCGGCCGTGATTGGGGGGAGTGCGTGTGTGTGTATGTGTGTGTGTGTGGTGGGGGTGGGGGGGGGGGCACACGCTTGCCGCCGACTCGGACTCCGGGCCCTTCGATAGGATCGGTGTCATTTTCCTCTCCACGATAAGACGCCTTGCTGACAAGGCCCGATTAGGAGTGAAAAAATCATTATTGCGACGCCTTTCATCCGCCGGGGGGCTTTGCCGATAAACAGCTCACCCGTGGGTAGATTTTCTGAGAGCAAAATGTTATACGTTGGAGCATATATTTATTTTTTCCGGAAATATAGTTTCAAGCTAAATTATGGGATTTATTTTTATAATTAGTTTCTCTTTTTTCCTCGGTAAAAAAAAAAAAAAGACAAACAAGCTCCTCCCCTAAAAATGTGTTTCATAAAAGACCTCCTTTCTCCTCGGCAGTAAAAGTCGAGCTGTGAAATATTTAAAGTCGAGGCTCTAAGCCTCATTAATCAAACAATTATTGAATAACTTCCATTATTCTTTTTGAAACACAATACAACATTCAGTTTTTATCAGCCCATGAAAAAGCTAAACCATTTATTATTCTATACCTCAAGGAAATCCACTTTAGCAAACTGTCCTTATAAAAAAGACATTTAAAAAGAACTCACTGAAATATTCAGAATACACTGTAGAACAGTGAATATAGAAAAAAAAACTAAAAAGAGTAGTGAGAGGAAGATCCAACTGTATGTTAATATGAAACAAAAAAGTATTCACTGTCGCAGTCTATGTAATCATTTGAGTCATTTACGCATAAATTATGCATTTATAACTTATATTTTAATCAGCAAATGATTAAGTATATACTGTATATAGGGGAAATAACACTATTACATTACCGTTTGTAAATGTACAATTGATAAGACCGCAAATAATATTTTAATAAACATCTGTATGAAACATGCGATTTAAAAATAGATATATTTAAACTTAATTTGCTGTCCTCATCATTCAGCAATAATAAAAACAGAGAAAAACATTTAATGATAAAGTTATCATTAAATAACGTTATATAGTTAAATATAGTTATTGTGCAGACAATAATAAAAACGCCTATACACTAAACACTTTTCATTGTTATTTTATTTTTATTAACATGTAATTTCATTATTAATTACAAATCCTAATTAATTGCATCTTTACAGTGCATTAATTTCAAATAGGAGAACTAAATCAACAAGCCAAGCGCGGTGCTTAAAATAACTCCCTTCTAAATATAGCTTTTATTATGTCATAATATCCTAAGTGCTCGCCATCAGGGTTTGAAGAGCGAGCGTCACACACTTTGGTGCCCGGCACCAAAAGAACCATCAGGACTTGATCTTTAGAGGGAAGGAGGCAATAGAAATAAAGCGAGTGGGAGAGAGAAAACAGAGAAAGCAGCGTATAAAGATGGAGAGGGAGAGATAGAGAGAGAGAGAGAGAGAGAAACACTGTGTTACTGGGCCACTCCAGCGCCCATGGACTCCCAGCAAGTCTCAAAGCCACGCTCCGGCTTCAAAAGGGAAGCCGAGAACCGTTTCTTTTTCTCTTTTTTTTTTATGTTTACAAAACATATTTATTTATTTATCTTGCCCACCCCCCCCTCCTACTCCTCCTCCCCCCAATCATTTATCTATTTATTTCTCGTTGTCCCCGGCGCCCCGTGCTCTGCCGCTGGAAATCGCGTTTGACGTAGATGGCTGCGGCGGCGGCAGCTACGAACGCCACTCGCCCTCCCCTTCTTTTTCCCCCCCTCTCTCTTGCTTTTAATACCACTGCAGTTGGAAATCAAACCCGCTCTAAAACAAATTGATGTACTCTTTAATATAGTTGTCACATCATCACAGGGTCCTCGTGCGTCTGCCTTGGTGACAACTGCAGGGCTGCTTAGCTTAGCCTGGCGATGGCTTTGCCCGCTTTGTTGGTCGCTTCAATGATTTATCACAAAAAGAGAGAGAGAGGGAGAGATCGCAAGAGTGGGAGAAGAGAGAGGGGGGAGAGAGAGCGAGACAGAGAGAGAGAGAGAGAGAGAGAGAGAGAGAAAGAAAGGGCCCTGGATCTCGATTGAGTCATTGGCACCTTTGATTGACAAGGTCTAATCAGCTTATCTCTGTGTGCTAATAAAGTTGATGGCCTGCGGTGCATGCTCTCTACCTGGCACGGCGTGAACTTTGGGCTAGCCGGGGGACCCTGGGGGCCGGGCCCCGACCCTCTCTGCTTATCTAAACGGAGGCTGAAATCAATCCCTAATGAGCTGTTTTCATTTTCCACCATCGATTTTGCTTGCATGGGCCCCCGAACGCCAGGGCCCGGCAGCCCTGGGAAGCGAACTCGGACTTGTCGCCAACCTCCTTTAACCCATTGATACCTGGAACGCATCTGTGTCACTTTAGATGTCTTTGGCTATTCAAAAATAGCAGATATACAAGCTCATAGGGCGGCACCGAGTGCCGCGCTATGAGCTTGTAGATCTGCTATTTTTGAAAAATCGTGAAAATTATTTTTTTAATATTTCTTTTCCGATTTTTTTTTAGGATTTTTAAAATGTTTAGATGCGGCCTCAGGTCTTAATGGGTTAAAATGCAGAGTAGCATCTTTTTCTTCTTTTCTTTTTTTTCCAGCTGCATCTCTTTGTTTGGCCTGCTGAGTGCGTGTGTGTGTGTGTGTGTGTGTGTGTGTGTGTGTGTGTGTGTGTGTGTGTGTGTGTGTGTGTGTGTGTGTGTGTGTGTGTGTGTGTGTGTGTGTGTGTGTGTGTGTGTGTGTGCGTGCGTGCGTGCGTGCGTGCGTGCGTGCGTGCGTGCGTGCGTGCGTGCGTGCGTGTCTCTACTGAACTTTCATGGAGGGAAATGTGTTTTCAAAAGGCATTCATCCAACATCTGCCAATCTAAGTTCATTGATTTGTTAAGCCAAATGCTTACGAAATAGGTCCAAACAAGGGGATGATTTCATAGCCTTAAAAATGATCACAATACTCTAACAACAACAATCTACAAGCGCGATGTGACGCGCGTGAGCTTGTAGATCGGCTATTTTCTCTGTTCATAGTACTCACCGTACGGGCTTAAGTGGTTAAATATTATTAAATGTCCAATGTTTAAAAAAATGATAATAAACAGCCAGCATTAATAGTCCTCCCTCATCCCTGTGTGTTCTAGCTCTCAGCACACTATGATAGTAATGACTATGATATAATTAATATGTATAAATGTACGGAGAGTCAAATGTAAGGCAAGAGTAGGTGTTGACAATGACCTAAATTATCATACATCTTAACAGCACCATCAGTAGAGGGTATTCTGCATTGACACCATGAAGCATCTTGCATTTATTGTGATTCAGTGTTCTGGTGCTACAGCCTAACCGTGGACAAAAAAAAACAAGCGATACAAAGTAACGTGCAAATTTGCTTTGCTGTAAAAGCAGTTCCAAAGCAGTGCAATGTCGACCTGCGTATAACACTCAACACTCAAGCTCTTCAATGGGTTATAATCACAAAAAGGGAGAAACGCTAATCACTGCAAACTTGCGTGTCTTATCTGACATGCCATCTGCTTCTAAACAAGCAATCATAAATCATTCAAAAATCATGGCATGCCTTTGATATAAGGCAAAGTCCTGCCTTGGCATTTTGGGCCTCTCAGACACCCGTGACTCAAATGTGTTTAAATTGGGTAACTGCTTACCCTCCCTCTCGGTTTAAGGCCGTCTTTTAACTGGGCTAGCCCTTGCATCAGCATGTCGCTGTGCCTGGGCTTTTAACTCGGTGCCCTCCACTAACGAAGTTCTATACTTTATTTATGAGACAAACAGAGAGAGCAGTGGTTCTCGGGGGTGCATGTGGCATATAGCTCGGTGCGCGTCCACACAGCCTCCTCCATATCCCTCTGAGGGCACTCGCTGCTTTTGGTTAAGCCTTTGTTTTACGCTAAACACAATGGAGATATAGGGGAATTTAAAAAAGAAAAGAAAATTATACCGCACGAAGATTCATCAACTCTTAGAACAAAGAGCGCACTTCTTTTTCCTCTTCAACGTGACCCAGTAGCACCCTGGCTTTTTTTGTTCTTGGTCATTAAGAGATATATTGTCGATGTCAAAGTGAACGGTGGGCAAAGCGAAAGTTGGAACGCCATTTCTTTGTTCAGGATCTAAAAAAAAAAAAACAGTCCTTAAGTCCCCCCAACCCCCTCCTCCTGTTGGTCAATTACAGTGCTTTAAAAGGGCCACCGTGTCATCGCGGGATTGGAATGCAACTTTGAATTACCGCGAAATAACGACACACAACTGCTCTTTGCTAAAAACGGTGGCGCTTAGAAGTCTGTGGAGAGTTGGAGGTTTGTGGCGAGGAAAGTATTTACGCTACGACTACAGAAACAAATGTCTGATTGGACAAACACTTAATGCTCCAATTATTTCAGTTTAACCTCTTCTGATGCCACAGCTGTATCTGAAAACCCAAAGCTTATCGGGGGGAAACAATTGCCGATGCCACTTTCGTAATGTGTGTGAATAAAGGGCTTTTTTATTTGCGAGCGCACGAGAGAGAGGAATTAAATGAGCTCTTTGTTGAACTATAAAAGTAAACCATTTAAAAGCTTGCAAAGAAACGGATCCTAGCCCTTAGTGCACTGCTGTGTCTCTCTGTACAATAAACAATATAACAGGACTATATGATCTAAATGGAGTGGGATTTCCTGCCGGTGTGTCTGGAAGTGTTGTGATGATGTGCTGTTGTTGAGATACTCACTAGAATAAATATACAGTATAGGGACAGGGCCAGAGGAGCAGTAATATTCATGGACTAGGCGAGGGAAGCGTTATTATAAGAGAGATGAACAGGAGACAAATTACTGACCAAAAGGACTTGGGGAACACCAGTCCTTTGGATGGATGTAGCTTCTTGTTGTCTTAAGCCGTGTGTGTGTGTGTGTGTGTGTGTGTGTGTGTGTGTGTGTGTGTGTGTGTGTGTGTGTGTGTGTGTGTGTCTTCCTTGAATGTGAGACAATGACGCATAGTAGTCTTTTAGGGGTCTGGCGGGTATGGCCGTATATTCCTTGCGTCTCTGCGGTTTTCTTCCCTGGCTGTGACCCCGCAGCCTTCACCATTTCAGGTTGTGCATCTGAGCGGAGGGCTGGTATCGACAGCGCGGTGCGAAGGAGATGGGGGGGGGGGGGGGTCGTGGATTAAACACGCAGGGCAAAGCTTCCCCGCCACAGCCCCAAATACGCCCCGCCACAGCTGGTGCGGGCCAAGCCAAAGTGTTTGGAAAACCCGAGGACGGGGATAAACGGACATTGTTCTCAGGTTGCTGCGCACACAGCGGATGAGACGGGGCCACCGGTGACAGGAGGGTCAAGGGGCAACGCAGTCATCATAGGGGGGAAAGCGTCGGGACCGGGAGGAACTGAGAACTGTTAGTCCATGGCCCATTTCTTTTAACACCAACCAGGCAAGTATGACAAAAACATCAAACCCAGCCACTCGACTGAAAGATATGACTGGGGTGGAATCAAAAATCCGGGGCTGTTGCAGAATTTGACACACTGGAGGAATCGGGATGGCACCGTGCTGCTTGGATCAGCCAAGACAAATGAAACAACATTTTTAAGCAGGGAATGCAGATTGTATTTATGAATTTTTGCGAGTGCGACTTAGAGGGGAAACATCAAGAGTCGGCGGTCTGTGCGCAAACTCCTTCCTGAACTTGAATTATTAAATCTGTCGATGTCGCACATGCTCAGCCAACCCCGCCATTATAGTGTAAATTGACAAACTTTTTCAAAACTACAGCGGAAGCCGCAGAAAAGCCGGTTGATACTTCAAGAATGAGCTTTGATACCTCTCTGAGGAATACCATACACTGTGCCTCCATAATGTGACTGTCAGGAAGGAAGAGCAGGGGTATAAAAAAAAAAAAGAAACGCTAACTGGTTAAATCTATTTAAGATCCAAATGAGCTTTTCTTTTCCTATTCAAAGATGAAAACTAACCTTGATAATGAGACGAAACAATACATGATTCTGTGTGTGTTATTATGGACGATTTATTTAGACAGCAATATTGTATCCCCTTCTCAGAATTAGGAACTTCTGGAGGAACGCTGACGTTGTTTTTTTTTTTTTTCATGGACCCCCTGTCTCTGTGCTATAAAAACATATACACACACACACACACACACACACACATATACGTAAACACACAGCCAAGGCGGATGCATGAATTTTCTTCGGGAGCAGAGCGAGGAGATGTGGCGCCCGATCTGTCGCCTGTACACCTCTCTCTCTCTCTCTCTCTCTCTCTCTCACCTTTGATGTGCTCCTGAAAATGTCACCCATCGTCAAGGCGGGAGGTTTTTCCTCCTTTTTTTCTCTCTCTTTCTCTCTCTCTCTCTCTATCTACCTCCCCGCCTTCTCCTCCTCCACCCCACCCTCTCCACCTCGCATACGAGCAAGACAATTTGCTGTCGCTCACTCACCCCCGCCCGCTATCTCTCATATACCCGCACCGCCACCAACAAACCTCAACCCCCCCCCCCCCCCATTCCCTGATCCAATCCCCGAAACGGCGGCACGCATTTACCTGTTTCTACCGCTATCTGGTAGCCGGCCTCCAGTCTCCGCGATGACCTTTCCAGCTTCTCTGTGTTGTCCAACAGATGTGCTCTCTGCAACAAAATGGAAGAGAGAGAAAGAGAGAGAGAAAAAAACATTTTAAAAAAATAAATAAAAACAAAACCAAAAAAAAAAAGATTGTGAAAGCCCCCAGGGAGCATTTCAGAGAAACATCTCAACAGTCACCAAAACACAACAACACAGCCAGATTGGCTGAGACCCGTCTTCGGGGGCGACAGTTACATGCTGATGGGATACCAAACACATGACAACGTGAAATGGGTTAAGCCTGGGTTTATGCTTTGTCTTACGGAGGTGTCGTCGCTTGCTGACGATAGCTTGTAGATCTGCTGTTCATTAGTATAAATAAAATACATGCTTTATTTATTGTTATATTGTAAATTAATTGCGGCCATGGCTCAGACATGAAAACTAGAGGCATGCAAGGTTCCAACCTCCCCTCCACAATTGTTTAAACCATTTAAGGCATATGTTACACTACATTGTATGACATGTTGCACAAAACAGCCATTCTACAAGCTTACGACGGATCATGGTGAGACGCATTGGAAGCTTAGAGAAAAAAATATAAAATAATGACATGCCCAAAATAGGGAGGCCAGTTTGAATATGGTTAATTGAGATACTCTCTCCTCCTCATCTCGTCTCACAGCTCCAAAAATCACTTCACATGTTGCACTGAGGGCAAAGTTGAGGTTGGCGGTCCACGCTAATTGAGACTTAATACGTTTTCAATTGCAGCTTTCATGGAAAGGATAAAGAAGAGGGGGGGGGGGGGGACATGGAACAAATGGCCATGTCTTAACCCATTGAGACCTGAAGCCGATTCTACATGTCTCCTAAATCTCAACAGTTTTCTGAAAAACGTATATTTCTATATCAGTGGTGCTCAATCTTTTTCATGTCAAGGACCCCCAAAATGATATGTATTTGGCCACGGACCCCTATCAAAGTATTTTGTTCCAGGGACCCCCAGAAGCAAAGATTTGAGTTAAAAATGTTCGCTTTAAAAGAATATAAATATATTAATTTGCACACATTTTCTCGATTTTTCAAAAATAGCAGATCTACAAGCTCGTAGCGCGGCACTCGGTGCCGCGCTATGAGCTTGTATATCTGCTATTTTTGAATAGCCCAAAGTGTAAAATAATGCTTTCTTAGCTCAAATCTAAAAATGACACAGTTCCAGGTCTCAATGGGTTAAGGTGATGGTTTCCAAATTGAGGAGGTATTACTGGGAGTTAAAAATCAAATCTGTACACCAGCTCTATTCATAATGTTATGGAAGATAAGTACCTGAATATTCCAATAAAGGCCCCTGCTGTAAGCACACTCATGGTCAGAGCTAGAGGTTAGTGCAAATTGACGGTTTGCGGGTGCAGGATCCTTGACCAACACACGCTGCCACACAAAAGCTGTGTTTTAATACATCTGCTATCAATGACAACAACACGTCTACATTGTTCAACCACCCCCACTGTTAACTTTCAAAACGTGTATTTCCACATCGGCTCCAATGAAAAGGGACAACATCCATTGAGCTGCAAGGTTCCCCCAAACAAAAAAACCCTTTCAAACCCCCACAGTGTGTACGCCACAACACCTATTTGACCTGCTACGCAAAAGCAGAGCTTATAGATGGGAGATGTAATCATTTTCTTTAAGGATACAATTTTTTTTTTTTTTGTAAGAGAGATGAACAGGAGACTTTTTTTCTTCTTCTCCATGATACAACCGTTAGCAAATGAACTCAACAGCCCACTAGAACTTGATGTTCTGTAGCGGAGCAAAACAGTATTTCATGATAACATGACTCACGGAACATCTCCCAAAGTCTGCCTATGTTGGCTTATTCATAGCCATCAACAATTGACAAGGCTGCCCATTGAAAACGCGGAGTTCTGAGAGCATACTGAGGGTTGCGCGTTGTGTATCATAAATAATCGAGCGAGCAATTGGATCACTTTTCAAAGATGCAGTTATTTGTATAGTATCAAGGTGCTAGCTCTCGTATCACAAGCAAGAGGGAACGTCAACCAATGCTACAGTCGTTCTAGCGATACCAAAGCGAAGATGCATTGTTTTTTCTGCCCTGCTGCTACAGACACTGACGAGTAAAAAGGTCGGATCTGTAAACTGACAGCCTTGAGTTTGGTCTCTTGTCTCAAACATCTATGAATGGGACATTATGGGCGTTCCTTCACCGCTTGTGCAGCTTAGCACAGAATCGCTTTTACTTTGTATCAACGACTGTTACACACACATGACATACAATATTGTCCTTGTATCCCCTAATTTCATCTTTTTAAAAATGAATTTACGCCCTATTTCATACTATTGCTATTTCTTAAATATATATATATATATATATATATATATATATATATTGAAAATATTTGAACTTTTTACGTTTGCCTGTAATGACATGCCCAAAATACGGACACCGGGTTGAAAAAGGTTACACCTGTCTGTAGGCTTAAATATTTAACTAATGACAGGTCTTACAAGAGCTTGAGACTAAATAATAACTACATTGGATCCAATAGAACACAGGTTCTTTTTTTCCATTTCATGAAAAGTAACAGTTTTGGGCATACGGTACCGTACACCCGGTTTCCGAACCGACAGTGAAGATTTGCAACAAGTGTACAGGTCCAACGCTTGCTTTTCAAACCTCACGGTTCATTCAGTTTCATGTCATCATTACATATCATGACGACAAAAGGAATGGACAGTTATTCAAGGGTTATTCACCGCTTGAACACACGTTCAGACAAGGATCTATTTGAAACTAAACGTTAAATGTACATGACCTGACATATTTGGCAAAGCATCACCTTCTATAACCCGACCTCATTTGCATGTCCATGGGGAAGGTTTATAGAACAAAGACTGCCAAGGCTAGCTGTGCATGTGAATTTTTTGGATGGCCCTTTTAACCACTTAAACCCTATATACTTTGTTGACTGGGGGTCCCCCAGAGGTCTATACTAGGTCTCCTCGTTTTTTTTTTTTACCTCTACACCAAATCTCTTCGCTGAATATAGCTAAGCTCACAAGGTGTCACGACTCACAACGCGCTGTGAGCTTGTAGATCTGCTATTGTCGCCTAACGTTTGCCTGACACGCCCCAGAACAGGGACATAGGCTAATGTGTGGCTAATATGCCATGATGAACAAGTGATCATAGGCTTACTTACATTCTACCATTAACCCATTCAGTCCAGGAACGCATCTGTGTCAATTTAGATGTCTATGTCTATACAAAAATAGCAGACCTACAAGCTCATAGCGCTGCACTGAGTGCGCACTACGAGCTTGTAGCTCTGCTATTTCTGAATAGGCAAAGAAATCTAAAATGACACAGATGCGTTCCCGGATTAAATGGGTTATAGACAAGCACGTTCCTTCAGAAAAGGGTTTACGTCTGTCATAGGAGCATGAGGGACATGGGGAGGCTGTGGAATCTTAATCTGTCAAAAGTGTGTACCAGTTAACCCATTGATACCTGGAACGCATCTGTGTCACTTTAGATGTCTTTGGCTATTCAAAAATAGCAGATATACAAGCTCATAGCGCGGCACCGAGTGCCGCGCTACGAGCTTGTAGATCTGCTATTTTTGAAAAATCTTGAAAAAAAAATGTTTTCATTTTTTTTTCAAAAAACTCTTTGGATTTAGATTTTTTTATAGAATCGCCTCAGGTCTTAAAGGGTTAATCACTCAGGAGAGAAAACAAAACCACACAAATAAAGGAACGATGACACACTTTGAGAAGTTTGACAATCTGAGGGTGTGGGGAGAAGAGATGGAGGAGAGGAAGAGAGGGAGGAGACGAGAGTGACGGAGAGAAGAGAGGAAAGGGAGAGAAGAGAGGGATGGAGAGAAGAGAGGGATGGAGAGAAGAGAGGAAAGGGAGAGAAGAGAGGGATGGAGAGAAGAGAGGGATGGAGAGAAGAGAGGAAAGGGAGAGAAGAGAGGGATGGAGAGAAGAAAGGAAAGGGAGAGAAGAGAGGGATGGGGAGAAGAGAGGAAAGGGAGAGAAGAGAGGGATGGAGAGAAGAAAGGAAAGGGAGAGAAGAGAGTGACGGGAGAGCAGAGAGTGATGGAGAAGAGGGGAAAGGAAGAGAAAAGAGGGAGGGAGAAGGGCGGGAGGGAGCGAGAGAAAAGAGGGAGGGAGAAGATAGGGAGGGGACAAGCTTGTCTTCTTCCTGTCTCCGCTGACAGATGTCATTTAAATTGCAGAGACGCTTGTTTAATAGTGAAAGGGAAAGGGAGGGTGATGGATGACGGACTGGCAGGATGGGCGGGTAGACGAGAGGATGGATGGATGAATGGATGGATGGACGGACGGACAGACGGACGGACAGACGGTGGCTGGGCGGGTTGTTGTGTGTGGGCTGCCCATCGCCCAGGAAGACAGGAAGGAATATGGCCGCCACGTGCTGGTGGCGTGTGTGTTTGTGTGTGTGCGTGTGTGTGCGTGTGCGTGTGCGTGTGTGTGCGTGTGCGTGTGCGTGTGTGTGTGTGTGTGTGTTTTTGTTTGTGTGTGTGTGTGGGGGGTGGAGGTAGTGGCAGTGGCGGTGGTGGTGGGTGGCGGTGGCAGTGGGATCGGGCTTTAATGAGCCCCTATGGATCGCCTGAGACGGAGGCGACGTATTGACACGCAACGCTTAAGCTAATACACCTAGTCCGCGGCTGCTGTTGCCTCTCTCTCTGTGTGTGTGTGTGTGTGTGTGTGTGTGTGTGTGTGTGTGTGTGTGTGTGTGTGTGTGTGCGTGTGTGCGCGTGCGTGCGTATGCCTGGGAGCAGCGCGAGGCAGTCGGGGATACTGACAGAGCAGCGGCGCGCTCCTCCCGGCTTCTTCAAAGCGCTCAAGTGATTAGTATGTTATCATTACCATTCGAAACGTGATTTTTCCTATTCCCTCTCGGCAAAAGGTGACGCGTCTCGGGGAGAGACGGCCGGCACAAACTCACCGCGATGGAAAAAGCCACTTCAAAGCTTTCTCCCACTGAAATTTCCCCCCCCCCCCTCTCTCTCTCTCTCTCTCTCTCTCGCTCTCCCTCTCTTTTTTCTCTCCCCTCGTTCTGTCTTCTTTTAGGGGTTGGAGGGGAGTGTGCGCATGTGGGGGGTGGTGGTGGTGGGGCGTGGGGAAGTGGAGGCACCAGTGGGGTGTATGTGTGTGTGTGTGTGTGTGTGTGTGTGTGTGTGTGTGTGTGTGTGTGTGTGTGTGTTCATTAGAATAATGTGTCCTGGAGTTTGACAGGGACGGTACCTGAAGGAAAAGGGGTGAGAGTGCAGCTGCCATAGATCCGGTTTAACGCCACATTGTGACGGGCCTCCTAACAAAACAACTGGGGCAGCAGCACCAAGGATGACATTGTGGTGGGGGGGGGGGGAAGAAAAAAAAACATGAAAAAAGGGCACACACATAATTAAAACCGAAATGCCTCGGGTATACTCCCTGCCGAAACGTAGAAATGTCGCCCTACTGTATATATGCCTCTTCTAAAACCTGGAGGTGACTCTTACACACTGGGCGAGTCTTTTTTTTTTTTTCAATACAGTATGAATTTCACTATCACCGGCACAATGATACAGATGCATAAACATAAGCGAGCGCGCGCGGGGGGAGAGAGGGGAAGTGGCTTGGGCTCGGTTTCCATTTGTCAGACGCGGGGCGTGGATTGAAGAAGAAGCCCAGATGTCTTTGTCAGCGCTTTTTTTGACGTGCGAAATGCTAAGCGAAACGCTAAGCTAATGCTAAGCTATGCTTTTTTGACGTGCGAAATGCTAAGCGGGTTGCCAACTCTCCTAGTGTGCTACATCTGCCAATATCAATGCTTCTTGACCCCCCGTGGCTCTGATAGAAGCCACTGTGGGAAGCATGAGGGCGAGCGGGCTTGCGTACGCCACGTGCACGAGCACGCTCCGTCTTCCTCTTGTACGGTGGCCTGCGAGACACACAGTCTGCTGCTACCCAATCGGCTGGAAGGAAAACCTCTGGGTTTTTTTCGGCTAAATTGCATTATGATCATCTCGTGCAGCCTTGCAGCGAAAGATTTAAGAACGGCATAGGATAAACATTGTGCGTCTGCGAGCGCATCGGATGCCACCCCCCCCTTCCCATTTATGCACGTATGCATGTATGCTTTTTCATCTGACAGACACCTACATTTTGAACAAAGACCTTCTTAGGAGGCACGAAAAGTGGTGTTTTTTTGTTGTTCTTTTGTGTGCGCGTGTGCGTGTGCGTGTGTGTGTGTGTGTGTGTGTGTGTACGTGCGCGCGCCAAGAAACACTCTTCAGTTGTAAGTTATTAACAGGGAGCCCCCCAGAACAATGCAGCTGCAGCTCAAAAGAAATCTCTCTCTCCCCTCTCCTTCGTTCGCTCTCCTTGCCTTTTTTCAATATCAAACACAGGCGGTTACTATCACCATTTTCCAAAGTTCAGATGATTTCCTTATTATTTCAATAAGGGTGGTTGGGGGGGAGAGTCAAAGTGAATAATGATGACAGCTGTGATTCAGGCTGACTGTGTGATCTTCGCCGCCGTTTGTTTGGGACTTGTAAGACGAGGAATTACAAGTGTCAAACAGCTGTGAATATGGGTGCTAAATATTTAAACATGTTTTCCAGCTGAAGGAGAGAAAGAAAGAAGGGGAAAAGAAGTATAGTTTTTAAAAGCGGGGTTTAAATGTGCATAAGCCGCGCCAGCCTTTGATTCAAATGCAGGAAGAGCAAGGAGGGTTAAAAAAAAAGGGCGGCGATGGAGATTTGCTTTGGCGAAGAAATCAAACCACTTAACACAGCCCGGGCAGGGCGGGCAGCACCCTGTAAAAACAAGGGGTGTGGACGGGTGGGCAGGGGGGGGGGGGCACAGGTGAGGTAACCGGGGGTTGTCTCTTGACCCTCAGGCTAAGGGGGAAATGCACCCAAATAAAAAGGCGGATGTACAAAGGGGGGGCAACTAAAGCAAAGCTAAAAATATGAAAGCGGTACAGAAGACAAAAAGTGGCGTCTGGGCCCAGTTGGAGGTGTGAATTATGAATGGCTGTGAACGGAGAGGCTTTGATAGGAACCGAATAGGCTCTATGCTTAGCAGCCATATTGGAAAGAAATTGGGCCTCTTCTTACTTCCTTCACAGGTGTTACCAATGTTACTAATGAAGGCTCTGTTCCATTCTGGTCAGTGTGCTGATATCGTGCATGTCAGCTCGCTAGAAACACTCCAATTTGGTTCCCAAATGGCCCCTTTTGGGTGGGTGTGTAATTACGGGTCCATTTGGTTCCATTTGTACACTCTCAGAGTTATGGGGGTCCTTGTAAATAAGACAACCACAATGCCACACTAAATGGAACAGAGCCTTAATTAGTATTATTGGTAACACCTGTGAAGGAAGTAAGGAAGGGGCCCAATTCATTCCCAATATGGCTGCTGTGCATAGAGCCTCTGCTTCAGGAGGACAAGGGTACGGCGGCTTCCTTGGACATTGTTCGTCACTCAAAAGGCTACATTTGATAGCAAGTGCAAAGCAAGCACACCTCCACGCAAAACGGTACAGTGTTGCCCCCTTCATGTCTACAAAGCCGTTGGTTCTCAAAGTGGGGTCCGGGGACCCCCAGGGGTCCTTGAGGGAGTTCCAGGGGGCCCCCAGCTAAATGGATAGTTAGGAACCATAGGATAGTTAAATGGATCGCTTGGACCCTTATGGGTCTTTAACTCTGAGAGCGTACAATTCCATTTGTACGCTCTCAGAGTTAAATTAACATTGATTTGACTATATATATTGGGGTTCCAGAGATAGAAATGTCATTAAATGGGGGTCCGTAGCCCTAATGCATGTCAAACGTTGAAATTAAAATGGTTGAGAATCACTGCTAGAGACGTAAAAATCTTCTCTTATGGGGGGTCCCTGGCAAATCTTTTGAAATGGGGGTCCGCGGGCTAATAAGTGTCAATTTGGGGGTCCTTGACATGAAAAAGTTTGAGAACCCACTGTACCTACTTCAATAAACACATACCGGTACATACATACAGTACATGTATTGTAGAATAGAATAGATACTTGTATTGATCCAACAAGGGAAATTCAGTTGTCAGGGTAGTACCGCAGTATTAACACAGGACAGAAAAGGAGTACACACTTTCTTGGCCCACCGTACTTTGCATGTTGTAGGAGCTTTACATAGACATAGACAATCTATCCCCAATCTATGAACACTTGAACAGTCAATCCTACATATCTCTGCTGTCCAGCCAGAAACTGCTAACTCCAAAACGCTCATTGTTCAGGAAACGCAAAAACAAAATATACGTTTTTCAGGAAATGAAGAAAACCTTATATTTTTAAAACAAAGCAATACTGCCTCATCAAAGTTGGTATAGTGACTTTATATATTGTCAGATACTTGCATGTGTCATTATATTATCAACACTTTAACCAAATCGCGGGTAAATCAACACTTTACCCAGCGCAAGTGGAGTTAGCAGTTTCAGACGAGCAGAAATGCACTCGCTGCTGAGGGAGAGGTTTCAAAAGGGTACAAATTCTCAAAAGCTTACAATGGATCTCCAAGCTCACAATGCATCACAACAACGTGTGAATTAATGCCCTGATGCTTCATGCCACTTATTATATAGGCCTACGATAATAAACAGGACTTTAAATATTACAATAACTTCTGCAAAGAGGTAGTAGAATAGCGCGACAGAAATGCTATGAACGCCTTTCTTCTTGTCACATTGCTCTCCTCATTAAACACTTAATAGATTTTAGAAATATAATTACTTGTTTTCATAACATTAGCGTCAGTGCTAAGTTTGATAAACAGGTACACTGCATAGTTTTAACAGACTACGGGGAGCTTGTTTACGTGTTCCTCCTCCTCGTTCACTGCGCACCGCGCTCTACTCATGCTGTTGAAAAGCAGCGCTGTAGAGGAGAGGGGGAGTTGTTTGTTTTTGACGGACAGTTTGAGGATCCAATGGAGTTGGGCGTTTTCGTCAGAGGCGCTTTTTAATACTTTTCATTGGTTCAAATGTTTTGATATTTTACACAGACCTAAAGGGTGTTCAATAGCCTTGATTAATGAAAAAAAAAAAAAAAACTGAAAATGGAGTTAGCTGGTCCTGGCTGGACACCGACGATATAGTATGTAGGTCCCCCTCCCCACACGTATGTTATGTAGGCATAATAAATTGATACGAACTTTGTTGTTACACTTGATATGCCAAGCTTCAGTGAGCATTGGGGCAAAAATGAACATTTAGCCTGGCTGAAAGTATGAATAATTTCCACACATAAAAAATACCTGCTAGTTTGACACTGTGAGTACATGACCACAAACTCACGACTAAAAGCATTTACACCTCAAAAATAAAATACAAAAAGTGCTTGCACACTAGCAAGCACACAGTTTCTCTGATATGGTTTTATTTTGATGTGATGTCGTACCTCCTGTAATCTTCGGAGGAGAATAACTGTGTTTTCGCACTGATGTGAAACATGTTATCCAGGTAAAATGTGATGTCTAACTCCATTATTTAACCACTTAAGCCCTATTTGCATTCAGTAAATATTACTGTATTTTCCATTGTGAATTATATTGCAAGGAAGGGTAAAGTCCCTCAACCCTTATGGTGGTACCGGCCAAACCGGGTAAATGTGAGGAATCAGGTTTGAAGCACTGGTTGGTACTGGTGAACCTACATTATAATTACGTTACTGAGGGAAAAGCACAGGATTTCACTTTAACTTCTTATGTGAAGTCCACAAAGTCAGAATCCAATTAAGTATCAATGGAGCAGCTGTCGGTTTGCGGATCTGGATGAGAACATCCAACAATAGTGTTACAGTAGTTACAGGATATTTGAAAACCAGCTCTTTTTATCACTGTTGTGGTGGGGATTTATTGCTACTTATTACGGCGTGGCTCTGAAAGAGGCTAGCCGTCAATAAAAGGGTCTGTGTGTATGTGCGCGCGCACAATGTCATTTCGTAAATAGCTGGAACGATCAGCGCCAAATGACTTGTGCACACTGCCAGTGTACCTTAGTACCTCCCCTAATTCTTTTCAAATAATGTTTCATACTTATTGAAATATCTAACTTTAATAATATTATAATGGAAGACAATGGGGCTCGGATTATCCAAATTTGGGCACGGAGGACGTACTGTACTTATATATCATCATGTCATCCATAATGAACTTGTTGACTGTCTATCATTAACTACAGTATCGACGAGCAAGCGTTAAGCAAAGTCATGCCCAATTGTGCAAAGTACAGAAAAATAGATACAGAAAGAAAACAGAGTGCCGCGCAATGAGCTTGTAGATCTGCTATTTTTGAAAAAACGCGATATTTCGAGATGGGTGTTTTACGTTTTTCAGAAAACTGTTTTAGAAGACATTTTGGAGAATCGTATCTCAGGTCTTAATAGGTTAATGCACTAAAATGGAGAGGGCAGTGCCAAACTACAGCTGGATGTGAATGATTTCACATCCTGTCACATGAACAGTAGTACTTTTCAAACAACTTAGCTTATTACTTGCTTACTAAGTTACCCCGCTTCAAAGAACCTCAGCTTGAGTCGAAATGTCGAATTTACTTCCTTATTTCGCCAATTAGGAAGTAAATTCAAGAGAGAGTTGTTGGATATAATCTATCCTATCCGTTTCAAAATCCTGATGTCAATGTACAGTATGACATCCAACTAGCTGACAGTTATAAGACAGCTTAGAGAGCCTTAAATAATGTATCCTGAACTGTTTTGTCTGTTTGCAGATAACAGATTATCATTATCATCATTTTGTCATCAATCTGTGCTCAAGTTAGGTTAACTTCATCTAAATGAGAGGAAACAAACCTACTTTATATTATATATTGAGGGTTACGTGGAGATTCAAGCAGTTTGTAAAACACTTACTTCTCTTTTTTTTTCCCCAACATTTTTATCCCACAATTTTGCAACCCCATTGTTTTCACCCAGTGCCACACTCCCTCTGCCAACCTAGGGAGAGCCCAGAGCCGACCTCATGCCTCCTTCAATGCATGAGATCTAACAAGCCTTCTTATCACCTGACAGGGGGGAGTTTCTCCTGTAGAACGTACTGTAGCGCTTGGAAGGAACACGTTATTCCAACCAGTTCCTTGCCCCTCCATCAGGCGCCACGGCTGACCAGGGGGAGGCAGTATAGAGACCAGGATTACTGCATGTTTTTGTGTGGGTATCAAAAACATTTACTTCTCATCTTAAAAAAACAGCACCAGAGGCATAAGATGCATTAAACCAGAGGCTGATGTTCCATGCCAAAGACCCTCAAACAGCCCCCTATTCCAAAATGGCTTAAAAATAGCAGATAGACAAGCTCACAACACATTGCGATGCGACATGTTGAGACCTTGTAGATCTGCTATTTTCACAAAATGTTAGAAAGACTTTTTTTTAAACTTTTTTTTATGTTTGACAATAATTACGTGGCCAAAATAAGGACACCAGGTTTATTTTATTAGCACAATAATCCCCTTTCCAGTTGTTCCCCCTGAGCATTAAAGTATGACTGATGTACAGTAGCTCTATGGCTGGTGATGGTGCATGATGATGGTGAACGAACAAACAACATGAACCACACTATCCATCCCACTCACTGACATCGTGGGTTTGGCTAAAACACACATCACTGTTATGATGTTATCGCTAATCCAATTCATTACTATGACAAGAGGCAGAACGCCACTCATTTATGGTTCCATGCAGGCAAATGAGAGGACTGTAAATCTTACATGCAGCACTATCCACTTATAATTAAGATGTTGACAGGCTGAGGGCCACCTTTACCATCGGCTTTAAAAAATGGATATGGCATTAATATCTCATCTCCATTTAGACATTTTTTTAGGGTGAGCAGAGCCCGGGCCCTTTATCAACTTATGTGATGACTTCTCGGGGGCCTTGGTCTGTGGGGGTCGCTCAATTAAGACGTGCGAAAGAAAATGTCCAAAGCGAGGTTATTTCGTTTTTTTCCAAAGGAGAGGAGGAGGAGAAGCGAATGGAAGTCTTCAGGGGGGAAGACAGAATGTTAGAAACGTGCAGGGTGAGAAAGCCACTTACCTCCTCGCGCAACTTTATCAACTGCCACAGGAAAGCCAAGAGAAGGAGGGTAAGAACGAGAGAGAGAGAGAGAGGGAGAAAGAGAGAAATGGAAAGAGAGCGTGAAAGGAGAGATAAAAAAAGCACACGTGGCAGCAGAGCAGATCACTCATGCGGGCTGGGAGCGGAATTAACCTTGACGATTTATCCCGTTTGCATGTTTAGCATTTCGGAAATCACAAGACAAACACATTAAACGGAGCTAAACACGCCGCTCGGCTCGCGCCGACTTTTTTTTTGAACAAACAAAGATCAAGTTGTGGCGCTGTCACATTAAACAAAGAGCGGGGAGTGGATGGCTCGACTTGTGGCATCTCAACTAGCATCATCAAGGAGGGAACATCACAGAGCAGTCATATGGCAAAGAGAGAGAGAAGGGGGGGAATGAAATAAGACTGGAATCTCAGTCAGCACTGTGGAAAGAAATACCATTTGGGGTGGGGTATATAGTATGAATAAAGTCATTTATATATTGTGTGTGTCATTTTGTTTGGAATGAATCTATGGAATAACCCATTAAGGCCTGAGTCTGATTCTTAAAAATGTTTTCTAAATCCTAACAGTTTTTTGAAAAAAATATAAATATATATTTTTCCACAATTTTTCAAAAATAGCAGATCTACAAGCTCTCGGTGCCACGCTATGAGCTTGTATATCTGCTATTTTTGAATAGCCAAAGAAATCTATAGTGACACAGATGCGTTCCCCGTCTTAATGGGATAAAGGTGAGAGACAATTGTGTGCCTTCACTGGAGATGGAGAAACGCTGAGCCACAGTCCCTCTTTTGCCCCTGTGCATCAAATGCATGATATCCTGTCAATATTTCATGTACCTTATGTATCTCAATACCGATGCCTGCTGTGTTGATTATGTATGGGAGAGAGAGAGAGCCGTGTGAGGCTATAGCCCGTGTATACATATACATAAATACATAACAGTGGAGCTTATTATTAGGACAACCAAAAGGTCATGAAATATGAATCTTAGCATTAGCTATTCATTTTTTTGATCAAAGAGAATAATAGATTTAAAAGTGAAGTAAATAGGAAATGCAATTCCTTTTTCTTTGTCACAGGAGGGAACTTGGGGATCTTTGATAAAGAGTCGGTCAAAAAAAAAAGCCAATAACTACATTTACAATTAATCAAGCCTGATCACAATTAAGCCATTAAGACCTGGAACACATCTGTGTAATTTTTTGATTTGAGCTAAAAAGCAGTATTTTAACACTTTTGGCTATTCAAAAATAGCATTGTAGATCTGCTATTTTTGAAAAAGATCGAATATTTTGAGATGAGGGTCGGCGGCCAAATAGATATGATTTTGGGGGGTCCTTGACATGAAAAAGTTTGAGAACCACTGATATAGAAACATACGATTTTTCAGAATACTTTAGGGATTTAGAAGGCATTTGTAGAATCGGCTTCAGGTCTTGATGGGTTAAAAGGCTGCTGTTCTTGAATGCAGAAAAGGAAACGGGGCGGGGGTCTCATTTTGGGAGAACACATGGCAGAGAAGGGGTGTTTGGGGGACACATTTCTAAATGTCTGCCTTTGCAGGTGAATATGCTGTATACTGTATATATATATTTTTTAGCTCTGTTCCTTGGCTGAGATTAAAGGTTAGCAGATCTGAAGGTGCACTCAAGGCCTCTATTACTCCCACTCTCTTATCTCATTCAGATGTGCCCGGTCATTTGGAATTTTAGCGAGTTTTGAAACCGTTTGCCATCATATATCCCCCAATAAAAGTGGCAAAAGACTGGCCCGGTTCATGAATTACAAACTCTAGTTGTGGACTAAAAGAGGGAAAGAAGAAATAAGACTGGTATACACGGTCGGGGGGAGTCATGGGGGTGACAGACTGAGGAACACAAAGACGTATCCGTCAACCAGCACAAAATGACAAATTATATTCTTCTCACAAACAGTACCTAAACTACAGTAAATAAATCGTCTCTATTTAA
Organism: Gymnoscopelus microlampas; assembly: GCF_963454915.1. NCBI lineage: Eukaryota > Metazoa > Chordata > Actinopteri > Myctophiformes > Myctophidae > Gymnoscopelus > Gymnoscopelus microlampas. Next base: position 15,611,454 of record NC_139951.1, read on the forward strand.
TTGCGCCATTGATTAATGCACAGCAGGGAATTTTAGCACACAATAATATATTTAAACAAAAAAGTATTTTCAGCCAATTACAGTGTTGCTGCTGTCTAATCACCGGATTCACTATTTTAAACCCGTTTTAAAATTCAGATTTAGATTTCTAAATGAAATGGTGCAAAGACGAGCGAATAGGTGACGAATATGGATCATTTCAAAACAGGGAAGAAAGAACTGTCACCGTGTATTCACAACAGAAGGCAGGTACATTAGCATGTCTGTGTCTGTTTCTCTAAGGAGTTCTCAGCCTTGATAATGTCATAACCGGTACATAGTAAAATCCTTTGTGATAATTTATCCATTTGTAACTCTCTATTAAAAAATGAGGATTTGACTGTGTATCGGGATCAAAATATGTGTTCAAAACGCACAGCTCCCATGCATCTTTTTCTTTCCGTTTTTTTGGTGAGAACAAGATCGACTCTGCAGCCAGAAAAACTTGTCTTTTCTTCCAGAAGGTCACGACTCCCCACCGAGAATGCATTATGGAGCAGGGCAAAGTTTAAAACTACACTATAGATGTGCTTATTTGGGGGGCTTCAACCAGCCCAGCAGATCCACAATGATCCCCCCCCCCCCCCCCCCAAACCTCATCCCCACGCCGTCCGACTCAATGACTACCAAACAAGCCTTGTTCTAGCTCATTTGTGCTGCCCGACTGATTGCAAGTCCTTCCTAGAGGATTTGCCGAGACTATGGGAGAGAGGATTGTGTGCCATAGTGTTTACCATTTTTTTTCCCCATTTAGCTTTATCCCATTCAATCCGGGAACGCAGCCGTGTCATTTTTATTTTTTATTTGGCTATTCAAAAATAGCAGATCTACAAGCTCATAGCGCGGCACTTTGAAAAAATCTTGAAAATCTGTGCAAATCTTTGAATATTTATATTTTTACATTTGTACATTTGTAATTCAAATCTTTGCTCTGGGGGGGGGGGGTCCCTGGAACAAAACATTTTGAGATGGGGGGGTCCACGGCCAAATACATAATCTAAAAATGTTTTCTAAATCCTAACAGCATGTTGCTATATCAGTGGTGCTCCAACTTTTCCATGTCGACGACCACCCAAAATGATATGTGTTTGGCCACGGACCCCCCCCCCCATCTCAAAATATGATGTTCCAGGGACCTCCAGAAGCACATATCGGAGTTAGAAATGTTCACTTTAAAACATATAAATCTATATTCAAAGATTTACACACGTTTTCCACGATAAAAAAATTATAATAGCAGATCTACAAGTTCATAGCGTGGCACTCGCTATGAACTTGTATATCTGCTATTTTTTAATAGCCAAAGAAATCTAAAATGACACAGTCAGATGCTTTCCCGGTCTAAATGGGTTATTTCGCCTTGGCATATGTTCTTTTCAAAGCATAGCCAGGCATGCTAGCTTTGCTCAAGAGATATCGAGAGCGGTAAACACGGAATATTGTACGTTTTATAATTACTCCTGCACGAGTGCCTTTTTCCCAGTGTTTTTGTGATGCTGGCCCGTATTCAAAATTGCACTGCTGCAATTTTTATGTTATGATAATCAGCAATTTTTTTTTCTCTTTTTTTCAAACAAAAGACTCTTTTTTTTTTATCCAATACGGAATTCGATACAAGTGGTAATCTGCTTTCCTTTGTAGCCTGTAAAATCTGGTCCATGCCGGCTCAAACCAGCACAATCTCTCGTGGCCAAGCCTTCTGCTGTGACTGAAATCGAAACTATTCCGTAGAGTGTTCGTGTGTGAAAAAAATGGGTGTATGTGTGTGTGTGTGTGTGTGTGCGCTCGCTGCTTTGTGTGTGGTATGTGGTCGTGTGTGTGTGTGTGAGTGAGTGTGTCCGCACTTGTGCGTGTGTTGCATGCAGAGGGGAATCAGAGAGGGGAAAAATGTGCAATGGTAGCCTACCACATTATAAAAAAAGAAGAGAAAAAAACGAGCGATAGCGCCAATTCAGTCTCTGTCCGCATACAGATAACGAATAAATGCCGAACTCTATTAAATCGTCCTTTGGCCATTATCGTGGGGCCAACACGCCATTTTCAGAACTTATGACGGCTCCCTATTTACTTAGCTATAAATCCTTGCCATGTAACCAACAGATTTGTGACTAGTAATGATCTGCTCAGCCAGGGCTATATGAAATGATCCTGACCTCTTTCAGATCGTCAGGAATTAGATTGACCAGCTTGCCCTGGCCCCCACCATCCCTTTCCCCCCCTCTCCTATCACCACTGTCTCGTTCAATAAAAAAAAAAGAAACTGAAGTTGTGAGAGCACTCCACTCACAGCGAGAACCAAGTCTCGTATTATCTCCCCAAGTTTTTAAAATGAGGTACAGTACAGTAAATATGGCAACCTGGGAGGAAAAGGGGAAATATCTAGCGTTGACATTAACACATTCCATGCCAGTGAGTGTGTTAAAAATCATTATTACCATATTTTGTTTCACAGTAGGCAAAAAAAGCTACATTTCTATATTTAAGTCTAATTTCAGCAGTTTGAGCATTACATATAAGGTCTGGGGTCCTTTCAGGTTTCACATTTATACTGCCGTCTAGACCATTTATGATATGACCTCTCTAAATTGCAATTTAGAAAACAGTGCAATATCAGGTAAATGTTACCGAGCAAGCCAGGGGAAATTAAACAAGGTTGACCCAAAATTCTGAGTCTAACTAACCTAACACAAGTATTGATAGGTTCTTTTTTTTTTTTTAGGTTTCAAGGATTGTGCCACTTTTATTTTCTATTTGTCTTTGTGCGTGGCACAAAGACACATTTTTTGTCTTTGTTATTTTTTTGTCAATAACATTTGTATGTTTATATTTTGTAAAAGTAAAGGATGCCGAGGTGTAACTGCAATGTTCCACATTCTTTATTCTTTATTTATGTGCTCGTCCTTCAAAACAAACAAATACTTGCACTTGAAATACTGGATTTTTAAAAATATGTGTTTTGACGTCTATGAAATAAAAAGGTGAGTATCAAGACCCTTGGATATACAGTACATTCGAGAGGATTGTTGAATAAGGCAGTGCAACACATTTGTAATACTAGTAATACTGCCTGATATAATTAAAATATTAAAACGAAAAATATAATTATTTTACAATATTGTATTTGTATTTTTTAAGACATGAATCCTGGATTCCTAGATTGTTTATAAATATTGTGCATATTTTTCTTTTTTAATGAAAGAGAAGTAAACACATTTGAAATGAGATATGAGTTCTGTAGTTTTTTTTTTTTTTGTTGCTGGCAGTCCTTTGACAAGATTTTTGATAAGAACCATCACTGTCTTAAAATGTGACATTTCTGCCAGCACATCTTCCTTCCAACTTGTGTAGAAAATGTCAGAGTCACTTCTGCGTCTGGCTAATTTGCCGGGAATATGCATATCAATTACGCATCTCGGCTCGCAATACATATGTTTCTAAGATGTGCGGCGCACGGGTCATCATTGAAATGGTAATGGGGAACGCGTTGGAGAGGAGACAACTTTATTTAGCTTCGCTCAGCTGTGGATCATCTCACTGTACTTTTACAAAGCACCATGGGACTAAATGTGCAAATGTGCATTTGAGTATTCTTTGTGACATCTTTTTTTTTCTTTCTTTTTGGGCGTGCGCGTATGCAAATGTATTTATTTGTGTGTGTGTGTGTGTGTGTGTGTGTGTGTGTGTGTGTGTGTGTGTGTGTGTGTCCTTGAGGTGCACAGCTACTCGTGCGAGTTGACAGCCCTATTCTAAAGGCAATATATAATTAGTCAAAAGGCTTTTTTGGTCAGAGTTGAGAGTGCTTGTTTGTGAGTGGCAGATGTGCAGGTGAGCGCTAGGTAAGAGCGTCTGAAATGTTAAAACGCTCGTTCGGCTTCTCAAAACCGTTGATGTGCTGCTGTTTTGATGCGGCACTTCACACATTTATTCAAAACAATATAAGTCTAAAAGAACATGTGGCGTATTTTTGGGCAATTAAGATCACAATTTAAGATAATTGTTTTGAGTTTTTTTTCTCTCCCTCTCTCTTCACTACCATATTCAAATCTGCCATGAATGAATCAAGGGCATTTTGAAGACATTGTTCATTTCTGCGTGCTTATTGTATTGTCTTTTTGCTCCGGCGACAATGGAAGAAAGATTGTTAATACGGTCTTTATCGGTCGTGTATAATCCCTGGAATTCATCAGGCTGAATTAAAATGTTCAATGAAAATGTCAATCACTGCCTCTTTTTCAAAAAAACAATATGCCAATTTTAAATTCCTTTAATAGATAATAGATTATAATTTCAGCGAAGACAAACGGAATTCCCGATTTTTCTTATCAAAGACTAATATTAAACAAAATTAATAAAACATTTAGGTTTTCCTGTGGAGTATCATATCAAGCATTTGAATGATTTCCTGATTCTAATTATCAACAACAGCAGAACCCAGGACCCTATTCATTTGGAGTGTCTGCATTGTGCAGGTTCGCCTCCCTTGGAGTTTAAAGGAGCGTGTGTGTGTGTGTGTGTGTGTGTGTGTGTGTGTGTGTGTGTGTGTGTACACACTGATGAAGAATCTTTTGGATGGATAAGTCCACACACTGCTGGAGAACAGCTGTGGGGTAGTTAAGAGTGGGGGAGGCCGGCGTATTGGAGTTTGAGTTGAATGGAGTGATTTTGTGTGTGTGTGTGTGTGTGTGTGTGTGTGTGTGTGTGTGTGTGTGTGTGTGTGTGTGTGTGTGTGTGTGTGTGTGTGTGTGTGTGTGTGTGTGTGTGTGTGTGTGCGTGCGCGGCCCCCCAATCTGGCTCTGGCCAGACGCTGGACTTGAGGTCCCGTGGCCCATTCAAACTCGCCGTCCTCGGCAGCTTTGCATTAAACAGTGTTCCTTCCGCATGACTAGGTGACAATACCGCGATGGTGGCCCTCGACGTGGCCCCCAGGAGGGGGCCCTCTCTCCCTCCCTCTCTCTCTCACCCTGGGGGCCCCGAGGAGACCAGCCACCCAGCCACACACCACCCACACCGGGGTCCGGCGGCGTGGCCCCCTGATTAGCGCCTCACCTGAGTCTCCGAGGACCCGCCGTCTTCGCCCAGGAGCTCGTTGCGCACCTCATCACTGTAGGCGATACGTGACCTTTTCTGCAGGAGGAGGAGAAGGGGGAAAGAGGGAGAAAAAAGCAGAAGAGAGAGAGAGAGAGAGAGAGAGAGAGAGGAAGACAAAACAAGGAGGGAGGGGGGAGATATGTCTTAGTGGTGTTGTCGATGGGGGTAAGAAAGAAAGAAAAAAAAACCTGAAACAAGCATTCCTTAAGCACGAGAGCCCCCTAATGGCACACACTGTGACAGACTGAGCCTCCTCGCGCCAAGAAATCCTGAGTGTTCATTTCATTCGGAGCGCGTGCAAATGTAACCAAATGGCACCCCGTAAGGGTCCATTTGGTTACATTTGTACACGTTACGAACGCACGCGCCGTCGACACCGAGGATTTTTTTTTTACTGTGTGCGTCTGCAGGGTTTTTCAGGTGTCTAAAGTAAGGTGTGTGCCTGTTCACATATATATATATATATATACACACATACAGTATGCACTGCATGCACTATGTATGCATGTATGTATAGGGTTGGCGCAGGTACCCCGTGCAAGGGGGGCTCGAGGAGACAAGTGCACTCCTCCCCGACCCACCAGTACCTTTACTTCCAAGGTGATGTATGTACAATACCCAGAACGCACGGTGCCACGGAGGCACCAAAACCACCAACGCCCCCCGCCCCCCTCCCCCACCACCTCTTTTAACAAAATACAAGTTGGGAAGGATAATAAATAAATAGATAAATAAATAAATAAAAACTTGTGTCTTGTGTTGTGCGTGGAGAGAGGGTGAGGGAGGAGGGAGGGGGGGGGGGCAGAGGGGAGGACATGGTGTGGGCCAGGCAGATGTATTATATGTGGGGGAAAGTATCACTTGTCAGCGCTAAATCTTTTCTGGGGGCTGTCACCCTGCTGTCACCGGCTGCTTGCAGTGGCAGGCTCTGTGATAACACCGATGCTGAGACTCAGACAGGGAATAATTCATCACCCATTGGCGGCCCATCAGATTTTTTTTTTGGGGGGGGGCCTGCCTCTCTCTTTCTCTCTCTCTCTGTGTGTGTGTGTGTGTGTGTCTCTCTCCCCCACCAGATAGGCTGAGAAAAGGAAGAGGGAATGCCATGTCCAAACACACACACACACACACACACACACACACACACACCAAAAAAGAAGACAAACACACATACACACACATTTCACGAAACACTTCAGAGCGTTGCCACCTCCGATTCTGAAGGAGTGGGCTGCCGTCGTTGTACCACTTGTTTACAGACACCCGACCCAAGCAAAAAACAGCCTCTTGGCATGCCCTCTAAACTAAATACACACCAGCGGCAGACAGAGAAAGTGTTTACTAAGCCGTATTCACTTTCCTCGCCCGCCTTGACAGGGTTTCAAGGTGGGCTGCGGGAGGTGGGCCTCGAAATCAAAGACGAACGCCGAGCGCAGGAATGAAAATATCATTGTTTCTCGATGTGAATTCCCTCCATTGTCTGGATTTTACACAGTACCTTCGATTCTAGGTAAATACAAGGATGGGAAGGAGGAATTAGTGTGGAATCACCGATTTGTCTCTCTCTCTGTGTGTGTGTGTGTGTGTGTGTGTGTGTGTGTGTGTGTGTGTGTGTGTGTGTGTGTGTGTGTGTGTGTGTGTGTGTGTGTGTGTGTGTGTGTGTGTGTGTGTGTGTGTGTGTGTGTGTGTGTGTGTGTAAAATGGGGGGGGGGGGCTAGACATTGTTTTCTCTCAAATGCAGTATCCTCATCAGTAGTGCTCAGTGAAAGTCGGTTTTAAATTAAACAAAAGGCACTTTGATGCCACTTTCCGCAAGCAAGAAATGCAAACGGCAAAATTGAAAAATACCCCAAAAATGACCTCCAGAATGCCGCTCATCAAATTCCTTGATTGAAATAACTTCTTGGAACCAATCGCTTCGGTTTATTTATTTTTTTCTTCCTCTCCCATTCGTTTCTCCTGATAATCCGAAGCTGTGAGTGGAAAAGTCTGGGGCTGATGTGATTCGTCTGTTTGTTATTGTGACGGTGAAGGGCCACAGCTCTCCGGAGTAATTACCGACAAGACGGTATAGGGTCTAAATTGACCCAGGCCATGAAAACCAAGTAGATAAAGGGCGAGCGACCTAGACACAACACAGAGCGGCAGGCCGGTCGGTCCTCGGCCACACAGGACATGAACCAACGAGCCGAGCTGCCACTGTGGAGGGATAGAGACCAATCAACAACACTGTCTTAATGGTCTACCGTCTATCTAATGGTCAACGTGCAGTTTTCAGCACCGTCAGTGAGAACTGTAATAGTTAGTGCATTTTTAATTACGTGAATTGGATTCATTATTTTTGCCGTTGTTGCCCTTGAACGAAAATAACACAAATATTAACCACATTAACCCATTCAATACGGGAACGCATCTCTGTCATTTTAGTTTTTTTTTTGGTTATTCAAAAATAGCAGATATACAAGCTCATAGCGCTATGAGCTTGTAGATCTGCTATTTTTTTTAAATCATGAACATTTGAAATATACATATTTTTTAAGCGGACATTTGTAACTCAAATCTTTGCTTCTGGGGATCCCTGGAACTAAATATTTTACAAATGTTCGCTTAGAAATATATATATTCCATGATTTGCACACATTTTCACGATTTAAAAAAAATAGCAGATCTACAATATGGCTTAAGGCTTAATTGAGGAGGCATTCAAGGCAATAAAAAAGAAACATCACAGCACTAGGTGAAGAAACTGATGTGATTTCTTGATCAGACGAGTGGACCGTGTTCCATAGCAACCCATAGGCAGGGTCAAAGAGTGTCATAGATACTTTGTCCTGTTTGTTTATGGTTGTCTTTCCCCAGTCATAATAACTGCAGTAATACATTTAGTCTCTTTCACAGTATAGTCACCTTTTCTGAGCCACTCCTGAATCGATTTGAGAAGAATTATATTACATTTATTTGGGGTTTGATATTTCCATTACAGGCAGTGATTCATGTTAGGGCTGGGCGATGTGGACAAAATCAAATATCACAATATTTATGATTGCATATCTCGAAATATTACGATAATACCATACAACGATAATCTTTTTTTTTTTTTTACATTTTCAGCGTGGCTATGTTCTGTATTTTTTAGAACATTTTAAAGTATAAAATAGTGATTAAAACCAGGAAAATACGACACTTATGCCGTATCATGATATTACGATATCCAAAATCACAATTGATATGATATTGTGATATGAGACTAGTCTCATATCACGATATTGATACTTTTTACCACTTAAGTACTATTTAATAGTGAAAATAGCCGCTCCACAAGCTCACAACATGTCACGATCACGCGACGTGTTCTGAACTTGTACAGTATATCTGACATTTTTACCATTTCTTAAAAAATAAATTATAATTCTTTCTTGAAAAATTCAGAAATTATTTTGAAAAATGTTAGAATTTTTGTGAACATTTCTGTAAAAGGTAGTTTTAAAAAAAAAGATTTCTAAAAATCTTTTGAAATAGCAAAAACTAAAAGGGACATTTACTCGCGACCTGTAGAAAAATGGGTCCTCGACCCAAAAATGTGTCCCGACCCACTGTTTGGGAAACAGTGAGTAGTCAACAAACGACGGGGTAAACGGTCACGTAGATAAGAGTGCAAAGACAACAATTAAGTGCTACAAAGGGCTTTAGGCTGGTGTAATGCCAGAGGAGAAAACAAACATCAATCTGCAAGCACCACATGCAATATGCAAGGCACACGCACAAGCACACACACACACACACACACACACACACACACTTTCACACACACATCTTTTTTTGCTGGGAAAACTCCCACATATTCCATTTAAGTGGAGTTTCATCTTAAAGAGCTGCGGTGTAACTTAGGGGAAAGATGCTTTTCAGCAGTAATTGAGACGATGGAGCCCGAGAGAAGCACTGATTTGAGTGCAAAAGGCTGAACGTCGCCTTCAAACCTTACGCAGGGTGTTCTTTTTCTCTTCATTTCTTTTTTTTTTTTTGTATTTCTAAATAGCTGTTTGTTACAACACAAGCAGCATGAAGGCGCTTTTTGCAATGAGCGTGGTGCCGATAACAAAAGAGAGTAGAGAGAGAACGAGGGGGAGAAGTGCCACAGAAACAAAAGGAGTAGCTTGCTCCGTTACTTCCCCCAGTACCTATAGATGCTGGAGGTTTAAGGATTCCCCCCTCCAGACAAAACAACAGAATCCTGTTCCTAGGAGTGATTATTCCCCTTCTCTGCATTTGATGTGAGACTAGAGGCAGCTGCAACGATATCGACGGCTTCACCCCATTGATAGACTTTGATTACGACTTGCCGTGTTATGCATAAAGGCAAAAAAACTCCCTCGTGCGGTGGTGGCACAGTCGCTTTTTCCTGGATTCCTGACAACGGTGTTGGCTTGGTGGAGGTGACGAGAGTAGGATACATATGGGCTATTAGGGCAGGGCCTGTTCCACGGTGATACCTGGCAGATGAACTCGTAATTTAAAAAAAAGAGATTTGATAAGAGGTAAGACAGTGACAAGGATCTCGTGAAAATGGAAGTCAGGGATTAACGCCATCTAACACAACATGAAACCAGCCAATCTGGCTTTGTAATCTAAAAAAAAAAAAAAAACTAAGAAGGTTCCTTATTACTCTCAGAAAAGAAAGAGAGAGAGAGTCTTTTATTACAAATCCCTTTGAAAGGTCTGTCATTTGTCATTTGTTTTGTTTTTTTTAATCTCGGGTGATAATTCGCTTCTATACCCGGAAGCAAAAAAAAAAAAGAAAAGTACAAAGATCCGTCTTAACTTTATGCAAAGCGGCCCGCCTTTAAAACTCTCCACGTTGCGTCAAATGTTGGGATGGAGGTGCTGGGGGTCCTGTCAAAAAACACACGTTTTACTTCAGTTGACACGGACCGCCTCAGATGAAAAAAAAGAAAAAGAAATAAAGGAGGCTCATCTTCAGCCCATCAAAATGTAATTACATATGCATGCATACCGATTCATATTAGATATGCTAATGGGGCGGGCAATATTCTCTGAGCAGCAAATTATATTTATATAATCATGACAAAATATAGGAGTCTCTTCTTCTTTCTTCTGGATAGTTTATATGGGCACATATGGGTATCTAATGTATAAACAAAATGTCTTAGATATTTCTTAGAGCAGCACTCCATACAATTCCAGGGGGCAAAAGAGAAAAAAAAGGAAATCTAAACATCTGTTTTGCAGAATAGGGACATTTATCAGTAATTGCAACGCACTGTGTATGATTGTTTTCAACATGTAACAATCACCATTTGCTAATGTAGGAGAGAGAAAAAAGTTGCTTCTGTTAAAAAAACAAACCATTAGAATAATTAAAACCAAATAAACTGATCTTCATTATAAATATGTTTCCCCCCCCCAACCCCCATCACTTTCTTTTTTCCCCTTTTGCCCACTTGCATTGAGCGACACAAGGACAGGCGCAAGTAATTGTGGTTTCCTGGAAAGCTGAAAATGTAAACAGTTCATTAGACGGGAAATAAAAGGCGTAAAAATACCCGGGGGCAGGGTGTAATGAGGGGTCCTGAAGTTCCTCCACACACACACACACTTTCTCTTTTCCTATACTCGCCCGGCGTGCGCGGCTTGTGGCGTCACGTGAACAGTAATTAACCATATTCAACTTCCAATAGTGCGTTTTCATTGCGGGCCTTTTCTCACCAGTGGGAGAGAGTGGGGCGGGCCGCTTCCTGTTTTGGACTTAACCCATTAAGACCTGAAGCCGATTCTTCAAATGTCTTCTAAATCCCAACAGTATTCTGCAAAAAAAACGTATGTTTCTATATCAGTGGTGCTCAAACCCTTTCATGTCAAGGACCCCCAAAATTATGTGTATTTGGCCGCCGACCCCCATCTCAAAATATTTTGTTCCAGGGACCCCCCCATGAAGCAAAGATTTGAGTTACGGTGCCGCGCTATGAGCTTGTAGATCTGCTATTTTTGAATAGCCAAAGTGTAAAGTAATGCTTTTTTTTAGCTCAAATCTAAAAATGACACAGATGCGTCCCAGGTCTTAATGGGTTAATGACACTTTTGTCCAGCTCCCCTTGTTGGCCTCAAAACTGGCGTTTTAACCTTTCATTTGGCTGCTAATCGGCTCCGCGCGCCGCTGGAACAGAGGTGTTGGTAGGATGTGGACCGGTTTCGCCTGAATCATACTTAAACACAAGTAGCCAAATCTACAAGCTCACAACGCCCCACCCTGCGACGGACTGTGAGCCTGTAGATCGGTTATTTCCCATGTGCGACACCAGCAAGGAACCAAGTATAAATCCGGCCATTACACAATGCCAGACCCCTCAGAAGATACTGTGCATACCTACAAGCTCATAGCGCGGCACAGAGTGCCGCGCTATGAGCTTGTAACCCTAACCCTATCTGCTATTTTTGAAAAATTATGAAAATGTGTGCAAATCTTTGAATAAATATTCTTTTAAAGCGAACGTTTTGAACTCAAATCTTTGCTTCTGGGGGGTCCCTGGAACTAAATATTTTGAGATGGGGGTCGGCGGCCATATACATATCATTTTGGGGGTCCTTGACATGAAAAAGTTTGAGCACCACTGATATAGAAACATACGTTTTTTCCGGAATACTGTTGGGATTTAGAAGACATTCGTAGAATCGGTCTTAATGGTAAAAACAATCTTTAAAATTGGCATGGATATCGCAATAAATTGTGACATTGGAATGGAACTATCCACACACACACACAGACCAGGGTCCCCACACATTTTTAGCAATGAATTTCCAAAACTTTTCCAAAACTTTTCCAGAATATTTAGCCCAATTTCCAGGCCTATATAACAATCATTCGCAATAATGTGTCTCTTACTCCTATGTACAATGCCCAAAGATAGGCAGTGTAGCAAAATAAATAAATAAAAAACAATAAAAAGTGTTTGGGGGTGGGGCACAGCCGCGAAACCTCGCTCAAATAGAGCCTGCGAGCGAAAATAGGAGGGGTGGACGACGTCGTTGCACGGTTCGTTGTCGCTTGCGGTAGGTCAGGACGGTCTCATTCAAAAACATGCATTTTAATGAGATTTCATCGCCCGCTCGCGTCACGGCGCATCGCTGGCAGTGCGGATGGGGTGTTACACAGCCTGTTCGGCGAAAAACTACTTATGTTACATATTTCGTGTAATGTTATACATGTTTATGAAAAGGTTTTGTATTAAAAGAAATCAATAGCCAAAAACAATGCATAGCCAAATATTTTTCCAGGACCTTTGATGAAGTTTGATCAATTCCAAACCTTTTCCAGTACTGGATTATTTCTTTTTTAATTTCAAAATATTTCCAGGAATTTCATGACCGTGGGGACCCTGACAGACACACACACAACTTTACAAAAGGTTGTCTACATCACCACACCACAGTCACATTCTCTCAGCTGACGCACGGCCTGATGCCCGTGGAACCCCCACCCCTCCTCCCAGAAAGAGAGGGGGCAAGAGGTGGCCTGGTGTTGCATGGCGTTTAAAAGGAAGCCGAGACCTTTAAGCAGGCACAAGTATCACAACAGCGTCTTCAATAATGCATCTCTGCCTGGCAGGGGGTTAACACACGCACACGCACACACACACACACACACACACACCCTGTCAACACAAGGGACAAGAACTGTGTACTGTACACATCCACTTAAACGCACACACGCACACACAGAGAGTTCTTGTTTTTGCACTTTATCCCGTCTTTTAACACAAACAAATTGAGGGAGGTGGTTCAATTAAGTAAGTGCTCCGTTTTCCTTTTCGGCGTGCGTTTGATATATTATCAGATGAAGGCGAGCAGGCTGCGGTTTGGGGATTGTCGCAGGAGGGTGTCATGTGTTTGCCTTTGTTTTGTCACGGTCTCTGGGTGCCATCAAATCCTCCACTCCTCTGGAGACTGTGTGTGTGTGTGTGTGTGTGTGTGTGTGTGTGTGTGTGTGTGTGTGTGTGTGTGTGTGTGTGTGTGTGTGTGTGTGTGTGTGTGTGTGTGTGTGCACAAAGGCTACTTGTGTGTTGCAGGGTGGAGGCTCCTGCAAGCCACTCCATCCCAGTGAAATCTCCTTTAGAGGAAGGTGTGTGCGCGTGTGTGTGTGTGTGTGTGTGTGTGTGTGCGTGTGTGTGTGTGTGTGTGTGTGTGTGTGTGTGCGTGTGTGGGAAGACGATGATGCTAGAGGAGCCGGAGCCTCAGATAACAGCATGGGGGCCCCTCTCATTAGCTCACAGGTTGTGGCGCTTTCGGGTGGCTTCCCGTGCGACGGACGCCATTGTGCTTCCCCTACTTCCATTGGAACAAAACGGAGAAGAGAGTCTCAAGCAAAGCCATTGTTGGAAAAAAACAAAAACAAAACGAAAACACACACACACAGACGCATGCGCACGCACACACACACACACACACACACACAAATGAAGGCAAATGATCAGCTGCTGCTGGGCGATAAATAAGCCCACGGAACATCTAAACAGGTGCGAGGTGACGAGACTGTGTGGCTGTGACAACATGTACCGACGCCGCGCTTTCAAAAAAGGATCTTATGGTGATTGTTATTTATTTATTTATACCGCGTTTCTTCTTGTTTTTTTTTTTTGTAAAAGTAAGGTTTTTGCGTGTCACTGGGAAAAATATTAGAAAAACCTGTTGGGCATGAAACGTCCTGTTAATCCCCGTGAACCGCTCAATTTCACTACTTCTGTAAAAAAAGAGGGAGAAAAAAGAAAAGGAGGAAATTATTTGTACGGTACGCGCGCGTCATATTGTTGGCGAAGCCTTTAACCCATTCAAGCCGGGAACGCATCTGTGTCATTTTAAGATTTTAGCTATGACCCATTATTTTATACTTATGGCTATTAAAAAAATAGCAGATGTACAAGCTCATAGCGCGGCACCGAGTGCCGCGCTACGAGCTTGTAGATCTGCTATTTTTTTTTAAATCGTGCGAATTTTTTAAGCGAACACTCCCTGGAACTAAATATTTTGAGATGGGGGTCCGCGGGTCAAATACATATCATTTTGGGGGTTTCCTTGACACGAAAAAGTTTGAGAACCACCGACATTGAAACTTAAAGTTTTTTTTCAGAAACCTGTTAGGATTTAGAAGACATTATTTTGTAGTCAATCGTTCCCGGATTGAATGCGTTAAAAAAAAACATGTAGCGATGTGCGGCTGGTGAGTAAACAGACTTGGGGATTCTTATCTCGGATGTGCGTGTGTGTGTGTGTGTGTGTGTGTGTGTGTGTGTGTGTGTGTGTGTGTGTGTGTGTGTGTGTGTGTGTGTGTGTGTGTGTGTGTGAGAGTGTGAGGGGGGGGGTTCTTCGCTATCCTCTGGCGATGGCGTTAACACCGTTCTGATACGGTGTGGGGCCTTTCATGCTCCTATGCCTGTGTGTGTGATATGGGGCGGTTGTATTTCCCTGTCAAAGTCATTTCTATTGTTAAGTAGAGGCGAGATCAGTCAATAAGCTTTAACGACTGTACCCCGCAAAGCAAGAGGGCGAGGAGAGGAGACGAGGGGGTAGAGGAGAGGTGTGTGTGTGTGTGTGTGTGTGGGGGGGGGGGGGGGGCGGGGGGGGGTGGATCACAACTGAACTCCAAACAAAAGAGCAAATTTCGAGGAGGTGCTTTGATTGAAGAAGCGCCACATTCTTTCTGAAGGCCAGGGGGATCGTCTCTCAATGGTTATTTCTTTAAGGCATGAGGGCCCGATTAAACCCAATATTAAAATATGGAGCCGCTTCTAATGAAAAATCAAAGGCCTCAATTCCCCCCTTCCTTCCTCCCTCCCCTCCTCTCCCTCCACCACCACCACCCTTCCATCTCTCCTCCTCTCGCTTCTTTTCCTTTTTTTCACCCCCCCCCCAACCACCCCTTCAGTGTGAAGGAGAGCGTCGGAAAGGAGAGGAAGAAAGAGGAAAAGATAGACAGAGAGAGAGAGGAAGAGAGGAAAAGAGATAGAGAGATAGAGAGAGAGAAGAGAAGAGGAGGAGAGGTATAGAGAGAGACGAGGGGGCCCGGGCTGCCGGTGGAGCAAACACAGAGACAGTGGTGGTTTGGAGGAGTAAATCAATAGAGCAGCACAGAGCCGTCGGGGAAGGCAGGCAGCCTGGGCGAGGAGGAGAGAGAGAGAAGCGAGAGAAGAAGAGAGAGAAGAGAGAGAGAGAGAGAGAGAGAGGTGAACATAGCGCAGGGGCACTGGGCTCCGATCACAACGCTGGCTTCTGGCGTGCAGTGGGGAATAAAGTGGGTCCTCCCCGGGTCAGCGCCAGAGAAAAAGGTGAGATTAGAGGGAAGTGGAGGAGGGATTTTCGGAGTTAACCCATTGAGACCTGAAGCCGATTCTACATGTCTCCTAAATCCCAACAGTTTTCTGAAAAACTTATGTTTCTATATCAGTGGTGCTCAATCTTTTTCATGTCAAGGACCCCCAAAATTATATGTATTTGGCCGCAGACCCCCATCAAAATATTTTGTTCCAGGGACCCCCAGAAGCAAAGATTTGAGTTAAAAATGTTCGCTTTCAAAATATATATATTCAAAGATTTGCACACATTTTCACGAATTTTCAAAAATAGCAGATCTACAAGCTCATAGCACGGCACTCGGTGCCGCGCTATGAGCTTGTATATCTGCTATTTTTGAATAGCCCAAAGTGTAAAATAATGCTTTTTAGCTCAAATCTAAAAATGACACAGTTCCAGGTCTTAATGGGTTAAGGAGGGAGGGAGGGGTGGACGGATGGTTGGTGGGTGTTTGGGAGGAGAGTGGCGAGAAGGAGAGGAAGGGAGTCGGGCATGGGGGGTGGGGGATACCTGGGAGAACCAGGGACCAATCGCCCCCATTAGCCTGTGGCTACCTACATATGGTTCACTGAACCCTCCGCTGAGAAGAACACCACACATCCCCCCCCCCCCTGCACGCACACACACACGCACGCGCGCACGCACGCACACACACACACACACACTTCCTCTTCTATCAGTCTTTCCATTCCTCTCCTTTTTTTTGTGTTAAAGAAGAGAAACACTTTCGCTTTTAACCCTTTCTCTTGCTTTGGAAGAACGTTCACTCCTGACCTTGATTTATGAATCATTGCCGTTTGATATCTATTCTTGGTGCGTTATCTAAAAATGAAGAACAAAGTGTGTGTGTGTGTGTGTATGTATGTGTGTGTATATATATATATATATATATATATATATATATATATATATATATATATATATATATAAAGTAAAATACCTCGACACAAAAGAGAGAGGGAGAAAGAGGAGATGAGGCTGGGGTACTACGTGTGCACGCGCGTGCACGTCCATCCGTCCATGGTAATGCGCGCAAGAAAAGGCCATCTTCCTCACTCCCTTTCGCCCCCCTTTTTCTTGTAACGTGACCATTGTCTACCACTGAATGGCTCCCTCATTAGCATGAGAATGCCGTGCAGCACGCATAGGGGCTTAGACCAGATCATTACCGCTATATATTTATGTATACTTTCTTATTTCACTCGCGCGGGGGGACACATTCAAATGCTGATGAGGGCCCAGTAGTGGGCCCCCCCCTTTTTTTTTATCCAGAGCCCCTTCCAAGATGTAGCCCCCCCCCCAAACAAATGTCCCCAACGTGCTTACTAACTGGCTGGGAGTCGATTTGTGCTGGAATTCGCGACAAACTATGGGAAGCAGTCAATGGACAGGTTTATAAAAGGGGAACTCATTCAGGCATGTGGCCCACATTAAGTCCGAGTTATACTTGGTTGCGTGCGGGTGTCGCACACAGAAAATAGCCGATCTACAAGCTGGAATAGGCTTGTAGCTCTGCTATTTCCGGAGTGCGACACCGGTGTACGATTAAGTATAAATCAGAGTAGGCAGAATAGGACCAGTGGTGGAAAAAGTACGCACATTTTTTACTTAAGTAAAAGTATCAATACTGCCATGTAGAAATACTCTGTTACAAGTAAAAGTCCGTAATTATAAATTTCGTTGAGTAAAAGTACAGAAGTATTGGTATCAAAATGTACTCATAGTACCGAAAGTAGAAAGTACTCATTATGCAGAATGTCCACAAGTTTTGAAATGTTTAAAAATCTTTTATATAGCCGATCTACAAGCTCACAATGCGTCGCATCGCGACGCATTGTGAGCTTGTAGATCGGCTATTTTCAAATGGCCGAGATGAATATAGGGCTGAAGTGGGTAATGTATGTTTTGTAATAATAATCAAAATCTACAAAGTAACTGGTAACTAAAGTTGTCAAATAATTGTAGTGGCGTAAAAGCGCAATATTTGCCTCTGAGATGTAGTGGAGTAGAAGTAAAAGTACTGAAAATTGGAAATAATCCAGTAAAGTAAAAATACCTCAAAATTGTACTTAAGTACAGTACTTGAGTAAATGTACTTAGTTACTTTCCACCACTGGGCGAGTGCCACTAAAGGCATTAACAAAAAAGAATACCTGGGAGGGAGTGGCTTTTGTGTAGCGTTCATTTGAGGCTACAGTATGCTTTGATTTCATTCTTCCTCACAGCTGAGGCCAATATGCCTAATGGGCCCTTAACTATAACCTACGTAGAGCATTTCAGATCTGCATTAGTACAGTGCGTTGTAGGGTTGTCCTCGACTTGAGAAATTCTTAGTTGACTAATAGCCATAGGATTTTGTGGACTAATCAATTAGTTTATTTCATCTACAAGTCAGTTACCTACTGTACATACAAGCATCCAGAGACTAGTCTTTTCAGGTCGGTGAGGTCGTGAGCATAGGAAAAAAGAGCATAAAAACATTACTATTCGACTAACAAAGCCTTGGTCGACTTCGACCAAATGAACCGATGAATGGACTCTGAGGGGACAGCCCGAGTTATTATTGAAGATAGACGTTCCTTTACACCCCGCTGTGCACTGATCAAAACAAAAGGATAGAACATAACATCTATAATTATTAACTGCATTTTTAAACGGAATGATTTGGTAATTTGATATCCTATATTAGCATTTTAAAATGGCCCTATGTTGAGTCACAAGAATTTTCCAATACATACTGTAAAATACAATATGAAACGTAAGAAATTGTCTATTGAGAATTTTCAGTGCCGTTAGACAGAGGCATCTAAACGGCAGATTATATAAAAGAGTAAAAAAACCTACAAAGGCATGTAAGACCACAGAAAACTTTGACAACACCAGAACAAACGGAGTGCAAGCGTGGCAGCAGGCGGAAGAGAAACAAAAGCAAAAGTGTTTAGTCTCACTGCGGGACGCTATAATGGCGCCCAACCTCTGGGATAAATGAACAAGTCCTTAATTCATCCTCTACGCAGTGCAATTCTGATCAAGGCCACAGTCAGAGATTCCACCGCAGGCTTCAAAAAAACACGCCGGAGAAAAAGGCAAAAAAAAATCATTGGTCACCGAGACCAAAAGTGCCGCCGCCGCGCTTTCTCTCTCCGCCACGCTCCCTCATTAGAAGCACTTAGGGATGAGAGGAGGAAATGCGGTTTGATGGGGTGGCGGGCGGGTGGCGGTGGCGCTTGGTAGTAGTGGTGGTGGTGGTGGTGGTGGGGTGACTTTGTTGCCTTCTCAAGGATTTCATCCCTGGGTAAACACATTGCCTTTAACCCGCTGAGACCGGGAACGCATCTGTTGTCGTTTCCGGAGTTCTTAGGCTATGAAAAAAAATAGCTATATTTTATCATATTAATTTAAATGAATATCTCATACCGCGGCACTCGAGCTTGTAGATCTGCTAAATCGTGAAAATCTTTGCAAATCTTTGAATATTTTTTTTTTAAAGCGAACATTTGTAACTGTCAAATTATATATGTTTTTGGCAGCCGATCCCCATCAAAATATGTCGTTCCAGGGACCCCCCAGAAGCAGAAATTTGAGTTAAAAATGTTGTTTAAAAAAAATATGTATATTCAAAGATTTGCACAAATATTCAAGATTTTTCAAAGATAGCCAAAGTATAGAAAATAATGGTTAGAGCTCAAATCTAAAATGACCCAGATGCGTTCCCGGCTTGAGTGGGTTAACAGGGGGAGGAGAAAACCAACGGCGAGCGTCGGAGAGAGAGACACAGTGTCGAGGAGTTCTTCTTCCTCAATATTTGCTTCTCTCTCTCCTCTCCATCGCTCTTTCCCCCCCGCTTTCTAAGGCTCATTTGTTACCCTCCCTCAGAAAAAAACAAGAGGTAAAAACACAGGCTTACTACCAAGATGATTCATAATATATTTCATAAATACTTCATGAATCCGACACCCCCCTCCCCCTTACACACACACACACACACACACCAAATACTTAAGCCAGTCTGGCAAAAGAAAAAAAAAAAGAAATACACAGTGTCACCTATTCTAGTACCCGCTTGTCAGCACATCACTGGGGACTGGGTGTCACATGTCACTTCTGGTTTACACCGGCGTGCGGGACAGCCTCGGTGCTCGTCAGGAAGAAGAGGGGAAAAAAAAGAAAGAAAGGAGAAAAGAAAAAAAAACGGGGGTATAGGACAGAGAGAAGAACAGAAAGTGAAGGGGGGGGGGTGGAGGAGGGAGGTGTAGAGAGGAGGGATGGGGGGGGGGGGGGGGGGAGTTATCATATCATCGGCCCCCATGTCTTTATATTTCCTCCCTTATTATCTTTTTGGCCCCCGCTCACTCCAGTCACTCAATCACACGAGGCCCCCGAGGACAGAAGAAGAGGGGGGACCTGGGAGGGCCTTCACTTCATGGCAGAGGCAGCCAGACAAGCGTCTGAAAGCTATACTGATCGCTGTCACAGTGTGTGTGTGTGTGTGTGTGTGTGTGTGTGTGTGTGTGTGTGTGTGTGTGTGTGTGTGTGTGTGTGTGTGTGTGTGTGTGGGGTAGTGCAGTGACTTTGGTTGGTGGTTGGTGGTGGTGATGGTGGTGTAGTGTGTGGGGTGGGGGGGGTTTAGATAAGCGAGAGAGGAAATGATCGCGCGCAATGATAAGGGCCGAATTTGCACACTGACAAACAGAACTTGCGCTTGCGGGCATTACAGTACGTGCATCAGCCCGAGCCCCACACACACACACACACACACACACACACACACACACACACAGACAGGTGTTAACATAAAGAAGTAGGAGGCGGAAGGGGTGGGGTGCTGTTTACGAATAACAGCTTCCGTGTTTTCAGAGCGCTGACTGACGGCGATGGGTGCGGAACGTCTGTCGTCGATGACCGCGTAAATCACGATGGCTGACAGCGAGGCGAGTGACCTGAAAAATGACTTCCGTTTCATCCAGGGTACTCGTCTTGGCAATGCACCTCCCAAAGCTATGACTACAAAACAATAAAAATAATAATACACCGATTAATTTAGAAGAAATAAACGCTCACTCCACTTTAATAGCCGGTACATATACAGGAAATAGTCAAAATAAAGACGCCTCTGCTTCAGTTATGTGGCATTTTATGTTTGAGGATTTAATCCATGTTACTGCCGGCTGTCGTCATATCAGGTTGATAGCAATGCCTTGGAATACAGCTACTACCATTGTGATTCAAGTCAAACCACTCAATGTACTGTGTTACAGTACATTGCTGATCAAGGTGTTGTCTATTGCAGTGGTTTTCAACCCTTTTCATATCAAGGTCCATTATTTATTCGGCATCTGAGCCACGGACCACCGTTTGATGAGATTTAGACTCTCGGACCAAAAACAATATAAAAAACTAGAATATTTTACGATTAGATACGATCAAAATAACAATTATTTAACTAAGTAATGCTGATGTTTAACAATAATTTAACTCGAGAGCATAAAATGAAACCAAACGGGTTTCATTTTACGCTCTCAAGAGTTAACGATCTACCCAATAAGTGTCCATTTGGTTACCAACTCTCTATCATTTAGCATGGGGACCACCTGGAACCCCCTCAAGGACCACTGGTGGTCCCCGGACCACTGGTTGAGAGAACCAGTGGTCTATTGTCATGCTGTACGTGACTGCCAGACAACAGAGACAAACTCCTCAATAGGAGTAAGGTTTTGACTTGAACAATTATGTAAGTGAATTAAAAATGTGCAGTTCTAGGGACAACTGGAGCTGATTTCATACCAGGAAATGTAATGTACCCCAAATAGTACACAACCACCAGAATACATCACTATTCTGGTGTTTGACGTAAACATATTCCACATAATCATGCTGTTGTACGTGTGACATTGTGAATAATGAGCCTCACCACCAATTACGGAGGAGGACCCACGTCCTTCTCGTAGCACAGTCCTTCACCCAAGCCTTGGCCATCACTGCAATCACGCCACCATCCATGGGAAAGAATGGCTTCACCAACACACAAGAGGCTCAATCGGTAACGACTCCTGCCTTCATGTCAATGCAAAGGACAACGACAAGCCATAAACGCCCCCCCCAAATCCATAAAGAGACCAGGGAAAAGTTGCTGCACACAACAAGCTTTCGAATGAAAGGCCGAATTCATAAGCAGCGAAAAAGATTGATTTGTTTACATCTTAAATCTGCACTTGGAAAAAAAAAATCCCCATCAATCCAAGGGGTCTTTATAGTCGGTCGCGCGTGATTAGACTTTGGCGCCATTGATGGTTTGTTAAGCGACATGCCATAAAACGGAAGTAATCTGCATTTACTCCTCAATGGTCTGCCAGCACAACAGTATTTAGTAAGAACAAGAAGAGTTGAGCCAATCTAAGGCGATTTAAAGTGTCTAACATCCAACTAACGTTCGCCCGTCATGCTGCCTGGCCTGCATGTAGGAATCACCGCAATTGAGGATGTGGGGTCAAGCCATTAACAACCCCAAAGATGGGATTACAATGAAACACATCTAGATCCCCTACAAGTTGTTCTACACAGAAGTTGCACTGGAGTATTATTACTCCCCCTCCCCCCCATTCAAACGTAAATCTGAAAATAATGATCGGCATTTGCCTCTTAAAATAAGGTTATTTAGGATGATGAGTCTATAAAAGAATAAACTTTCTGCCAAGCCACTTTGCAGACATTTATGGACTACTGAGGGCTGCTAGCTCAGCCTTGAGCCTACTGTATCTAGATGAGTTCACCACTAATTGCCGCAGCTGGAGCGTCCTCATGACCATGACTCGTCCATGAACACTACTTGCTATTGAATCCGGAATAGATGTATTTTAATTATTTATAATAATTAACTTTATTTGCATAAAGTAAAAATAATAATTATGAAGTACTTTACAAAATAAGATATAATTACAGCAGCCCAGGGCAAGAAACACAACATACTCACTGTATATAGACTTCATTCTTCTCCAAACGTATAAGAAGACATTATCGTGCTTCCTTTTGTTCATCAGTTCACCATCATACATTGCCTTAGATAAAACCTATAAACACACACCGCACTCTGACCTCAACCAGAGCATTCACAACTGGGGGAAAAAACACAACAAGTCTTTATATTCTAGGTACCGTAGGATCTCAAGAAGCCAGGAAAAATGTTAATTCATTGATGGTGATGAACCGAATGTGCATGACCCTCAGATTCAAGAGTCAAACCAATAGCTCCTGGGTTTGGAACCAGAAAAAAGGATGCTGTTGCTGATGGCTAACTTCACATTGACAGGATTCTTTATGCGTACCAAACGATGCAGCCAGGGCTACGTGCAGCAAAGTCAAGTGTCATGCCTCAACTCCAATTCCAAGTCAATTCATCCCGTTAAAACACTACTAAACCAACAACAACAAAAAAAGAGAGAGAGAGAGAAATCTTAAGTTGCTGCGCAGATCGCCTCATCTGAACTGAGCTGTTTAGATGGGTTACTCAATTTACAATTACAATGTAGGCATTTAGCAGACGCTCTCATGCAGAGCGCCTTACAAAGTGCAAGAACTCGACGGATTTAATCGAAACGTGAAGTCATCTACATTTCCACATTTGAATTAAAACCGCTTCCGTCTCCGTTGCGAGCTGAGGACCAATATGCTCATGGGATAAGTATGGCACTCAATACTTGCCCTAACAAAATGTTTTCATTCATTATCTCCTGAAGGTCGTTGATGACCACTTATGAGACAGTGAAATTGAGTCAAAACGGGTGGGAAAAAAAAGCAACAACTGTGAGATCGGTGCCGAAAGGTTTTTGCATTCCATTCACCTCAGCCCTATCTGGTGAATAAACTGTTCAATATTTCAAGGCTGGTTGACTCTGTATAAAACGCTTTGGAAAATGCATTAATTATCTCTCTGGGTAGACATTGGATGAGGCTTTCAGTCTAAAGGTTTCATGAAAGTAAAAAAGCAGGCCAGAGATGCTACTTGACCGTGACTGCAATCCCCAACAATGCTCTAATAGACTTATTTGAATAGGAGGACGAAATACTTGAGGTTATACGGAGGCGACCGTTTCCTATGACGGTTGGCCTAGTAATTTAATATCAGAGGACAAATATGGATAATGATATGCATTTCAAGAATGCTCCAAGATTCAATGAGATCATCATGGTCCCTGAAGAAATAGTCAACAACCGTTTGTCACGCAGATCTACAAAAAGCCTGTCCTATTCATTCAAAACGAGGAAATGAATGTGTACCGAATTCAAATAAGACATTCGTGCGGCGACCGTCACGCCATCAACGGGACTGCCTTGACCACCGCTGGCACCAATTTGCACTTACAGACAGAAGAATGCGAGCCATTCTCACCAGCAATGGAAGTCGTTTAGGCTTGATACTGAATAAACATTAATTAGGTGTTTAACAAGAGTCAAGGATCCTTAATGAATAAACATCTAACATTTGAACTCGGAGGCTGTGTGTGTCGGTGAAAATGACCAAGGCCTTAAACATGCAAAAACCAATGCACCACTTAACAAGTTGAATTAGAAATAACACTGAATGATTGGGTCGGAGAGGGCATAGGAACTGGTAACTACCACACAGACACACGTTTGCAATACCACTTTGAGAAGAAATGCCGCCTTTATATCCACAACCTTTTCTTCCCTTTTTATTTGTGTTTAGCATCACACTCAGCGGAATAAACAGCAGCGGAGAAGCTGAAGAAGAAATAAGGCAAATATGGGGGGCATACAATTCTACGCGAGCCTTCTTCACAACACCAGTTCTTTGTCAATTAACTGTTCGTGAGCTCTATCCCAAAGCACACAGGTTGAGGTCAGGTATAGCAATAGGTAGAGAGACAAATCTCTACCTATTGCTAGTATCATAGCAAATTCACCCATACAACTGAAAGAAAGCACTCTAATTGGTAAATGGGCACCATATTGCCTTTGTCATACATTTTACAATAAGTAAGCTGACTATAGGCCTGAATACCTGGAGCAACGTCGCCATCTGCTGCCGAAAAGAGGAACGACGGCTCTTTGGAGGGTGATATTTAGAGGCAACAGCAACATGTGAATTGAATTCAAAACCATGTGTTGACTAATCATTGAATTCTGCAGAAACTCAAGTAAAAAATGCACAGTACATTTTTTCTGTGCATAACTTGGTTTATTTAAGATGGATTGATTTCTGCTGTTGCAACTGCAGTAAGAGAGAAAAATAGAGAGATACAGTTCAGATGTACATCCAAAGGTACGTGTAAGAAGTTCCTTATGATGTATCAGAGAGTGCTGAACGTTGAGCATCAACTCATTTTGACACTGCAATGGAACTCAGTTGAACTAATTGTAGAAAAAAATACAGTAACTATGGTATCTTTGAACTACATTTCATCCTAAATGTCATTTGTTCTACTTCATGAACAAACAAATCTACTGGAAGGGAATTAGACTAGAAGATACATTTGCAAAGGACAAATATGTCTAGGCTTTGATGTTCCAAACATCCTGTAGATGGACCTAATACTGAGAGGTGTCATTAAGAAGACCGTTAACCATATGAACCCTAGGGTCCCAACTCTGGACGTGTCATAATAGCAGTGGTGAAAAAAACACTCAAAGTACTGAAAGTAGCTAAAACAAAATGCCATTGTATTTTTTCTTTAACCCATTAAGACCTGAAGCCGATTCTAAAAATGTCTTCTAAATCCTAACAGTTTTCTGAAAAACCTATGTTTCAGAAAGTGGTTCTCAATCTTTTTCATGTGAAGGATTCCCAAAATGATATGTATTTGGCCGCGGACCCCCATCTCAAAATATGTTGTTCCAGGGACCCCCAGAGGCAAAGATTTGAGTTTTAAAAAAAAATCACTTTAAAAAATGTATATATTCAAAGATTTGCACACATTTTCACGATTTTTCAAAAATAGCCAAAGTATAAAATAATGGTTTAAGTGGTTACACAGATGCGTTCCCGGTTTGAATGGGTTAAAAGTTTTCATTATGTGACACCAATAAAACTTTAAAGTATACTACTATTAGTCCCATTGATCCAAGCCGGAAACACAATCGACTGAGTGACCATTCAAATAAACATGCTCTGAACAGTCTGCACACCAAGGTTCAATCTGAGCATCAACCCGAGAGTATAAAAAAATGAACCCTCCATTTGAACAATCCCAGAGATAAAGTGATACTCAGTATATTGGCGTGCATGAGACATGCACAGAGTGACGTGTGTGTGTGTGTGTGTGTGTGTGTGTGTGTGTGTGTGTGTGTGTGTGTGTGGGGGGGGGGACCAAAACTTGGGCCCTTTGAAGATGGAGAGGGTCTGTTTACCCAATAGATTTCATTAAATTAAGCCTCCATTAAGGCCTCTCTGCTAGCCTGATCAAAGTCATCGCTAAAAGGCATACCATTCTGCTTCCCCCCGCAACTTAAACACGACGCCTCCACCAAACCGGGGGTTATCTCTATCCCCCCCCCCCCCCCACACGCACACACACACACACACACACACACACACACACACAGAGTTTAGGATTTTCAGTTGAAGCTGGCGAACCCTTTGGCGGCTGTAATGTATCCCGCTGTGGAGGTCCTGTACCTTTAAGACCTCCTGTCCCCTCTATTATAAAAATGACAAAATTAAGCTGTCAACCAGTAGCCATACGGCATATTATACATACAGTATGTGTGGGTAGAGAAAGAGAGAATACATATGCACACGCACACACACACACACACACACTTTTGGGAAGTCTGTATAACTTATCTCTAAATAACTGTTTGTTATCCAGGGCAATGACACATTGCCCTGGATAAAATGGCAGGGGTTAACAATGTTGACTCAGAGCCCCCCTTCTGGAAAGGGGGGGGGGCGGGAGGGGGACAAAAACGGGGTCTCAATCTGGCACACTGGTGGCCGGGGAGACTTCAAACCGCGGGTGAGCAAGAGGATGAGAGAGGAGCAGGTTGGGCATGCATGGGGGGGATTGGCGATTGGGGGGGGGGGGGCTCCACCACCCCCCAAGAGGCTGGTAGACTAGGGGGTGGAGTGGGGGAAATGGGGTTGACAGGGGCCTTGATATCCTGGGAAAAGCACAACAAAGACCAGGCCTTTTTCACATGAAAAAGAGAGGAGATGGCCTTTTTTTTACCCCCCCCCCCCCCCCCCTCCCCCCTTCTTACCCTCCTGGTTATAGAGGCCTTCAGAGCCCGATGCTGTGTGCGCTCTCCGGGCCCGGAGGAAAGTTATACAGGGCTGGGCTTTGGCTGAGGCATTTGGCACATCTGAGAGAGGGGGCGAGACCTGAATTGGTGAGCTTTGGGAACACTTGCATCGCATTTACCGGAGGATAATTCGGGGGGATCGTGATGGTTCGTGTCAGTGATGCTGTACCTTTGACCCGGGCACTGAAATGTGGAAATGATTCTATCAAACGAATAAAGCAACATTGTACAGTACAGTAACTGCGCGACAATAAAGCTAATGTTTTTGGGGGGGGGGGGGGGGGGGGGTCCACCATTTGTTTGCTGAAAATGTTGCTCTGGGCAACTCTAACCGATTTTCTATTTTGTACGGCCTGTAACCCCAAGGAATTATATAGAATCATAGTTAAAAGTTCTATAAAAGAACAGCTTTGTACATTCATCTCTGAGCAGGGGTCTTCATTGTTTTTCAGGCCAAGGACCCCTTAGCTGAGAGAGAGATGAAGCAGGGACCCCCACTGCATATTGTATCAAATTGTGTTGCAGATTACAGTTTTTTGTATATTTCACAGATAGCATCATAGACTTGATTGGCTGGTGAGGTGGTACAGCGTGTCAACAAAGCTTTATCCAGTGAAGCAGTTATATAGCTGACCCCATGAATATACTGTATTAAAATTGATTATGAAAAACATATACAGCCTGTACTGCATGTATGCTGTCATGACGAGGTTTGCTCACACTTCGCTTCAATCTCGCCCTTAAAGGAGTAGTTCACCCCAAAAAATATTATTTTCTATCAATTGCGCACCCCATGAAGTATGCAATTCATGCAGGTCAAGTGAGTCTCCTACCGGAGTCTCCGCCGGTGATCAAATTATTGGCTTTAGGAATGCGACAAAAACTAAAAAATATCCAAGCATTCAAGGCTTCATGGGGTGTGTAATTGATAGAAAATAAGTCATTTTTTGGGTGAACTACTCCTTTAACGCAAGCTGTAAAGAAATGCAGGCGATGCAAATTAGCACCAATATCCGGCACAGCAGGTGTTAATTGCTTGATAATTAACCACGGCAAGGATGGGGGGGGGGGGGGCGAAGAGATTAAACGTGGGCCCAATTAAATGCCCATGGTGAGGAAAGCGAGCCCTCTCGGTGCATAGATCCCCTGTGTGATCTGAGTTCACACAGCTGCGCAGCGTACCGGCAGATCACTGGCCACCGATTTTGCCGTCAGAGCAGGATTTACTTGTTTGTGGACCCATTTTTTTGTGAATGCAGGGTTTGGATTCGTCCCCAATCCTAAAATAGTCCCTGATTTTATTCTCATCTGGATACGAGAAAATAAAACATTATACGTACACAGCCAATATAATTGTGATGAACCACTTTTAATCTACATTGGGTAGGTTATTATAGGGGAGCATTTTGTTGCTGTCGGGCAGAAACCTCTTACTGTATATCCGTATTTCATATATTTTATGTTTTTCTTTCTTTCGTTAAAGGTAGGGTAAGTGATATTTTTTGTTTTTTGTTAATTTGCAAAAAGGTTAAAGTAGTATATTCTGATAGTAATCATTGCTCCAGAGCCTTTGTTCGGTCACAGCGGTCTCTCCAGCTCTTTAGTTAACAGAATGTAGTACATTTTCAGGTAGGTGACAAAATGTAAGTTAATCAGCACTGAAAATGCATTTTCTGTTTAATAAAGAGCTGGAGAGACATGGGAGACTCCTTTTACTGAACAAACACTCTATAGCAATGAGTACTATCAGAATATAAAGCTATTTAACACTTATTTTAACCAAAGTAAATCACTTACCCTACCTTTAAGTAATACTTCATCATACAAGAGTGTCGCACTAAAGTAGTGGAAATAGCAGATCCACAAGCTCACAACGCCTCGCGATGCGAGGTGTTGTGAGCTTGTAGATCGGCTATTTTCACCATTTTAAAATAATAATAAAAAATGTATTTTTTTACTCACAAGGTGACAGCGACGATTTCCAAATATTTCTAATGCAATGCATTGTGAGCTATGTAGATCGGCTATTTTCGAAGCACATAGGGCTTAGGTGGCTAACAGGTGTTCCTGTTAGCAAACTGGTGCTATTGCTGCCAGGTTGGAGGATGAGCTATGGCAGTGATGGACCACTTTGCAACATAAAAAGGTTGCTGCAGATGTGTTGCAGGGTTGTACTTGATCTCAGCCATGAAAAATGTATTACTAATCCAAACAGAAATACAATAAATATCCAAAGACAGATTCAAAAGGCTAAATAAGCGTTTCTGCTTAGTTATTCCAATTTAGCTTGGCTTTAAAAAAGGGGCAATACTACTAAGGGGATGGGGTGCCATTATGAGCAAAGTAATAGTATTATATAACAGAAAATATTAAATGTATGAATAATGATATTTTCATTGTAAGACAAGGATGTGTATAAACAATAAATACGTTTGCAAATAATAAGGTCAAATTGGAAGAAAAGAAAAACCCCAAACAAATCAAAAAAGTAGTATTTGGAAAGTGTGTTTCTCAGGAAGTGTGAGCAGGTATCGATTATTCATTTCAAAAACCTTGAGCAAATTCGGTGAGGCAACAATTTGGACTACAAAGCAAGTGACATAAAGCCCATAAGACTGGGCTTCCTCATTACGGTTTGATAGAGGTTGTAGATCAAGTCCAGACATGGTGATTTATGAATTACTAAACAAGGTCAGAGTCTGTACAGTCAACACATAAACACA
Source organism: Gymnoscopelus microlampas (assembly GCF_963454915.1). Taxonomy (NCBI): domain Eukaryota; kingdom Metazoa; phylum Chordata; class Actinopteri; order Myctophiformes; family Myctophidae; genus Gymnoscopelus; species Gymnoscopelus microlampas. The sequence continues at coordinate 15,640,922 of NC_139951.1, forward strand.
CACAGGCCTGCTCTCGACGGGCACCGCTCACAACTTCAAAAAACAAGACTCTGAATTAACTGAAGCAGACGTACCACTGACCTTCAGTTTAGGTCTGATAGTGTGTGTGCGTTCTCGTGTGCATGTGTGCGTGTGCGTGTGCGTGTGTGTGTGTGTGTGTGTGTGTGCGTGCGAGACGGTGGGGGCAGGCAAGTGTTCGGAGTAAGCTTGTGAAAGTAAGCAGCCAGACTGGAAGACAATGTCTGTAAACAGAGACACGTGTTGGAGACTGTGAAGAGTAAGTATGTACTGTCTGTACAGGAGGTACGCAATTGAAGGCCAACCAACAATAACCTGACAGCCATGACAGAGAAACATGCTGAGAAAATGAGGCTTTGTACAAGCTAACTTAGTCAATTAGTCCCTCATTACACGACTGGAAAATCCCAACAAGACAGTAATGTTGACGGTTGACAGTAATGTTAATCTAGTTATTCAATTAAAGAGTCGATAACATTGTCTATGTGAATAAATAAGGCTGTGATAAACAAATGATCGCCATCCATGTGCATAATGTACCAATATTTTACATATCTTTATTTCAGACTGTTTTTTCCTCCTTCTCTTGATGTCTAGTTTTTTCATATTGTTCAGATTGATAAATAGTGGCTCCTCCAGAAGCGGCAGTACATCATACCCATGATGCATTGCGTGACCAGCCAGTTGAGCGAGGGCGACCTAAATTCAGGTATATTGTTCAAATGGTTTTGTTTAGGCATTAGGTTTAATGGTTTATAGGATTAGGTTATAGGTTTATAGGATTATGGTTAAGTTTAGGTATGGATTTGAGTTCAGGATAAGGACCTGAGAGGGTGTTTAGCCAATGAGATGGCTTGACCTCAAAGTAACACCCAGGTTCAGAGCTACAGTAGAAGACACTGGGTACTGTTTCAGGACCCATAAACCATCTAGTATATGAGAGAGTTTGTTATACTAGTGTATACCTGGCCCTGCGTGCTGGGTCTGAGCGGGCGGCTTCTGGGGAACCACTCATTCAATTGACTTCACAGTGGACATGGCACCGCAGTACACCTCTTCTTACATTCACACAACTCCTCTCCCCACCACCCCCAGCCCCCTACTCCATAATGCAACAGTTTGTCCCCCCCGGATCCCAGCCCCAGTGCATTGACTTTATTTGTGCGTGTGAGTGTGTGTGCGCGCGTGCATTTCGTGTTGCATTTTGTGTTGGCGACGGGCACCTTTGCATTGACTTTACATGCAATTGTGCCGCATGATGAGTGATCAGACCGACTTCACACTCGGCAGTGCACTCCGCTGTAGCCTGTGGCGTCATCGGTGCACATATCAGTATGAAGACGATCGGTTGGCGGTTCTCGAGATACACTCACTCACTGACAGAGATTTGTGGAATTCTTAGTTGGATTGCCCGCCCTAGTATAAATGGTGCTACTGGCCATCACTGTGAGTATGTGTATGTCTCTTCACAGACGTGTGGGAATGCCTGAGTACTTACAAAGTCCTTCTCCAGTTTCTCCAGCTCCTGCTTGTAGCTCTTCAGTCGGGTGCTGTACATGGCTCTGCTCTGGATGGGGATCTCACGCACCTCCAGGTCCATCTGCTCCACCTACAGCACCAACCAATCATTGCATTAACCACTTACGGCTTTATACTTTGTCGTATGACAGTGGCACTTAAACGTAGCGAAAATGACGCTCTAGTCTACATTGTAGAGCGTCATTGTAGAGTCTACAAGCTCATGACGTGTTGTGACGTGTCGTGAGCTTGTAGACTCTACAATGACGTACATAGGCTATTTTCTCTCATTTTGAAAATGTTCCCCTATAATGACATGCCCAAAATAGGGACGTTTTTATGCGAGAGCTTCTGGGAACTCAGATTAGGTTGAAAGAGGCTAACTTGGTTCATTTTCACTTTTCCAATTGGTGACATGGTCATCGGGGCTTACAGTTGCATTAAGCCTAATTGATTACTCCGTAGTAAGACGGCATAGCTTGTCGACAAGAACCGATTTTCAAGGTAACAAGGCACCACGTTGTTAGCTTGAAATTCCGTTATTGTCGGCAAGGAACATAAATTAAGCTTGCGTCATACAGTCATTTAAGCTTTACACTGGGAAGCACAAAAAAAGACGCAAAATGGACGATCACAATTCATTTCACATCAATGTTAAGTCACAGTAGTACGTGTGTAAGTTTTAAGATCATTTATTCACAGCTGCTCAAAACTTTACACTTCCCTACTTTAGTAACCATATTTATTCTAAGAAGTCACTTTAATGATGCCAAATGTTGGCATCCGTGGAAAAATAAAAGATGCAGTCAACACAGACTTGTTGACAGTTGTGGAAATGTTCGACATTTTGAAATGAGGTACTTCAGTGACATTAACTTTAATTTATTCCGATGTTTGTGTAAAAAAAAAAGAAATGCACCTAACAAAACTGCTAGATCCTAGTGCCACGTAACTTTGATAAAAAAATGTTGTCAGGCAAAACCGTGCATCTGTAAATACACAATCAAAATCTGAGGACCCTTCACTGTAAAAGACGCACGCAGGGGCCCGAACAATGTTGTACAGCGTGAAGTCAAAGTAACATCTGACGTATGGCTAGACAGGCCTCCAACGGCACGTCTGGTAGGAAACTAATAACTGTGACATAATAAGACAACTGCGACAACAATTTGTCTGTCAGTTGACTTTGCTCATTTTTTAAAATGAGACGTGCACACCGGCACCTCAAGATAATGGCATGAAATGTGTCACGGGATGTCACTTAAAGAGGAAATTACTGGAAATGTAATCACGCCAGTAGCGAAGTGGAAGCCTCCCCTCTGCCATATGAAGTGTATGTGTGTGTGTGTGTGTGTGTGTGTGTGTGTGTGTGTGTGTGTGTGTGTGTGTGTGTGTGTGTGTGTGTGTGTGTGTGTGTGATATCATGTCACCGGCAGGATAATACAGGTGCCGTTCGTCTGGCGCCGGTTGGAAACAATCGTCCCCTCCCCCACCCTTGTGTAAAATTCATTATTTAGGAAATGGGAAGAGCAGAAAATTACTGATCAAAGACGTACCAACTCTCTGACTTCTTCAAGCTGTTTGTCGACATTTAGAACCAGCTGCGTCTTCTCTTCTGAAAGGGGGGGAAAAACACACAGACACACACACACACACACACACACACACACACACACACACACACACACACAAAAAACACAGCAACATATTGATCAGTCGACGGAGCAGCAGTGCTTCATGACAACAACCAAACTCCCCCGCAATGGAGAGAGAGAGAGAGAGAGAAAACAACACACGAGGACGCATTTGAAGATATATTTACACATTCTCTCAGCACAACGAGCCCACATTTGATGTCTCTTATTTATTGGCGTGTACGAGAGGGCCTTTGTTGGGGGCTGTGTTGAGGAGCGGCACTGAGACACCTCGTGCCTGACTCAAAGGGAGAGGGAGGTGTCAGCTTTGCTCGCTTGCCAGAAGTCTTGAGTCCCACTCAGGATGACTAAAGCGCTGTTCGGCGCCTCACCCCGTGGCTGCACTTCACATTACCCGTTGAAACTCATTAGGACTTGCCAATGTTCCTTAAGATGCCTGTACGTGTGTGTGTGTGTGTGTGTGTGTGTGTGTGTGTGTGTGTGTGTGTGTGTGTGTGTGTGTGTGTGTGTGTGTGTGCGCGCCCACTCTGTGCTGTGCTGAACATTGTTGATGTATGAGGTAGCGTGAGTAACGTTATAAAGGTACCACTTGATTGTTTTAACAAAATAAACCCCATTTCAGAACTAGTGAGAATAGCAGATCTATAAGCGTTGCATTCTGATATTGTACTATTTTAGTTTTTGACAAATTTCCGTCAATGACATGCCCACAATAGGGACACCATGATTAATGTGGTTAACGGATGACAGCAGAGATTAGGCTACATTCACGAGTCTATACACATTTTTGTCATCATCTAGAGATGGAGAGGGCCACTATATTTCCACACTCACTCCAGAGGGCCAAGTTGCATATACTGTCGGGCAGAAACTTCTCATCTCCATATTTTAACGTTTTTCGTAAATTAATGCCGTACTTCAAAATTCACACAAGGACCGCAGCCAACGTAACACAAAAGTAGCAAAATTAGCTGATCTACAAGCTCAAAACACGTCGAGGCGTTTTGAGCTTGTAGATCTGCTATTTTTGCTATTCGAATTGGAATCCTGATTTATTTTTTGCTATTCTTGAATTGGAATCCTGAAAAGTTACATTTTTATTTCATTGCAAATGCATTTAGTTATACTTATGTTAACTAAGAACTTAAATACAAATACATTGGACATAACAAAGTATTTTAATACTAGTCAAGCGAGTCATGTTTGCATGTTTGGAATTGTAACAGCTGAAATCAATAATATATCAGTATTCTGATATTAAACTGCGGGCCACATTAAGTGAAGGTGGGGGCCGCATGAGGCCCCCGGGCCGCCAGCTGCCCATGTATGATCTAGTCTAGAGCAAATGTTTTCCTTTTGTGTTTAGGTACCCGTTTGATCTATATGGTGGGGTGTGTAAGATTTGAAAAGTGGTTCTCTACTAATCTCCTATATTGTATGCGTCAACAATAGCGTTACACTATGGCTTTTTCCAAAATGTGAACATTGTGAGCATGCCCACATAAATTAAAGGCATCCTGATGTGCTTGAGAAACGGGAGTTGAAGAGAATTTAGAAAATGTCATAATCCATCATACAGGACTAGTCATTACAACTCAAATCCTATCAAATGTTTTGCAGCTTCCGTCTGTTTACCTGTGTCACATACTCAGACATTTTCAATAAATCGCCATGTAGCCAAGAGTACAGAATATGGGCTTTTAAATTCTTTGCATTTAACTCCATTAGTTAAGATGTTGCTCATGCTTGTATAGCTATGACTGACCCAAGAATGATACCAAAATTAGAATTTCACCTGGTTTGTACGCTCGGTCCCAACAACAACTAGCTGTGCTATTCCTTACACCAGGGGTCTTCAATGTTATTCAGCCCAAGGACCCCCTAGCTGAGAGAGAGATGAAGCAGGGACCCCCACTACATATTGTATAAAACTGTGCTGCAGATTAAACTTTTTCATAGATAGTTGGATTCATGCTAAGGTGTATTTTCAACAGTGTGTAGGCGAGGCGTTGTGAGCTTGTATATCTGCTATTTTCGGCTAGTGTTCCCCATCATAGAAAGATTTGGCGGACCCCCTGTGTAGTAACTCTGAGGAGTCGGACCCCCTAGGGGTCCCGGACCCCCTGTTGAAGACCCCTGCCTTACACCTAACCGGTCCAAAGTAGTTTGAACTAACTTTTTGAGTGACTCATCCTGCAATCTGCCAACAACATTATGAGATATCTTGTTGTTGGCCTGAGGATGGTGTTGGAGGAGAGAGGTCACGGCATCACTCAAATGGTTAGGAGGATGAATGGGCTGAACCCAGTTTCATGCTGAGCCACCCATTACAGTACATTTTCAGATATCTTACGTGCAATGTGAAAACACTGTTCTAAGGGTGAGGCTCGATTAAAGGCCATTGGTTCAACAAAATCAATAGGGCTCATCCATCGGAGGTCATGAATGCGCTTTAGCAAGTTTCATGGCAATCCGCCATGTTACCACACCATTACCACTGTGTAACTGCGTGTCTTCTTCACAGGTCTCCCTAAAAAAATCGATCAGATGCCTGCAGTTTATTCAGGACACTGCTGCTCGAGTCCTTACTAAAACCAAGAAAGTGGATATCACTCCAGTTCTTACAGTAGGTCTTTACACTCTCCCTCTCTATTAAAATACTTTATTTCAAAATACAACTGTTGGTTTTAGGGGTGCAGCAGTTAATCAAAGTAATCGATTATAAAAATTAAATAAATCAAAAATGTAATAAAACTAGAAGTTCGGGCCGCTACGCGGCCCGAACGTCTAGCGTGACGCGTCGTTCACTTTGCAGTGCCACCTTACAGGCACCTCACAGTGTGAGAGAGAGTTTTGTGCTCTCCTAAATCCACGGCAGGCTTTGAAAGTACCCACTTCAGAAAGAGGTGACGTGCATCACCTCTCCAATGACCAAAACCCACTATGGAAGCCGTCAAACTGGTGCGATCTGACGGCATCCTAGAATTTATAGGTAGGATGTGATGTCATGCGTGATGTCATGCTGTCGTGAGATTACGTCACACTGGCGTGATGTCAGATTACGTCACACTGGCCACATACAACGTACGTACATACTGACAACCAATGGCGCAGGATTCAAATTGTATATATAGATAATCAGTCCCTAATTTGGGTATGTCATTATGTTATATTAAAATTGGCTTAAGGCGGGCCAGTGAACCACTCACGCTCAAGTCACTATGACTTGGCCATGACCATATAAGGAGTTCCCAATGCAGCTACGACCAAATATGGAGTGTGTTGTCTAACCTCAATGTGTCATCATGGCATCAGGCGCAAACAAATCAGTCAGCTCTATACATGGGCATAAAAGAGGCCATGCCCATATATGGGCATATACCGATGACATAAGGGATCTCCATATATGGGCATAAATGGGACAAGGACTAACAGATACTATAACAAGGGAACCAGGAGACCTGGTACTGCCAGACCCCTAGTGGTTGAAATCTGAATGGCCGGACTTTGCATGACGAGTCATGCGAAGTCACGTCATGCGAGGTCCCTTCTATTCCCATGTATGGACGAAAGGGGGACAAAAGATGGACAGACATTTATGCCCATGTATGGACGAAATAGGGACAAAGCCTCATGTAGGCCGACCCTCTGGGTCTGGCAAAAATATACTAAAAGTTTAAACAAATTGTTAAAATAGCAGATCTACAAGCTCACCACCGGTCATGATGCGACATGTAGTAAGCTTGTAGACCTAAAAAAATGTCTTGGGACAACACTGCTGTGCGACTATGTATAAAATTGGGCGTAGGTGGTTAATCGATTCGCTGATATATATATAATATATATATTTTTTTTAACTGTGCTTCTCGATTATTCGATTAATCGCTAAGAAAATACAGAATCTTCATCACTCTCCTCCTCTGCCTCCATCAGCCATTTTCTTTTTTTTCCTTTGTTTTTTTTGTGCACGGTTGTTTCTAGACAAGGCCCATGGCGTGGCGGGTGGAATTATCTAACGGGTCTGGGTCTCCAATCTCACCAGCTCCAGAAGAAAAACCTACTGCCCAGTTTGGAAGGCTCTAGTTTTTTATCAATGACTGGGTTGGGCTCAGGGCGTGGCCGAGAATGGTATGGATTCTCAGGGAGGGGCCGATCTGTAGACACCTTGGTCACCTTGGACAGGTCTCCCAGGCCGGGTCTCTCCCAGCCCAACTTATCCAGGACACAGTTGTCAAACACCCGCTGCTCCGTGCGGCAGCGGCGCAGCTCGGTGAGGTTGGAATAATCCAAACAGGTCCAGTATTCGGTGAACGACTCCACACAGTTCCCCTTGATTTGCCTGAAGAAGTTGATTGCACATTCATTGACTTTCCTCCCTTCCTCTAGACACTTCCTGGGGTCCTTCTCTTCCCAGCGGCAGAGCATGAACTCCTTGTTGGGTTTATCACACTGGGAACCATAGTGATGTGCAGCAGCCTTCAGTACTGCGGATGACACATTCACCTCGTCCACTTTCAGCTCCTGCAGGGTGGGCAGCTCCCCCGTGGTCGGCATGGCGGACCCCCTTGTTAGACCACAACTAACGTGGAAAAGTCAAATTCCACTGCTATAAACACAGCCAATGTCCTCCACTGACTCTGGACTGACTGTCTCGTTGGCTGCGGTCCTAATGTCACTACGATGATGTCAGGTAGTGTCAGGCATCTCCACATATGGAGCGGGCTCTCTCCGCTATGCCCAAATCTGGGACTGTGACATCAGCCCTAGACGTTACGGTTATCTCCATGTATGGAGTTCCGGCCTGCGTCGCTGGAACTGTTGAGATCGCTGTCGGTGCCTCCGGGCCGTCTGGCGGGGACCGCCGCCTGGGCCTGGAGTATCTTCTCCTGCCGGATGGATCCCGGTCTAATGAAGAGGAACTATGTCTGGAACGGTCACGTCGCCGGCCAGCGTTCCGTTCTGGAGAGTAACTCAGACCACTGAGGTGCTCGGCGGGATCACGGTAATCTTCATCACTCTCCTCCTCTGCCTCTTTCAGCCTTTTTTTTTCTTATCCCACGATTTTGTAACCCAATTTTTTACACCCAGTGCCAATTGTCTATGTAATCCTGGGCACTACCTTCCCTCTGCCAACCTAGGGAGGCCAGGGCCGAAGCTTATGCCTCCTTCAATGCATGAGAGCCAACTGACCTTCTTATCACCTGACAGGGGGGAGTTTCCCTGGTTGGACGTAGCGCGTGGAAGGAACACTTATTCCAACCAGTTCCTTTCCCCTCCATCAGGCGCCCCGGCTGGCCAGTGGGAGGCAGTATAGTGACCAGGATTACTCTCACTTTGTGAGGGTACCTACCCTAGGGGACACCGGGGATAACATGCAAACTCCACACAGAAAGGCCCTTTCGCCAACCCCACCCCCCAGGGTATGGCCACTGATGACGCGGACGAGAGAACTGGCCCCCGGAACCCACAACCATGCCACAATATCCACAAGCCTTACAGGAGTTGCAGATGATTCCTTTCTTGGGGTTGACATGCAGGTCAGTTTCAGGGTTGTCACACTTAGGGCACAACACAAATTTTCTGATGAACCCATCAAGCACGCCCTGTAACTTGTTGGCCTCGTGGGAGCCATTGAGAATGTAGCGGTCCTTCTCCGCGTCACACATGAATAGAGCACCGAGTTCACAAGCAATAAACTCGGCTACGTATGTTGGAGGCCTGTTCAATGCCTTTGCAACATCAACCATGTTGACAATGACCGTCATGATTTCATTCCCTTTGCCTTCAACCTTGAGAATCAGAGGGGGCATCTTGTAGAGTTGGAACAGGTCTGACACGCTGCGATTGACGTTGATAGACATGCTTTTTGGCTGATGTAACAAAATAACAAAATCAGATCTCGAAAGACGCTTTCAGTGGATTCTTCGGTGACAATATGTATCGTAATATGTATTCGGTGGAGCCTTTATATACTGTTGGCTGCTGTCCTAATGTCACTACGATGATGTCAGGTAGTGTCAGGCATCAACATATATGGAGCGGGCTATCTCTGCTATGCCCAAATCTGGGACTATGACATCAGCCCTAGACATTACGTTTTTTTTTGTTTTGTTAAGTTTTTTTAAGCACAGGATAAAAATATACATTTCCGTTCAAATATATGGGCTGCTTCATTATTTTTTTTCAAAAACAAAAAACAAAAAGACAGACATATACAGGTGCGTCAATTGTTACAGGTATAATGCATAGTTTTCTATGCATTTCGTTTTTTGGGGGGGGTTTGACCCCCAATTTTTTGGGGCCATATGTGTCCCTTATTTCAATCTCTGGGAGTTGGCAACCGTAACCTTGCCATACCTTAGCTTTTGCTGAACTGATGCCACTGGACATACACACAAAATAAACAGGTACAGTGAAAAGAATATTATGTCAAAATGTACATTTTCTTATAACATTAACAATGTGTAGTGTGTAATGTCATAATTGTTATAAAGCATTGAGTACTTATGAGTGCTTAAAACTTTAATTGTAGTGTTATAAGCAGATTATAATGCATTATACTACATACTAGGCTTTAAGTAAATTGTTACTAAAGCTTCTTTTCTGTATTATCCTAAGGATAAATATCAGTCGACCGGAAATCTTTTGAATGATAATAAATAACTAAAAAGTGATGTGGTCTTTGAAAAGTTTTTGCCATATATTTAGTGGATGCGAGTCAGGGTTCCTCCTCCTGTGGATTTAGGAAGAGGTCCACTTAACCAAGCTGTGAACCATCTCCATTTCCTGCCTCACAAGTCACAGAACCTCAAGTCAAGTACTTCCGTTTTTTTTTTTTATCCAGTTACATTTTGGACATCTTTCCCAGATGTGACTGCTCAGCTGACAGCAATTTAGAAAGAAATTTACTGGGTCAGCTATCACTGGTGAAACCTTTCAGTCCACCGCCGTTCGATAAATAATTACCAGCATTTTCAATAATTGAAATGCAGACTTGACAAAACTTCCAGCTCAAAGACGAATCACAAGGCTATCAGTGGTGGGATAGCAAGAGAAAAAAACTAAAAAAGAAAAAAAGAAAAAAACACAGAACCAAGATCTTCATTTCTCAGGCCTTGTGGGTCTACGTTGCCTTTTGCCAGTCCTCAAATTCATTTTTAACCCATTAAGACCTGAAGCCGATTCTATTAATGTCTTCTAAATCCCAACAGTATTCTGAAAAAACGTAGGTTTCTATATCATTGGTGCTCAAACTTTTTCATGTCAAGGAATCCCAAAATTATATTTATTTGGCCGCCGAACCCTCATCTCAAAATATTTTGTTCCGGGGACCCCCCAGAAGCAAAGATTTTAGTTAAAAATATTCGCTTTAAAACTATATATATATATTCAAAGAAAAAAAATAGCAGATCTACAAGCTCGTAGTGCAGTGCGGCACTTGGTGCCGCGCTATGAGCTTGTAGATCTACTATTTTTGAATAGCCAAAGTGTAAAATAATGCTTTTTTAGCTCAAATCAAAGTGACACAGATGCGTTCCAGGTCTTACCGGGTTAAAACCTGTGTCCAACCTCACAGCCTACACAGTAAACAGCCAGAGGCGATTCTCTGCAAGGTGAGACGGTGCTCATTCTCTGTGCGGATTCGGGGCCTGAGAGGTAAGGGCCGTGAAATATGCATGGATATTTACTGGGACTACAGCCTGACCGACGGACACATCGGACGGACAGACGGAGCAAGAGTTTTGTAAACAGGGTGCAGGACAGGTGAAAAAAAAAGAGATGAGGCTGGGCATGGCCGAGTGAAGATTTCTATTTCATCTGCACTCAATATTTATGCACCGTTGATTGACAGGCTCCTCTCTAAGTCTTTTCCATACATATTCCTAACAAGAGGGGAGAGAGAATTTACTTTCAGGTTTAAGGATGCGCATTCCATTGTCTTCTTGTTCCAACCTTTCCTTAGACCATACGTTTTGGTGGAGGCGGGCAAACGGAACAAAATAAATATCCAAACACGCTTTCATTTGATTCTTGCATGAATGTACATGCAGTCAAAGACTGTCATGTGGGCATTTTATTTCTCATGATGCCCAGTTCATCATCAGAACAGAATGCTAGTGAGACAAGCAGCAGCAACAATGACAAAATGCCCTTTGTGTGTTGCTGCTGTCTCTGAGGGCTTTTGAGCCAAGGGCAAAATTGATACATCATTCAGAATAGAGGAGTGGGTAAAAAACAAAAGCAGAGAAAGGTCTTAATCAGCAATAAGAGAAGAGAATATATTTGAGAGCAAACTATTCTGCCGGTAGCCGAGGACACAGGACAATGACTTTATGATTGATTTTACTGGCTTTGTACATGCATTCAGTGCTTATTTGACACAGTCACCGGAGGGTGACAGGAGGCGACGTGGAATAGCTCCATGGAAGTTGAGCTATCGCGTTTCTGCAAAATGACTGTATTGAGTAAGTATTGTGAAATTTGGGAGGTAAGCTCAAGTTTGAGCCCACAAGCAGAAGACGCCTGGTGTTTGTCCCAATTATGAGCAGTACCAAGCAGTGTACACAGCTTGCAGAAAAGAGCCAACCTGCAGATTGCAAACAAACAACACTGTTGCACTGTTGTAATTGTGCCGTGTAAACAAGCACTGTAAATGAAAAGAAGTGTGCAAAAACGAAACAAGGGGTGATGGTGCGATTCGAATAGCCTGCGCAGTATCTAATATGCCCTATTTTGGGCTTGTCATTATATGTGAAAGCTGTAAAAAAAGAAATAATAATAATAATGATAATAAAAATTGTAAGAAAGAAAACCTAACTATTTTCAAAATAATTTAAACTGCTCTAAAACAGCAAGATTTTCAAAAATAGAATATCAGCTATTTTCCCAATATGGCTTTATCAGCCATACAACTAGCCAGACTACAACATATCAATAAATGATTGAAGAGTTGATAAGCCAGAAGATAACCACAAAACTCTTTATGAGCAACAAGTTGGATAAAGTAAGGGCACTAGTTCTACTCAACATATTTAGTAAGAATGTGTGCGTAAATGTGGTTGGTAGCATTAGTAGTAGTAGTTATATATAGTTGTCAACTAACTAAACGTATATATAGTTGTCAACTTGTCAACTAACTAAAGTGAAAAGAAAAGGATTTAATTCTGTCTGGAACTTTCACTGGGGCATCTGGAAATGCACAACTACTATCACAGCTGGTCAAACGTATGCTATGCTTTCTGGTTAAGGTGTTGGACTACATTAGTGATGCAGAGTGTATCTCTGTAAGGGGATACAGTAATCATCATAGAGCATGACATGCAAAAAATTGTAAATACCATGTATTGTTTGAAGTCTGACACAAAGTATGCTGGTGAAAGTGACTTAGTCTTAGGCACTAACAAAAAATAATCAAGGTATTATCTGAGATTCAAAATAAACAACAAAAAAGGTTTAATGTCATATTGGGCGACAGTCGAGTATAAAAGTCATGTTTGGTTCAAGTAAAAGTAAGCTCAAGGGACAGTATGAACCACTCAAATACAGGAGATCTAGTCTTGATCTGGCCTGAACATAAGCCACACAAGAACTCAGAGCCTCCGGGCTTGGCTTTGGTCTTTCTTCCCTGCGGCTCAACTCAGACATTCTCATGATGCTGTGGATCTACAAGCTTCTTGCTGATCCCATGAACCTGGCCATGTTACTCAAGCTGTTTCACAGGGAGCACAAAGACAATATCACCCAGGGAAACTTTGAGTGCCACTCATCAACTTGCTTGTTAGCTAACGCAACAACTGCAGCTTGAGAACTATAAAGAATGCTGGGAGAGCATAAACAAATAAATGCAATTAAAACTGCCTGTGACGCTTCAAGCATGCATGCCCCACAATTTCAAACAGTAACTAGACGCGTCGCAATTCCGGGGAAATTGCAGAGTGTGGTTGCGCCGACGCCGGTCGCGGGTCGCGGCCGCCGGGACTCGAGGAATAGGCCGGGAGGAATAACGTCGGAGGCTGCGCCAATTACATTGTCACGTCTCTCATGAGATCGCTTGCGTTTCATTTTGAAAGGATCGATCCACCCCGAAATAATGTTTTTGCATCAAACGGTTACATTTTGCGCATTTGTGGCGCCCCCTATGGGTCAAAGTGGAAATGCTTTTGGGAATTTGTTGAGTAAACCACCCTCGACATGTGATTTGAATTTGGGATTGACCGGACGTTTCGTTCGTGATTTCTGGCATTTTTGGTAAAACGGGCCCCTCCCGCTAACTTTGGAAGCCATTTACGGACGAACGGTAAGGTCTATGAAAATGCCGTTTGGATATGTTTACCGCATGGGCTCAGAGATCATGTGTACCGATTTGTGCGAGATTTGGAAAAAAATTGTAGGAAAAGGAGCAAAAAGTGTGTTTTGAAGAAAATTCAAAATGGCGGAAAATCTATCCTGACGCAAATGGGCCTATATGGGGAGATGCGTAATGACCCAAGGAATTGATTGTGGGTTTAACATTGCAAATTACAACATGATGACTCATCATGTTGTAATTTGCAATGTTAAACCCAAAATCAATCCTCCAGTTCAAGGCAACACAGAAAGGGGGGAACTTTTTTCTTATTTCCACACAACTCCTTTATGCTATATTAATGACATAGTTAAATATTGAAAATGGGTGGATTTCCCCTTTAACTGCTTAAAGTCTACCTATGAGCTTTTCACAAATACACCTGGAAGAGCAAGTCTCTCCATTCACGGTTATTTCTCTGCAGAGAACTTGTTGATGCAGAGCAAGAGGAAACACTTCAACCAGTCTGTCATGCCAGCTCAACCTCAGCAACATTTAAGCCTGATTTATATTACGAAAACGGCAGAGCTGTGACACATTGTGTGCTTGTAGATCTGCTATTCAGTGTGCATACTTTTATTGCTAGTGTTGATGATTTCTTGTATGTTACTGTATTGTCTTCATGAATTGAATACACAGGTCCACAATGGAAACGAGCCATTAGGGCTTTTTGTGTTATCGTACCAGTGCATTATTTTGCAAACTGTTAATAAAGCATTCAATCAATCAATCAATCAATAACAACAGCAGGCATTGGGAGTTTGTAGCTGACCTTTGACAGAGTAAGAAGCCTTCAAGCCAGTGACACATATCACCACCCAAAAACAGGATGTCCATATAGTATTAGATGTGCTACAAGAGTTTGAGTGCTCTGTGTGGTGAGAAGAAACTGGGTTACAACTACAGGGGCACTCTGAAATAAAGAACAGACCACATGAGGACTTTTAAGTAATTCACTGTGTGCAGTTGTGTTATTAGCCAGGAAACTGTTCTGTTTTGTGGTGTGGTAGGAAGGCAACAAAAGATGAGGGATGCTGGCAGACACAACAAACAACTAAAGAGGATTGAACTGAAAAGGTGAACGTATAAACCGCTATAATATGAAACATAATGTACCTGGGAAACCAGCTAAAACAAGATCACACAATAACCTACATACACAATGCTTTTGTAAGATCATACGTTAGTGCAGGTCGATATGGCTTTAATATTATGATATTCATGGTCCAAAGGTCAATATTCATTAGACTATAGACCAATTATTTGTTTACTAACATTGAGCCTGGACGCACAGGTGATTGTTTCACGCAATCAATTCCCAACCTGTTTCGGGGTGCACTGGTTTCAGCACACCCCAACCCCCTCTTGTGTGTGTTGGCTAGTGAGACGCGTCCTAACGAGACCTGATATAATGGGTTTCGTTGCGCGCATACTGGCTGCACGCAGCCAGTATGACGTCGTCTGTTAAGGGGTCTATAGAGACATTTACAAAGTGGAAATCAGGGTAAATAGTATGAAACCTATTAGTCAACAAACAACATGGTGAATGTCATTTGTCAACATTTAGCTACCCTGAATTTCAAAGTTACAAGGTGGTCTTTATTGTTACGTCTTGTGTACCGGTCCGGTAGATAAGTATAATATTTATGTTAGCTTTGTTTGTTTGTTAAATAGAGTGCACACTAAAGGTGGCCATACACTACGAGATAATCGGGCTAAAAAACAACCCTCCCGAGTATCGGGGGGGCGTGTCTACCCCAGCCTAGATCGGGGGCGAATCTCGGGCATAAACATCGTCTAGTGTGAGGGTTGAAAGATCCAATCTGAACCCTCCCGAGTTGCTCACAAGACGATCGCGGCCACTCCGATCACGTTCAAAATAGTTTGATATTTCGAGTGAAAACCCCTCCCCTCGGGTGAACCCCCCCTCCCCCCTTTTTTTGTCATCATCAAAATCATTTTAAAAAATGTTTGATATTTATCTGGATCGCTACTGAACACCTGGCGCGGGTCGGATCGAGAGAAATACGGCCGCTGTTCCAACACCGCAGTGACACACACACACACACACACACACACACACACACACACACACACACACACACACACACACACACACACACACACACACACACACACACACACACTGGCGCGGGTCGGATCGAGAGAAATACGGCCGCTGTTCCAACACCGCAATGACACACACACACACACACACACACACACACACACACACACACACACACACACACACACACACACACACACACACACACACACACACACACACAGTTTATGTAGGATGGACAACCATGTGCAGCTGCGGTGGATCCATGTTTTATATTAAAATACATTATTTTGATAATGATTTTATTATTTTCATTTTAAAATATGGACTGACAGTCCTATAGGCTATTATTATATCTATAATGTCCATAGAGAATATATCCCCACCTGAAAGATGCTTATTAAACTTTATAACTTGCCTGGTACCATTCCATGCTTCATCTTGCCGTCTAAAATTATATTCCTTGGCTTGCAAACATCCAAAACGTGTGTAGCCGATGAAACACAACGGCTTTGCATTGATGACACCAGGTATAAGAAAGTCATGAGCGCACTGGCCAATACAAACTAATAGGCGAGTGCGCTCTGGTCTATGGCTCTGGTGCGCAATTTCCGAACGCACTGCTGCTGTCAAATGTGTCCATATTCATCTTTAAATGCCCTGTTTTCAGCACTGTCTGTCACATATCTTTTATACACTTTTATACTGTTTATACTTTTGGATAGTGTCATTTCTCTTGTTAACTAGCAGATTAATGTTTAGCGATCTCAAGCAGTCTGTCTCTCCATAAGTAGCAGCTGCAATCCATCCAGTAACGACCAATTTATACTTCGACGTACAACGGTCAGTGCATGGTGGGAAAAGTACTCAGATATTTTACCAAAGTAAAAGTATCAATACTGCAATATAGAAATACTCCGTTACAAATAAAAGTCCGGAATTCAAAATTTACTTGAGTAAAAGCACAAAAGTATTAGTATCAAAATGTACTTAAAGTACCAAAAGTAAAAGTACTGTTTGAAAATAGCAGATCTACAAGCTCACAATGTGTTGCGATGCCATGCATTGTGAGCTTGTAGATCTGCTATTTCTCAAATAGCCTATGTAGGCCTATAAAATAGGGCTAAAGTGGTTAATGTATGTTTTATAATATAATAATTGATAATAGCAAAGTATCTAGTAACTAAAGTTTTCAAATGATTGTAGTGGACTTGTAGTACACATTTTTTTACCGTTGGGGTGTAGAAGTAGGCCTAATACAATAGTACTGAAAATTGGCAATACTCCAGTAAAGTAAAAATACCTAAAAATTGTACTTAAGTACAGTACTTGAGTACATGTACTTTGTTACTTTACACCACTGACAACGGTGTTGCGCCCCGAATATATTCAATCTGCGCTGCCTGCAGTGTGAGCTTGTGGATTTGCAAAGCGATCCTGATGAATCATGCTTAACTAGAAAAAGTGCTCCTCGGAGCACAGGTCTCCGCCAGGTCAGGTACGTTATTCTGGCCTCCTGGTGGCGCTATAATAGGCCAATGTGAAAAGGGTGCCATTTATTCTTAGGTCTTTCACGGCAATCAGACACTGCATTCACGATTTGAGGCATTTTGTTCCAAAAATGTGTTTTGCTAAATTAGACCTGCTGGTGGCGCTATAACAGGCCAATGTGAAAAGGGTGGCATTTCTTCCTCGGCCTAGTGGAAATGTGTGTGTGAAATTTCACGGAAATCGCAAGCTGCATGCATAGTTTGAGGCATTTTGTTCAAAACGGACCAATCCTGCAAACTTTGGAAGCCAACCATAGGCAATCAGGATGGAATATGGGAAATCGGACAGATCCATGTTGATCACATGACTATAGAGATACTGTGTACCGATTTGCATGATATTTGGATAAAATCTGTAGGAGTATACATGTAAAAAAATGTGTTTAGCACAAATCGGCCTCCTGGTGGCGCTATAACAGGCCCATGTGAAAAAATTGGGGCAGAGGTTCTGAATTGGCATCCAGGGAGTGTGTGTGCACAGTTTCGGAGCGAACGGACGAACGGTGCCGGAGATTAGCTGGTAACACACAGACAGGACGGACACACACACACACACACACACGGACGGACGGACGGACGGACGGAAGGAGGGACGGAGGGTAAAACATACTCTCTCGCCATGTAGTCCAGTACCTGGCCTGTAGACCTGTTCGCAATTTGGTGTTGGGGGAATTTCTCACCTGAACTTTGTCAGTGGGTCCCTAGACATGAAAAATCATGGAGGTGCTTGTCCGCCAGAGTGGCACGAATGGCGCAAAATGGCCGCCATCGGCTATGATGAAAATCCAACTTTCTTGATTCTGAATGTATAAACAAATGTAATACCTCCATTTTGACTAATTAGGGTGTGTGGAATTCATATTTGATATTGTTATGACCTTTTTGGGTGATTTTGACCTTGAAAGGTCATGGTCAAGGTCATTTTGCTATTCCAAAGACATTGGCCATAACTTGGCCATTGTTAGGAGTAAAAACAGCTGCAACTAGAAAAAGTGCTCCTCGGAGCACAAGTCTCCGCCAGCAGACTTGTGTTGGGAATGTTGGGAATGTTCTAATTCTTATGTTCTAATTCTTACAAAACATTGTTACTGTGTCATAGTAACATGACACAAGTGTCCTATCCGTCTGTATAACTGTCCTATCCGTCCTGTCTATAAGTGTCCTATCCGTCCTGTCTGTATAAGTGTCCTATCCGTCCTGTCTGTATAAGTGTCCTATCCGTCCTGTCTGTATAAGTGTCCTATCCGTCCTGTCTATGTAAGTGTCCTATCCGTCCTGTCTGTGTAAGTGTCCTATCCGTCCTGTCTGTGTAAGTGTCCTATCCAATTGTTACAGTATCCGCCATTTCTCAGCCATTTCGTGATTATTCCTGTCTTACCTCACTTTGAAAGAGTCACAGACTCTTTCAAAGTGACACATGTATTTATAGGCTGCTATACGTCACTAGCCAATCAGATCACACTATTTCACCGTATTGTCACGTGTCACGTGAGGCTTGACCAATGTTAGCTTGTTTCACGGAAAGTGAAAACAATGTCTCCTGGCGGAGACAATAAGTCTATTGTATCGATCTGACATTTGGAATTCCTTTCTGATATTGTTTTGACCATTAAGGATCATCTTGTCATTGAAATATCAATATCAATGTCATTATTCAATAACTCGATTTGTTTCTTTAGTCACTTTTATTGTATTTCTTTCATAAGTATTTGTTTTATTTATAACAAAAGACATTACTCCTAGCAATGGCCAAGTTATGGCCAATGTCTTTGGAATAGCAAAATGACCTTGACCATGACCTTTCAAGGTCAAAATCACCCAAAAAGGTCATAACAATCTCAAAAATGAATTCCACACACCCCAATTAGTCAAAATGGAGGTATTACATTTGTTTATACATTCAGAAACAAAAAAGTTGGATTTTCATCATAGCCGATGGTGGCCATTTTTGATTTGGCCATTGCGCCATTCGTGCCACTCTGGCGAACAAGCACCTCTGGGATTTTTCATGTCTAGGGACCCACTGACAAAGTTCAGGTGAGAAATTCCCCCAACACCAAATTGCGAACAGGTCTACAGGCCAGGTACAGGACTAATGCCTTCGGCCTGGCGGAGACAATAATGTGACGTTGTAGCCTATGTCTGGCATTGGCAGAAGTGGTATATAATGAGAATAAAAGTAAAATCATTCAAATTATTGAATGATTATAATGAGGACGGTAGGCTTTGCTACATGGTCAGTCTTGGGGTGGACGGGGGGGGGCTCATTTATTATGCCACCTAATAGCTTACATTTGATTAATTCTCTGTGAGAGTATCACAATTGTGTGCCAAATATAAGACGTTCTGTATTGACTCTTGGAGTTCCAGTAGGCTACATTTGTTAACTATACATTTCCTTTCATTATGTTCTGGCCCGCCATCTAATGCTTTAGAAAAAAAACGTTCATGTTGGTGCACCCTTCGTAGTTCTTAAATCCATGAAAAAAAAGCATTATTTTTCGTCGCACAATGGTTTCGAGTGGTTATTAGCTGTAGAATACAACTCTAGACGTTTTCAATCTACGAGAGTTGTAGGGTTCACCCCCCCATGCCATGGATACAAGGACTTTCTGCACTATGCCCCGTAGACACTCCAAACATGTAAAAATTGAAAATAAAGGTGCTTACCCCCACACCGCAAATGTTAACTATCGCTACGGGGTAGTAGTTTAATGTAATAATCCATATCTTTCAATAAAGAGGTGTTTTAATGCCGTCTGTGGCCGATTCTGTCGGAAGTTCCCAATGGGCGGTAGTGACTCGCCCATCTGGTGAAACCCGGAATTACACTCAATGTAAACAGGAAGTAAACGAGGGTCAAAAAATGGCATTCGGCCACAGACGGCATTAAAACACTTCTTTATTGAAAGATATGGATTATTACATTAAACTACTACCCCGTAGCGAGAGTTAACATTTGGGGCGTGGGAATAAGCACCTTTATTTTCAATTTGTACATGTTTGGAGTGTCTACGGGGGGTGAACCCTACAACTCTCGTAGATTGAAAACGTCATAATCATAAATACGTCTACGAGAGTTGTATTCCACAGCTAATGCGATATATAAGACCACAAGTAGCCTACCGTGAATGAGACGCGTTGTGAGCTTGTAGATCTGCTCTGACGCGGTGCACTGTGTGTGTGTGTGTGTGTGTGTGTGTGTGTGTGTGTGTGTGTGTGTGTGTGTGTGTGTGTGTGTGTGTGTGTGTGTGTGTGTGTGTGTGTGTGTGTGTGTGTGTGTGTGTGTGTGTGCGCGCGTGCGCGCTGCGCTGCTCTGCTCAGGAGCGCAGCTGGCTGTCGGAGAAAAACACTGAAATGACATATGAAAATGTACGGATTGTAATGTGTAACTTTATTTAATATAAAAATAATATAGGCTACTGATATAATATCTTATATAATTATAATTATTAATAATTCATAATTATAATTTTTTTAATATAATTTTCTATGTATTATTGCTGTTCGGGCAAGCCCGAGAATCTGGATAGAATCTTGTAGTGTGAGACGTCCCCGATTTTTTTAATCGTGTAGTGTGTGCATGTTAAGATAATCTGATAAGAGAATCTTGAAAGATTATCTTGTAGTGTGTGATGATACCCGATTTAAAAATCGTTCATATTAAGATTATCTCGTAGTGTATTGCCACCTTAAGGAAACAAGTTATTGTTCAAAGTAGGATACCAGGTAGCCTTGGATCAAAATGGTCATCGGTCTTGTATCAAGGGAAGGCTATATATCAGGCAGAGATGCTCGTAGGCCTGCGTCCTGCGTCGCTGACGCACCATATTGCGAAAGGACGCATTCATGACAACTCTAGTGCGTCCATGGGACGCAGCTCCGATTAGCTCCGATAATATATAATATTTGTCAGCTGTGATCTACATGGACTCTCTCGGTTAGGCACCGTTGGTGGAGAAGTATAACTCTCCGGTTAGACACCGTTGTACTGGAGAAGTATAACTCGGTTAAACGGCGTTGTGTGGCAGAAGCAGCAGCACAGCCCCTCGCTGTTAGTCTACGCTACACACACAGAGAGAGAGAGAGAGACGGCATGAGGACCTGCTCTTAAACGTGTTAAAACGTCTTGGATAGACCACTGTCTGGAATAATAACTGATCATCATACATACAGGTCTACTACTAATCTCTGTTGCTGTTGTCATCTTAAATTGACCAGCCAAAGTAAAATCCCCGATTTTAGAGTGTTCTCCCACTTGCTTGGAGATCAGAGTGATGTATGTGGTGGATTAATGCATGTTGCCAATCAGCTGTGTAACATTAGCAGGTTAACGATGGCTCGTTGATCCTATGCATTTGACCCTGATTTGACCACAAAGGCAAACAAAAGCACTAATTAATGGCAGCTGTAAGTAACCGGTTGTCTATCGTCTGTGTCTTGTGTATGTTTAATAGGCAACTGGATGTTTTCTGTAGCTTAGAGATATCATAACAATTAATTCCCTGAAGAGGGTAGACCCTCTCCCTCATGCTAAACTTAAAGTGACTTATAAGGTTCCACTTCTCCTCAAAAAGACAACTTTATTTTCCTTTCTCAATGACAAGCCTAATAGTATTATTGCATGTTGACTATGTGCAATAACTGCAAGCCAATGTTCATAGGCATTGTCAGTATTTGTCTTCATTATTTCTTTATTTGCCAATACTTCCACTGTAAGCCAGTGTTTTCAGTCTACACAATAAATAGTAAAAATAAATTCTACATTCATAAATAATACAAAATAAAATAATAATAATGATTAAAAGGTTCTATGATTAAATGTATTCTATTGGTCAAAGGTATGTTAAATCCACCTGTTGCCCACTACTAGTATTTCTTACCATAAGGTGTGCTAATACTACAGAATCATATACATTTGAAAAAATATATTTATGATTTTTTAATATATGTATATATATCGGTATCGGTCTTGAAAAGCAGGAACGGGTCGCACTGATCTAGATCTGCTATTTTCACAATATGTATCTGTGGAACTGAATCAAACTAAATTAAGTGCCTCAACTCCTAATTCCTCAGGGTGGGGGGTCCCCAGTTAAAATATGATTATTTTGGGGGCTCGCTGCCTGAAAAGGTTGAGATCCACTGCATCAGGATATAATGTACACAGTCACACACGCATAGAAGATATGGAGATTGGAGATCAAAGAAAACGATAGGGGGGGGGACGTGTAATTGGGGACCCATAAAATGTCCCTGGGACCCATCTAAAAGACCACCCTTGCATCCCAGGACCCATTACATTGAAAACCTAGCAACATCACTGATCAGGTAATCAATAAAAAACAGCAACTGTCATCATGCTATCTAAATGCCATTCTTGGCATTGTGTGGATAAAGAAACGGTATTACATTATCCTATTAAAAGTAACCAACCCACATACTGTATATCTATCAAGACATAGGCAACAAAAGGAATGATGAGATATTACAGATGTATTAACATTCCTCTGAATACACAACTCAACCGTACATTTATGAAATTGGACTTCTGAATAACAGGATTAATGAGAACTAGTCCCTAATGTCGCTATATTGGGGACATGGCTTGGTGAATTATTATTACCTCTTTTCATGGTACAACGAAAATGAGAAAATCTTCGATGTATCGACAGATAGGCAATCTGTCATAATAATCAATATATTCCCCCACCCCCAGCCTTAGATACAACCAGCATACAGGGATGTATGAATATTAACCATGGATCACACGACGGTCATCTTTCACGACAGACATGGATGCACTTCAACCTGGTGTTTGGACTTTCTCCCTTTTTGGCCCGTACATCTACATTAACGTTCAGATTTCAAATATAAAGTGCTTACCCCAAGGCCACGGATGTTACAATACTTTCCCGGCCCTCCGAAGTACCAGTTTCTTCCGTAATGTTCAATAAAAAAGCATTTTAATCCGAACTATGGACATTTTCTGCGTATTTTCACTACGCTTTCAACTACGCGACCCTATCGGTAGGGAGGTGTAATTGCCCTCTGATACTTTATAACTCCATGCAAATAAGGCCACAGATGGGATTAAAAGGCTTTTTATTGAACAATACGGAGGATTTGGGTACTTCTGAGGACCCGTACATAATTGTAACATCTGTGGCCATGGGGTAAGCACTTTATATTTTAAATCTGAACGTTTATGTAGATGTACCGACCAAAAAGGAAGAAGGTGCACACACTATGTTGAAGTTCATCCATGACTGTCACGACATGTTGGTCATGTTTCAGAGCTATGTGAATATGTGATGAACATTAAATCGACAATAATATTATGTCATGATACGACATGTATTAACCGTTATCTATTGAAATGTGAAGAATGCCTTATTAGCCAGGTGGTTTACATTACAGCTAACAGCTAATATACCGTTGACTTAATCATTCTTACCTCCAGCTAGTTTGGGGATTTTGCCCACTTTATTGGTGACTTCTGCAGTGAGAGTCGAGAAGTCCTGCTCGTAGGTTTGGAAGTCTGAAGACATTTTTAATGCGGACGTTTTGATTTAAACAGGTGGTTTGATGCGATAAACTGCTGCGTGACAGTTTGTTTGGAATTAATAATGACAACAAACAGCTCGGATGGAGTCACTTCCGGGTTCGGTGATGCCAGATTGTGTGAGAGAAACAAGCAACCAGGTCTAGGAAAACAAGCGCAAAAGAAGCGACTAGGCGGCCATATATTTCCTCTGAGGTGGAAAGGCTGGTGAATGTGATGCGAGGTTATGATGCCACATGAGCACTTTAAACTTGATGTACATCGGCTATTTGAAAATAATATAAATGAATATAATAAAATAAATATTTTCAGTCCGCAGACAAATGCATATTAATTTGTGGGTCCTTGACATTAACATGTTTGAGAAACACTGTTATAAAAAACATTAGTAAACTAGCCCAAATAAGCAAGTACACTTTAGAAACGAGCCCCAAAAAAAAACGCAACCCGCAATATTTACTAGCAACTTTAGAGAAAAACTAAGCCCAAAGTCGCTCATAATAAGCGGACATGGCAACGCTGGTTGTGTTACAGTCAACCTTCCTCGGCGAGGAAATTAGGCTTTATATTCAGGGAACATCATCACATGAATCGTCTTTTATTCTCTCTCTCTCTCTCTCTCTCTTTTTTGTTCTCTAAAACCACATCCAAAAGCAAATGCATTGGAAAATATGAAAGCAAACAAAATAATGCAAATAATGCAATGACTTAGTGGTACATAAATATAATAACATACATTAAACATTAAATACAAATATACCGACTATACATTGATAAAAAATATACCTGATAACACTATAGCCTACATTTATTAAAAATATATCTGGTAAACCTGCATTGATGAAAACATATATATACCTGGTAACACTATACATTGTTTAAAAATATACCCGGTAACCCGGTAATCTGGTACGTCTTTTCCATCAGACGTGAGGCAGTCAAGCATCTATTTGCAACTGAAATACAGCCATTTACAGTTTCTGATTAGCTAATGTCCACAACACCTGAAATTTACCATTGACATTCACCAGCCTTTGGAATTGTTGATACTGTAACTCAAATTCTCATTTGGAATCCCTCTGCCTTAAGCAAATAAAGTGTTCAACTTTTGTTTATTAAACAATAATACTAATAATGATGGCACAGTATGGCAATACACTAGCTTTTGTTACATTAGAATGCAAAATGAGTCTACATTAGGATATGATGTTTGGACAAATTCTGTTATAATTTAATTCATTGTTAATGTTACAGTATTTATTATTTAACTAACTGCTTGCTCTGAGCCGAGCCCTCTAAGTTCCTCTGTCTCTAATGGCCATCAGACAGTACAGTATATGTCCTGTTTATGGGGTCACAGAGGTCATGGCAGGTAAAGGATATGCAACCAAATAGTAAACATTACATAATGGGCTAAACTTTACTCCCTAGCTGTCTACCTAGCTGTCCTGAATTATGTTATGCATGTCTTAAACTACATGTCTTAATCCAGGTAGCTTACTTCAAGGTTACTTTATTGTGTCTCCCTTGGGAGAAATTTGTCTTATAATTCACTAGTGTTGCAACTTGCAGGTAAAGCATTCAATGAGCCTCAATGAGACCCAACACAACCCTGGATCACAGTGCAAGAGGATGGAACAGTCCTTATGGCTCATTGCACCTGTAAGGCAAGTTTAGGAGAGGTGCGCTTTCATGCAGCAGCTTTAATGTATGCTGTGTTGGCTGCTATATTGATAAAAGATGAGCAGGCTTGCACCCAGATGCCCTGTGCATGGAGTCAGCCCAGCATGGAGTCTGTCCGAGGTGTCCCATATGCAGAGATCTGCAACATTTTCAGTCACAAACAAGAGCCCTGTCATGTTCAAGGCCTTAGATGCAACTCATTGTGAGCTTGTAGATCTGCTATTTTCAAAAGACCTTTTACTTTCTTTTAATTTTCAACATAATAAACATTACCATACTATTGAAGAGTCAGACCAACAATTCTCAAGGTTCAAACTGACCATTTTATTACATTAAATGGATATTTACATCATTTATAGATATTTACCAAATGTACATGGATATGAGACCTTTGCTATTTACATATATACATACTTGATGGTACACAGAACATTAACACAATTTATGTTACATTTGTTTTTGCACAACAAACAAATATGCACAACAAACAAATATGTACAACAAACGAATATGCACAACAAACAAATATGTACATGACAAGTAGACAGACAAACAGTAGACAAACGTTTGACAAAACTGTTTCGACCAATGGGCTCGACTTGCGAGCTTGCGCGCAGGGTTGCGCTCAGAGGTGTCACCTCCATGACGCAAAACGTGTCACAGAGGCCCCAAATAGCATGTCACATTTCCCAATCCGGAAGAAGGAGTGAAAAGGGAGTATGCGCTGGGTGAGCAACTCCATACAAGTGGACGGGCGGGGATTTCCTGTGCCCTCTCTATTATTTTTAACTCTATGGTTCTCGAGCAGGGGAGCAGCCAGGCTCCTCACAGTGGAGGACTGCAGCTCAGACAGGCGAGTGACGTTCATCAGCTTGCTCCCTGCATACTTCATTCTGACGGCCTAGTGAAGGAGAGGGAAAACTAGCATTAGTATTCATCTATTTAGGCATCCTTATCTCACTCCATTATATTATACTAACCTAGTGGAGAGGAAACATATTAGTTTTCACTATTCATCTATGCAAACATCCCTATCTTACTCCATTATACTGTACTACAATTTACAATTACAATTTAGGCATTAAGCAGACGCTCTTCATCCAGAGCAATTTACAGTAAGCAATTAAGCCAGGTAAACACATACATCACATGCAGAGAGACAGTGTAGTGTCTCTCTGCATGTGAGACACCTACACTACTCTCTGTAGTGTAGGTAATCTAGGATCAAGACAGGATAGGTAAACTAAGAAGCTAGCATCAGTCTAAACAATAATATGATATAAATGATCTGTACATTGAAACTATAGGATGCAAGGTAAACAAATGAACCTAGCATCTGTGTAAATAACATGCTATCTAACCTCCATTTATACTAGTGGAGAGGGAATCTTAGCATGAGTATTCATCTATTCAAACATCCACATCTTACTCCATCAACATCCAAATGCCTTCGTTTGCCAACTCACCTGGAACTTTGTTTTCCCCTCGTTGACGTTAACGACATTCTTACTGATGTGCTGCATTATGGGCTTCAGGTGAGCCTCGTCGTATGAGGTGTAATGCTGCTCTGTAGGAGTCTGCAACACATGAAATACAATAATTAGGATCATCATATGTGGTGCGATACTGCTCTGTAGGAAACTAGAATCAAAAGACAAAATGTCAAGCTAACCATCTGTACTAATAAGCCAACATATACATTGATTCTATTGAACTCACCCATGGCAGGCCACCCAGCAGCAGCTGAGAGAGGCACAGTGAAGCAGCAGCAATCTCAGAGGGCCGGTAGTGAACCATGTCGTAGTCAAGGAGTGTCAACTCCATCAGATACTTGGCCAGCATGTGTCTCTCCACGGTACACTAGAACAAAGAAACAACACTATTAAAAAGTCTGCTTGCATATACAATTCAAAATACTCTGCTACATGCTTTATTTTAACCACAATTTGACCAGTCACCACTTATGTTCATTTAGACTATGTTCACACCGTCAGCCCAAATCTGATAATTGTCCTAACCAGATTGGAAATCAGAGTTGTTTCATCAAGTCTGAACAGCATAAACCCTCATGGAAATAAAAATGTCCAAATTTTTTGGGGGGTGGATTGAAATATTCAAATCTGTGTGTTTTAGTCTGAACACTGACACTGCGAACGACCATGGCGCTCGTGGGAAATAGACGATCCACAAGCTTACATGTCAAATTGTGCTATTTTCTACACAAATCCAAACCAACCACATGCAAATAACGTTATAACGTTAACGGGGATAAGTGTTGACAGTCAGTCCTAAAGATCAGATGCAGTCTGGACAAAGCCTTGGGGCAGAGGGTCAATTCTGATCACTACACCTTGTATGTTAGTGAACCATGTGAACAGTGACTCACGCTTGCAGCCTTGGATGCTCTCCTGAGGAAGTGCAAGGGCAGCGGGTACCCCAGCTCAAAGTTGAGGGACCTCAGCACCACCCGCTCCATCTGTTTGATCTGAGTGGTTGTGAAGGTGTTGTCTGTGATGTGGGCAAAGTCTTGGATCCCTGGGGCATACATCTCCTCATACTTTGAGGCCAGCAGCATGGCAACGACACCAACAAGCTGGAGCTTCTTTGGTGAAACTGACCGAACCTGTAATACATCACAACAGCTCATTAAAAAAAGAAAGGGAAAAGAAAAGAATGAAAGACAAGAGCAGATCAAATGGCAAAAAGATGTGTAAGTTGCCCTTACTTGCAGAAAACGATCCAAGATGGCAACTGTGAGATAGAGTGTCTCCTGCCGCAGCTGGAAACTGGAATGAACCTGGATCAGCCAGTTGATTAGGACAGCTCGCATGTGTGCCGTTGTGCTGTCGCAGCCCTTCAAGTACCCGGGTCGCACAGCCTGCTTTACCTGTACAAACACAATACTTCATTACATTGCTGCAAGACACCAGGTCACAATTATTACATAATCGCACGATTGCAATTATTTTGCATTATCGTCATAATCAGTTTCATGTTCATACGTACATACATGTTCAAAAATAGTGTAAATACCTGTAGGTCTACAAGCTCACTATGTGTCGCACCGCATTCTAAGCTTGTAGATAGTCTATTTCGACCATTTTTTTAATTTCTTTTTACACATTTTCAGTATGAAATTATGAAATATGGCCTATTATGGCCATAGCACATTTATTTAAATTATTTGGAGAGGTCCTTGTCAGTCATTGCTTTGCATATTTAAATCATTTGTCAAATCTGCCCAGCGCAATTTTTGTTTACAAAGCCTAAAAGCCAAATAGAAATGTAATTTTTATGTTCCAATGTTCAATGGAAAAACACAACTAAACCGTTAATCGCCATTATTTGTATGACAATTAATCGTCAAGTAAAAAGTCATGATTGTATGACAACAGTAGGCACTTCATGCAGTAAAAAAACATGCCTCTGGCGTCACGTACCTCTAGATCCATTAGATGTGCATATATGTCTTTCACATATTCAGAACATAGGTGGGTCATCTGTGAGTCTCCTGCATCAATGTCCTCTACTGTGAGTGGATCAGGAAAGGCCAGCCAGAACAGCTCCTCTTCCTCCTTCATGGAAACATCAGCAGCTTGTTCTGGACCAGTGGAGGGAGACACTTGAGGAGGTGCCTCAACTGTGGCAGCTCCAGTCCTCTGAGAAGGAGAAAAAAATGTAATACATTCAAAACACATTCTTCTTTGAAGTTAAACTGTAGGTAATTTGTTTCTTGTATATAGTTAAAATCACTGGTTCTGAACATCAGGTCCAGAGACCACCAGGGGTCCAAATGGACCCTTACAGATCTGTAACTCTGAGTGTATAGCGTCACTGTCGGGTGGAAACCTTGTATGTCCATAACGGTTACTTTTGAGGAAATGGAAAAAAATAACCAATTCCAATGGATCCAATGTAGTTATTATTTAGTCACAAACTCTTAATACTTGTCATTGGTTCAATATTTATAAACTTGATTTTAGTTTTAGGGTTACGTTTTGTTTTTATAAAGAATTAAGGTTTTTCAGAAGGTTAGGATTTAGAGGCCGTTTTTTTTAAAAACAAAATCAGCCTCAGGTCTAAATGGGTTTCACTATCTTCCAAATGAGCAAATCTACAAGCTCTACAACACGTCGTGACTAGTCGAGTCACGGCTCCTTTTGCATGACACGACAACCAGGGCGCATTCATTTATATAAAAAATTGAAATATGGAAAGCGTTTCCACCCGACAGCGATGATATGCAGTGCTACAGTGCAGACTAGCAAAAACTTACTCGGGATTCCAGGATGGATGCTCTCCACACCTTCCTGTCCAGCATCAGGCGCTCTGCAGTGTTGTTAGCTCTGCTGTCACGCTGCAGTGTGTCTACATAGGTGGTGCGCCTCTCTCCCCTCCTAGCTGTGCCTTGTGTCAGCTTGTTGGTCATCAGTTTCAGGTGCCTGGTACAGTGCCCAGCCAGCCTCATCATTCTCTCCCTGACCTTGTCCGCAACTCTCGGGAGGTCCACGTTTCTGATGTGGTCCATGTCCACGCATGGTAGGCCTACATCAGGGATGATCCTCTGTAGCATTCTGGTGTAGACGACATCCAGGGCCTTGTCCTGTTGTACTGTCTTGAACTGAGTGTACAAAGGGAACCTTAAATTAGAGGTATGCAACTCAACTAAAACAACTAAATGTAAACAATGTCATTTGTTTAAATTAACAGTCAGTTTAAATTAACAAAGGGATTTTTCAGTGTAGGGGTCTGAAAAAAATATATCAAATTTGAGGTCTGTGAAATTGTAAATGTTGAGAATCAGGGGTTTAAATATTACCTTGATGTTAGAAGCCTTGTTGGCAAAGTTGGACAGGTCTCCAAGAGCAGCTCTCTTTGGACCAGCTAGGTGTGTCTTACCCATGTGTGCTGGGTTCTCCACGTTCATCCACTGTTCAGGAAACATTCAAAACCAGAAAAAAACCGTTAGTTAAAAAGTTAGTTAAAAAGCAACGTTCAAACTGCACTTTACGTTTAGAAGGTTCAAAACATAAAGCATTTGAACAACCAGCAAACAGCAACCAAAACAGATATTCAAGCTGACAACGCGTCCGTTATAAGCTTGGAAGATCAGTTCGGCGAGCGACACCAACACCACAATGTTAACGTTTAGCCTAACGGGAGAATAACAAGCTTAACTTTAGTTATTTTTTCATAATTATTGTACTCAACATAATGCTGAACTCCAAATCAGAAACAATAACCGTTACAAAAACCCATGAGTTAAAAATGCACTTTTAGAGGTAAAAAAAATGCACAAAATAGCAAAAGACTCAATCTCAATTCATGTCGCTTGCCGACCAGAACAGACATTAAAAACAACGTGTTTAGTTAAAAAGCAACGTTAAACTGTACGTTACGTTTCAAAACACACTTCACCAACGTTCACAACATTCAAAATTCACTCAACAACCAACGTTTAAAAGCCGTTGAACAACCAACAACATGAGCAAACAGCAACCAAAACAGATACTCAAGCTTACAAAGCGTCCGTTATAAACTGGGAAGATCAGTTCGGCAAGCGACACCAACACCATAATGTTAAAGTTTAGCCTAACGGAAGAATTGTACTCACCATAACGCTGAACTCCACCGAAAAGACGATAAAACCGTTAAATTCTGAATACAACTAACAATAAATGTCAAACTCCACCGAAGAAGACGATAAAATAGTTCAATTCTGAACGCAACCGA
The DNA here is from genome assembly GCF_963454915.1 of Gymnoscopelus microlampas. Classification (NCBI taxonomy): domain Eukaryota; kingdom Metazoa; phylum Chordata; class Actinopteri; order Myctophiformes; family Myctophidae; genus Gymnoscopelus; species Gymnoscopelus microlampas. The sequence goes on from NC_139951.1 coordinate 15,672,057, forward strand.
CAATAAATCTCTGTTGATGTCTTTAGTCTTCAGTCATCTACCGCAGTAGTGAGTCAGATGCTCTTCGTTGGATTAACAAACACTGACTGATTCACTTTCTCTGCTGTTTCCTACCTAACGTCCACAGACCGCGCGCGCCTCCTCTGATTGGCCGGCTGCCAGCAGAACGCACGCCGCTCATTGGTTGAAGGAATGCACATCGCGTTGTTCGAATGTGCATACGGTGTAGTGGGGAAAATAGCCGATCTACAAGCTCACAAAGCCCCGCGTCAGAGTGACGTCGTGAGTTTGCAGATCAGCTACTTTCCCGCACACCGCGAAACCGTGGCATTTTAGAGGTTTTAACTTTATTTAACAATGTTATTGACACAATACAGTAGGTTTAAACGTCAAAAATAAAATCCAAACAAGAATGTATATTATATTAAATGTATATATTGCGTGCAAACAATATATACGTTTTTGTCAACTTTATGATTAAAGAAGATCAAAATGATATAATGATAATATTAAATGCAGTTTAATATGTCCACAAATTCCTCTTCAAAGGCTACATCGAGTCTAAACACGTACAGATTTCCAGTGGTGGAAACTAAAGTAACTAAGTACATTTACTCGATTACTGTACTTAAGTACAATTTCAGTACAAGTATTTTTTACTTTACTGCAGTACTTCCAATTTTCAATACTTTTACTTCTACTCCACTACCTCTCAGATCCAAATATTGTACTTTTACTCTATTTATTTTGATTTGAAAATTTGATTTGATTTTTTTTTTAAATAGACGATCTTTCGTCATTAAAGTAACACATTGGAAAAAAATATCGATCATTATTAGATCGCATTAAGAAACAGGAAGTGTAGGAGACAGACGAGATTCGATAGGGACACAATTTGGGTGTCCCTATCGAATCTCGTCACACCCAAATTGTGTCCCTATCGAATCTCGTTTGTTGTTATAGTTGTCGAGACCTTCAGTAAAGGTCAGTAAAACACTTTAAACTTCACAGAAAACATGTTTCCTCACCTCAGGAATAAAAGCCTTATTTAATATTACTTACGCATTACATTTTATTCCAGCCCGTCGCTGACATAATGTAAACTACTTATACTCTTATTCCACTACATTTATTTGAACACTTTAATTAGTTACTTTGCAGATTTTGATTATTACTACAAAACATACATTAACCACTTCAGCCCTATTTACTTTGGCTGTTTGAAAATAGCTGATCTACAAGCTCACAACGCGTTGACGTGTTGTGAGCTTGTAGATCTGCTATTTTCCAAGGTTTTCAATACATTCTAAAAACTTATGAAATGGGACATTCTGCGTCGGCTAGTAGGCTACCTTTGGTACTTTAAGTACATTTTGACACCAATACTTTTGTACTTTTACTCAAGTAAATTTTAAATTCTTGTAATTGTAAGTATTTCTACATTGCAGTATTGATACTTTTACTTAAGTAAAACATTTGAGTACTTTTTCCACCACTGCCTTAGTCTCTCTAATTATGGAGGAAGAGACACAGGCAGCACTCAACTCAGTGAATAATAATTCACAGATAACCAGTTAACAGAGACCAGTTTGAATAATTAATCTGAAGATATTATTAACAACTTCACACCTGCTGTTGGTCTCACTTATAGTGGCGCTTTTAGATAATAGAGACTTGTGTACAACTATGGACACTGAATAAGCAGGCTATAGGCGTTTATGTACTTTATTTCTCTATCACACACACACACACACACACACACACACACAGAACATTGTAGGTATTTCTGTCAAACTGAAATATGAGATACATGCCGAATGCAGAGAATGATAAGACAAAGATTAAACCATTTAGAGGAAGTTAAGAAGACAGGCTGCAAAAAGACTACAATCACTTTTTAAATTTAGAAGTGTTTTTATTTGCTAGGTTTAGGAACTGTACATGTGACCCCTTCTTGAAAATACTGCTCATGGGCTGAGAAAGTTACTAAGAAGGGTGGGGTTTTAAATAGGGAGAAGAGAAAGGGAGCGTAAGAGAGAAAAGGTGAAGGGGGCTGAGGGAATGAGGGCAATGGAGGGGGTGGGAGGGGTGAAATAAATTGGGAGATAAATAAGGTTGAGAGAGGGAGACAAAGGGAAGGACAGAAAGTTAAGAGAGGATACGAGGACAATTCCTGGAGCACCCACCAGCAACAACACCAACAGTACATGCTGGGTCCTGACCTCCATTTAAAACCACACAAGCCCTAGCGTGCCTTTTCTGGGTGTGTCATAATAGGCAAACATTCGGCAAAAATAGCAAATCTAACAAGCTCACAATGTGTCCCGTTATAAGCTTGAAGATTGGCTATTTTCTGTGAAGAGATTTGGTGTAGAGGGACAAAGGTATAGAGCCCTGGGGGACACTAGTCAACGATGTATACAGGGGTTTAAGTGGTTAAGGAAAAATGTATTCCAATAAATACATTACTGCTGTATTCCTGAATGGGTTTTCAGCTGGCACGGTTCAGACCAGGTTTGGGGTCTCGCATCTGACGTTCAGTTTGAATTGACATGTACAGGTTCAATTCACTTAAAAAAAACAAGATTAATTCTTAATAAATATAGTGTGAGATTATAGTATACACAGCTTGGACAACTGACCACCAAGGGGTACATCTAAAAACGAACACGACTGACTGTTACCTACTGTTGCCAAGACATTACAGATTTTTGCCTATTTAACTACTTGCAACCTGGCGTCCGTATTTTGGGCATGTCATTATTGTCAAACATTAAAAATAATAGCTAAAATAGCATATCTACAAGCTGGCAATGCGTTGAGCTTGTATCTTCATCATCATCTTCATCATCATCATCATCATCCTCATCCTAGCTCATCTGTTCCAGTTGTGACATCTCACATACGTGGAGATGTTTACCTGTTCCTCGTGTACTCGTTTTTGTATTGTTCTTAATGAATTCATCTTGTTGTTGTTTTGTTTGACTAAGTCTACAACCATTCCAGAGAGAGCCATAGAACACAAAACAAAACAAAACGCCCACAGTCCACTGGACGAACATATCGCTAGCCTCCAGACCATATTTATACGTAGTTGCGCGCCAGTGTTGCGTACCGAAAACAGCCGATCTACAAGTTTGCAGATCTGCTATTTTCAATGCGCAACACAGTGCGCAACCAAGTATAAAGCAGGCAGTAGGTGTTGCACGCTGTGCATGCAGGACGCTGGCAGGGCTCGTTTGACACGTTTCCTTCAATGATTCCAATCGACCTGTTGAGTTTTTTTGTGTTTAACTGGCTCTGGAGGAGACAGCATAGGAGACAAGCATTTTTTCTGGATACAGAACAACGAGACGACAAAATAAACAGAGATAAAAAAACGACAGCTAAATATCGAGCTAATGTGGACGCAGCCAGACATACGCTGAGGAAGAGTTTATAAATGAATGTCTGTGTGATGGAGGAGAGGCGAGCAGAATGAAGGAGATGCAGAGAGAGAGAGAGAGAGAGAGAGAGAGAGGTGGTATACCTAGGTTTAGTCTTTCAGGTGTACTGTCCTGTCTGTTCATCCATACATCCATGCATGTGTCCCTGTCCAATCCATCCATTGATCAATGATCCATCAGTCCATTACTTGATCGATCTGGGATCTGTCCGTCGATCCATCCATCCATCCATCGGTCCTTCCACCTCTCTCTTTGATTGGCTGAGTCTCTCCACCGTCGGGCTCCTCCCCTTTCCCCATCCTCCATCCAGATTGCCTGTGGCTGAATCTCCTGGACCCGCCCGTCCAGTCTGATTGGATCGCAGGCCAGTGCGTGTGGCCCTGGGCGATCAACTTGAGGCGCGCTTGGTCGATGACGTCCAGCAGGTTCTTGGCATCGACAGCGAGAGCGTGAGCTGCCGTCAACATCTGTTTCTTATAGTCCTGTTGTAAGCTGAGGAGAACACAAAACATATCTTAATGAACAAATAGTATTTGTCATTACATTTTCGGATTTCTTTTTGGCATTTTGTTATGCCTTTTTTTTTTTTTTTTTTTTTTTTAGTAGCCAGTCATTGTTTTCCCCCTTTTTCTCCCCAATCTAGTCGTTATGCTAATTAATTCCTCCCCACACACATTTCTGTATTGTCACTGCTGTCATATCCTACTGACTCATCTGCCAGTGAGGAGCCCCCACCAGGAGGACGTAGAGCCTTCGTCCTACTCCTCCCGCCCAACACTCCCTGCTGACAAGTGCCGCCCCAGCCCGTAGGAGTACGCGCAATGACCATTAACACCCTCCCTGCCCGGCTTCCCTCCCCCGAACATGGGCCAATTGTGTTTGTGTAGACGCTCGACAAAGTCGGATGCACCACGGTGGATTCGAACCCACAACCTCCGTGGTGGTGGGCAGTGACTTCACCACTGCGCCACCCGATCGCTTTTGCATTATGCCTGTTTTAGATAGGTCAGTGTAGATAGTCAGGAAACGAAGGCCAGAGGGAGAGACATCCGAGAAAAGACAGGTCGGATTTGAACCCCGGTTCTCCCACTCACAAGGATGGCTGAGCCAATGTCATTGCATTTTTAATCAATCCATGAATTACCCACATTATAAACGACCAATATCAAAGTAGTACAAAATAAAAACTAGAACCCCCACCCCCCTTAGAAAATGGGTGTTTGTGTACCTACCTTGTCATGACATACTGCTGGGAAAGTTTCATCTTCCCTATGAACTCTGCCAGGTCTGAATTCAACAACTTCTGAGCCATCTCAATCTATTTCAACAAAGAAGAAAAAAGTCACTAAAGCCATATATAAAAGGCCTTGAGTAGAACATGTAAACCTGTGATTTAACAATTTATTAACCACTCGAACCCTAGCGTCCATATTCTGGGCATCTTGTTACGAGGCGATGCGTTGTGAGCTTGTACATTGGCTGGTTTCGGCCAAAAGATTTGATCCCTGGGGGACCCTTGTCAACGAAGTGTAAAGGGTATAAGCTAGTATTTCTGGGTTGCACTCATCAGCCCTGTCAGATATGCTTTTAGACAGTCAAATCCTCAGTGTTGTATCCATTTGTAACTCCAAGACTGTACAAATGTAACAACATGGACCCGTAAGGTTCTATTTGTACACTCGCAGATTTAATTTAACACAGGATTTTACTCTGTAGGCGCACCTAAGTCAGTTGTAGAATGGACTACTAAATCCCTTATCTGTTCCAGTTACATGTGGGATGCGTATGTGTGAAGAAGACAGAAAGAGAGTAGCAAAAGAACACAGGAAGACAGCGAGTGTGTCTTGCGTTTACCTCTCTGTGTGTGCTGGCTGGTAGCACCGGAATCGTCTCATCCACTGTCGCTAGCAGAGTCCTCAGTGCTAGGCCCACCTCCTACGCACGCACGCACGCACGCACGCACGCACACACACACATACTATACTTGTGAGGACCTCAACCTTTTAGGACGGCATTGAAAAATAGCTGAAAGTAACTTAACCACCAAAATAGCCGATCTACAAAGCTCACAACGCGCGCTGCGACGCGTTTTTATCTTGTTGATCGGCTATCACCTCACAATTAAGCATAAAACAGGGAAAACTCTTAATAACCCCAACCCCTAAACTTAACCTCTAAATGCCCAATCTTAACCCTAACCCCAACCTAAATCTTTCCCTAATTGTAAGGCTAAATCTAAAATATTTTTAAAACAATATAAAACAACCATTTCTCATGTGAGGACCACGAAAATGGTCCAGGGGGGTCCCCAGCAAAAGTAGTTAACATAGCATCACAATCATTTGAACCACTTTATCCATTTATACGTTGGCTATTCAAAAATAGCAGATCTACAAGCTCACAGCTGCTTGTACATGTGCTATTTTTGAAAGATTTTGAATCATTTTGAATTTAAATCTTCTCTTCTGGGGGTCCCTGGCTGGCACAAAACATTTTCAGATGGGGGTGTCTGTGGCCAAGTACAAATCAATTTGGGGGTCCTTGACATGAAAAAGTTTTAGAACCACTGCACTAGGAATCAGCTTCTTCTTCTAAACATGTATGTGACTCTGGATATGTGTGTCAGCTGAATGACTACAAATGTTTTAAAAGGTGAACTGCATCTATCATTTGAGTCTTACCTTCACCATAGGGACGTACTCCTCTGGGGCCGCAGGCTGAATCCTACTGGACATCTCGATCACGGCTTTGACCAATCCCGTTACGTTCTCATACACTTTGTCGTTCGAGCGATCCAGATTGGCTGTGGGGGGCGGGCGGGCTGATCTCCTGGGGCGGGAGCTGGACGGACCAATGAGGAATGCAAGGACAGTAAGAAAGGTAAAGAATAAAACATCTGCCCTGCACATTTCTTCATAGTCGAATATGTGACTGTAGTTACACAGACTCTCCACCAGGTGGCAGTTGTAACATCACTAAATGAGGCACCAGGAGAGGAAACCCACACAAACATCCACATTCACTCAATCTCATTGTTAAGTCATGAATGAATGTTGAATTCATGTTGAGTTTTATATAAAAAAAAATACACAACCTTGTAAAGCCGGCCCCTGAGTGACCTTTCCATGGCATGCCGGCGTTGCAGAAACAGAGGTGTAACATGTAGCACTACAGCGTCAGCATCTAAGCTGTTTAAAATGACAGCTACTTTTGTTGGTAGATTATATGCATTTATAACTATATTGCCTATGCATTTATTTCACAAAATACTGGCAAAAAATGGGCAGACGGCGTGGCAGAACACAGTCACAACATGTCTCAAAGTGACGCGTTGTGAGCTTGTCGATCTGCTATTTTCAAAGGATATTTATACATTTTATACATTTGAAAACTTGTGAAATGGGACCTTCTGCATAATGAGTACTTTTACTTTTGGTACTTTAAGTACATTTTGATGCCAATACTTTTGTACTTTTACTCAAGTACATTTTGAATACTGAATACTTGAATACTTGTATTTGTAATAGACTATTTCTACGATAGGGTATGGATACTTTTACTTAAACATTTAATACTTCTTTCATCACTGCTTAAATGTGGCACAACAATGCCCCCCCTATTCCATGGCAATACGAATTGGAAGGATGGCGCAACATTCCTACCTTGAACAGGCTGTACAGGTGTAAAAATGGGCAAGTGCTTCTCTGTACGTTTCTAGAATGAACAACTAGTACAATTGGATTGTTAATATGTTAGTCAGTCCATGATGTAACCATAGACATACTAAAACTCCAATAAAAATGTAAAGACTTAAAATTATCCCAGTTTAAACTATGTTAGATTAGTCCTAAATGTACACAGCATTGATGACTTCTAGACTAATCCAAGTGAATTCATAGTTGTTCCTTCAATGATCTTGGACAGTTAGATCTCGTGGTCAAGTTTAAGTAAAGAATCCAAATACTATAGAAACAACACTGTCAAGACTAACTTTTAAAATCATTTTAGTGAATTTCAGTTTTTTCAGGAATTTAATTTGACTCACTGACCCACCAGGAAAGCTCAAAGCAAAGACTGTCTTTGTCAACAAAGACAAACTAATGCCTTTGCCATTAAGAGTTAATTTTGTACATGTTTGCAGCTGCTCTAGCTAATAGGATCAGAGGAAGGAAATAATATGAATCCTGTTTATGGGCGGATGATAATCCTCACCCACTACTATGGTGACAGACAGACTTACAGTTTGCTACTGTATTATGTCTACAGTATGTTAAATGGATACCTTGACGTAATGACTATTTAAGTTGGTTATTTGTCCTAAGTCACAAGCACCCGAAAATTACTGGCATGATTAACTGACAGCAATGGTACTGTAACTATTTCTTTACACAAAACACATTAAAAAAGTCATACCAAAGCTTTTTTTCTGCGAGAAAAAGACAAAAATCCAGTGCTACGTCAAAGTATCCCTTTACAACTTTAGCGGACGTAACTAGTGACTACCTACTAAGTACTAACTTCTACAACGATAACACATACACACACAGATAGGCTTACCCTCCGCGGCTATTAGGGGGGTGGGATGGGGGGGTGGAGGAGAGGGTACAGTGGAGTGGGGGGTGAGGATGATGAGGTGGGACAAAGGAACAGGAAGAAGGGGTGGATGGATGGATTGGGGGGGGGTGCAGAGAGAAGGATGGAGTGAGGTTGGGTGTGGGGCAATAAAATGTGGACGGACGAATGGATGGATGGAAGGATGGAGTAAGGGGTGGGTACAATGAGGAGGAGATTAGGGGTAGATGGAATAGAGGAATGGAGGATGGATTGTGGTGATGACAGAGGAGAGAGAACAGGGATGAGCACGTTAGGCCAAAGCAAAACCACATGCATTACATGGCATCGTATGAAACCCAGTAGCACAAAGCAAAAAGTAATCGACAGTCACGTGAAAGCCCACACACTGTACCTGCAGCATGTCTCAACTCATTCAAATGACAGACTTTTATAGTGGGAGAGACTAATGGCACACGGTGGAACTTTACATCTGTGGTTTCTTAACAAAAACGTTAATGCTGCAAAACAACAGCACTTTCTATTAATTGATTGATTGATATCTTTAATTGATTGCATTTAAAGGGTCCACCATCAATGTGTTGGTATGTGCACACGGTATCCAGTATGTATGTCTGTGTTTGTAATAGATAGAAGTTGCGTGTTTCTGTATCACTAAAGGTAGCTCTCCACCAAACAGGCTACAACAGATTACTACAGAATGGCAGTCCGTTGGAAGGTGTGAAAGAAAGTAGCTGAATGCACCTGGGAGCTTTCTACGCTTTCTAACACTTACCACCGCTAACGTCGGTGCGATGGAGAGCTACCTTTAGGGCATTGGTTCTCAAAGTGGGGTCCGGGGACCCCCAGGGGTACTTGAGGGGGTTCCAGGGGGTCCCCAGCTAAATGATGGATAGGAACCAAATGGACCCTTATGGGTCTGTAACTCTGAGAGAGTGTACAAATGGAACCAAATGGACCCTAACGGGTCCATTTGGTTCCATTTGTACACTCTCAGAGTTAAGTTAACATTGATTTTACAACATGAATTGGGGTCCCAGAGATAGAAATGCCATTAAATGGGGGGTCCGTAGCCCTAATGCATGTCAAACTGGGGATCCTTAAAATGTATCTTTTCAAATGGGGGTCCGCGGGCTAATAGGTGTCCATTTGGGGGTCCTTGACATGAAAAAGTTTGAGAACCACTGCTTTAGGGAGTGTGTTGAAATGATTTGCATACTGTAAGTGTGAGCGTGTGTGTGTGTGTGTGTGTGTGTGTGTGTGTGTGTGTGTGTGTGTGTGTGTGAGTTATGTGTGTTTACCTTGACCCCCTCGTTGTAGCTGTCCACAGGGCTAATATTGGTCAGGTGAGCGGGGGACCCTGGGCGGGGGGGGCTTCTTAGGTGGGGCCACATGTTCTAGAATGAATTAGAACAATCATCATCTTTATTTGTATTGCAACTTCCATACATACAGTAGAAAATAGCTGAAGGTACTTAGAACATAGCCTAACTATATAGAAAAAGTACAATTCTTATACTAAAAGCTTCTGCGTACATAAGATTCTGCGATAAAACATAAAAAGGTAAAAAAAAAAAAATGTATACAGTCTATACAGTACAGTTCAGTATATCAAACCTTTGGGTAAAGAGAGCAAAGTGTTTCACCTACTACTAAGGCTACATTCAGGCCATTGAAACATTTGAATGTCAAACACAGACAAGCGTATTAGTGATATGTACAGTATACTAAGTATGAGGCATGCCACATGTTGTGTAGTGGTCTCACCTCGTTTCCCCACAGGTTGGTAAATGTGTTGGCTTCCACCCTGTTGACACACACACACACACACACACACACACACACACACACACACACACACACACACACACACACACACACACACACACACACACACACACACACACAGAATATGGAGCTTTAACTTTTCAACAACAACAAAAAAAACATTTTGTTTTAACCAAAGGAAATATAATTAAACCGATTTGACCCCACAGTGTAAATTCAGTTTTCAGCTTCACCCAGCTTATTACTGCCCTGGTGGTCCAAGGGGGAGGGCAGTGCTCAGGGACACCTCGACAAATTGCCGGGGGATCACCGCGACAGGGGGACCTGGGATCTTTTGTTTCCCAGGCGGCATCTCCACCCATTCACTATGGCTGCCCTAAAATATATATCTCTTCCGGTTCCGGTTCATCGTCCCATAGCTTCGTATGATTGGCTCGACTGCAATCAATCAAATGAACCAATGAAATCAGCCAAAGAAATGATGGGAAAACTAGATAAAGTGCTCCTCGGAGCACAGGTCAGGTACATAATTGTGGCCTCCTGGTGGCCCTATAATAGGCCAATGTGAAAAGGGTGCCATTTATTCTTAGGCCTTTCACTGCAATAATGCATTGTGACTCACTACACTACTGTATGTAGAAACACACAACAATTCGATGGCAATCCAGCCACAAGTTTCAAAGTTGAATGGACCAAACCGGTTACAGAGGTATGGACATATCAGTCACGTTTTAAGTATTAATACATTCCCCCAGCCATAAATGTAATGTATGTAAATAGTGGTACTCACTATCTTATCTTATCTATCTCTGATATGTTCATAGAAGTCCATGCCCTTTGCCAGATCCCTCATCATCTTCCCCATCTTCTTGGGGGCTTGAATTTTCTGCTGGTAAGTAAACTTCTCAAATTCCTGGTGTGCTCTCCCAGGAATGTACCTGAAGAGATGGTGCTCCTTAAAATGGACTACAAACTCAGCAATGTCAGCTCTTATTGCTCTCTTGAAGGAGGAGGATGATGACAGAGACGTTGTGAGGGTACGGCCAGTTCCTGGGCTTGTGAGAAGCCGATCCACATCATTTACACGTGCTCCTGCCATTTTAGAACAGCACTCCACATCTTCACTGGTATAGTTGCCTCTCGGCAAGGAGTCTACAAATAACAGAACAGCGTATAAAAGAGGTTGTCAAGGAAGTGTCTGAACCTCCATAGGCCCTTGATCTGGTGTTCACATTAAGGCCCCAGTGAAATGAATTCTACTCCATTCTATTTCACTGACTAGCAAAAAGCTTGCATATCACTGACTATTGTGACCACATGTTCCCCCTTTCCACTATATTCCATTGTTTACGCTTCATCTTCACTCTAGACAGTTATGGAATTCTGTTCTACATGTTATTAACAATCCTCTCAGATGGGAGAGCCTCCCAATGACTTATTAGTAAATAAGGGTCTGTGTCATAAGGCATATCCTTCGGGACATGAAGAGTATGAGAACTATGTCAAAGTTGTCACTCAATAACATTACATAACAGTTAAATAATTTAGAAAATGTTCATGGGACAGACCTTTGAATTCATCATTCATGAATTCATTGACTAAATCCAAGCCAATGTTGCCTCCAGGCGTTCCTTGAAGATTTGCCACACGGTTCCACTTCAGGTCTTGTCTTGCGCGCTCTGGGTAGAATCCTTCAATCCCTATTCAAACAAGTTGGACTTGATATCATGCCATTGGTATTACAGTGACAGAATGCCCATAGTAACACATTACATTTTCTAATTCCTACCGGTTAGCATTCGATGGCAGATGGCGAAATCCTTGATGTGTTTCCTAGCCCAGAACAGCACCATGTCCATTTTACAGAAGTCTGTCATGGCTTCTCCATCACCCTCTCTGACAGCATCTCTTCTTGCCATGTTATAAAGCCCCTCCCACACAAGAGCCTTCGTGTAGTTGAGCATATGGTCATCTGCATCGGAAGCCATGGTGCATGCCTCTGAGCAGTACCATGCAGCTGTAATAGGAAAATAACAATTATTGAATGTTTTTTTGTGTCGTATTTGAACCATGGTCAGCTGCAGGTGAGGTACTATAGCTTTATTTATATATGCACTCTTCTTACTTAGTGAGAGTATGTTAGTGTTCACTGGTTTCAAGTCACTTAAGTCAATCTTAAATCTTAATCCAAAATATACTGTAAAGGTCATAAAACCTGCAAGTCCGAAGTCACATTTATGGTCAAATAAAGTCCAATCACAAGTAACCAGTTAATGTGACTCTAGTCGTACTGCTGGACTCAAAAACAAGATACAAGACCACTGGTTAGTAAGGTAATACATGATGTTGATGTGTTCATGAGTGAATTCTTACATTGCTCAACACTGGATTGTTCTGACAGACTCAGACAGTCCTTGTGGTACCACTCATGTCTTTTGCACTGGTCCATGAGTGCACACTGTACCATCTGTCCCTCTCGCTGCTCTTTACAGTAACAGTGTATGTAGGTGCCAGCTGCTTGGCATTCTGGGCTACAGAAACAATCCTCAATCAGATTGGATGTTGTCTCCATCTCGGCACGATTGGGTGTCGTCTCCATTTCGAATTCGGTACATTCTTCATGGTACCAGACACCTCCACAAAGGTTGCTGCAACACTGCAGTAACGTTTCACCTGGTGTTTCTATAATGAAGTAGAAAATGCAATCAACTATTTTACACATTATGACATATAAGGCCAGGCAAGTTTTAGCACGTTATATTCATAAGGACAATTCAAGTTGTAAAAGTTAAAAGTCATTAGGAAGTTTGTATGGACTACGTGTCATAACTAGTAAACACTGACGCATGGGAACAGTTAATAGGCCGGTCCCAGATGACCTGAGACTTTTTGAGGGTTCAAAAGGTAGAAGCAAGATCAGAGATGTGTTTATGCCCTAATCCACTGAGTGATGCAAAGACTCTTATGTGCCTACCGTATCCACAATGACAGGAAGGGGATATGCTCCCCCTTCTCCCGGTCCCCACATCATTTGCAGCAGCAGCAGCAGCATTTATGTCTTCTTGAGTCGGTGGCATCCACACCAAGTCCACCAATCTCCGTGCGAGTCCACTTAGCCACTCCATTTGGGCCTCAGCGTCTGCGGGGAAGTCTGAAGGCTTCTGATCAACATTGTCAAGGTTGCACTCCGTAGCAGCGTATAAAGTGACGTAAGCTGAAGTCACAAACTTTGTGGGGGAAAATGTATATTTGTTTTTGGTTAGGTGATGTATGTTGCGGAAAACTCATGGAAACATATCAATCTGAGGAAGATAAAAGCAATGCACAGTTCCTGGACATTACCGTGATGAAATCCAAATCCCAGACATGCTGAAACTTTTCTTTGACATTTTCAAGAAGTTTCAAGTGACCACCAAATGAAAACCAAGTTTTGATATGGCGCAGAGATCCTCGAGCGGTGAAATCCTCACCGAACAGCAGTTTCATCATGTCCTGTGATTCAAGAGATAATCAATATAATTGTCAAATCTAGCAGGGGAGTGTTATTAGACAACTTAGGTAGTAATAAGTAGATGGTCCTTCACACATTTTTCATACATGCATTCATACTACTTAAACATGTCTGTCGGTTTGGAATGCGTTCATTAATTAACTGAATGCTCCAGAGTGCTCTCCTTTCATTCGCCAGTTAGAGCACTGTACTCCAAGAGCACCCAGAATGCAGACCAGACTCTCTGGTTCCCAAACCTATCCATGCCAAGTAGCCACAAATAGTCATAACCTATGGCTAAAGCACCCATATTGTGACTTGGCTATTTATTTTTTAAGGATAGAAGAGAGAAAATTCTTAGAAACATTTTGGATGTTTTTCACAATAATGACATGCTCAAAATAGGAAGCATTCCAACATTCAAATGCCACAGGTACATTATTAATATGCTGAACTAGACAACCCATAAATTGTTTGTATAATTGTAAAATATTTGTAGCATAAGTTGGGTTTGTTTCTGTTTGCCATCTTGACAATATTGCTAATGCAATTGTTGTTCGTAAATTACAAAATAATTGCCTCGCCACGCTCTGATTCCAGAGCAGCGCGTCAGAGTGGACTTACAAAAACATATCTTAGTTGGTTACCTGGCAATACACTGATTCCTTGTGAAATTCTGGTGGGGCTTCCACAAGCCCTTCAAATCTGAATGCAGGTGATGATTCAGTCATCCTGCATTGACGGCTGGGCCACATCCTGTCGATACTTAGGCCATCTGCGCAGCACAATACTTTGTAGGGTTCCCCATCCACTGTTGGAACATAGTCAATAAGGCCATCCATTATGTCGATAACTGCTTCTATTGTGCTTGGGTTCCAGGGTCCTTGGGTTCCAGGGACTGCACCAAGATTGACCTGTAAAAACAAACAGGGACATTAGGAAAGCATAGTTCTTTTTGGGGTAATTTCACTATCTTTAGGCCCGCTAGCGGGCTCTAAGGGCAGCCGTGTCAGTGTGGTCCATAAGTGGGTCCATTAGTAGTTGGTGGATAAATCCTACTGATTTTGGTAACACTCAAGGACTTTCTTCTAGCACAACACTAGAGACAAAAATGTACACTTGCACACAAGACATTTACAAATCTAACAGGCAGATAGCCATGATAACTGTTTAGCATATTCATGCTCCCATGAATATGCTGACAACGTGTAGTTGTAAGCCAGACGATTATTAGACTAGACACACACACACAGAGAGACAGACATTATACAGACATCTATAGGTCTTTCTGACTCTGGATAAGTAGGTAAATATCTAATTCACTCCAGAACTGAACTGTCCCTTGAGCTTGAGGCTCATTGCTGTATTTACAGAGAAGTAACAGTAGTTGTACAGTTGTACATGCTGACTTACAACAGTGCTCTTCTCGGTCATCTGCTGGGAGTATTCATGGGGAATGTGCCTCACGACCTTGCTTCTCAATCCTTCGAGGGCTGTGAGGTTGTCAACGATTATGCGCATCACAATTATCTGCATGCGCTGCCGCAGTGACTCGTATGTCTAATGTACACGAAAACAACAGATTATAATGACTTTTGTGCCATCATGCAGGTGGTCATGTGTGCGTTTCTTTACAGCATGTGTACCTGTCTGGACGGGAGGATGCTGGCTGGTGACACCTCAACTGCCTTTTTTGGAGGCCCCTGTAGGTGGCTGAAATGTATCCGGTTCCGATGGGCAAAGCGAAACGTCCAAATCGGGGACTTGTTTCCATGTCCCACACGTTCATCCTTGGCCTGGGATGCTATCTGTTATGAGAAGACATGAGATTTGATTGCAAGGAAAGAATGTATTCAACAAATTATAATAAAGCAATATATATAAGATATATTATAATACCTGAAGATGTTCCCAACTGAGAGAATAAGCTGGAGCTGATGGTTCTTTCTAAAACAGGTGTTGAGAACAAGTGTGAATTTTTACTCTACTCTTAACTATTCTTCTGTCATTCGCTAATACCATGTCTTTGCCTTACTAACAATGTTTTTTTTATTAAAATAACTATTCATCTTGAATGAAAGAAACAAACAAGTGATGATACATATTACATATGTAGATACTATATGATTTTATAATATGGTTATATGATGACAAAGAAAATAAAGCGATAATGAAACAAAGAATATATCATTCATCTAATAGTATATACATACACACCTCAACCTCCATTTTCCACAGCTTAAGCTGTTTATCGTGGTCAACCTGGAGTCTGTCTATATTTCCTCTTGCCACCACTCTGGACTGGGAGATACCGAGGCTATTCATGGTGGTGAACATCTTGAGAGGACAACCTTGCCTCCACATCTCAACACCAATCACAGATTGGACAAAATTGACTTTGTTGGAACAGGTGAATAGAGCTACAGACATGACTATTCCAATCCTCTTCTCCACCAGCTGTTGAGCTTCCGCTTCAGTCATTCTCCTACACTCCAACAAAAAAATATATATTTTAGCTTTAAGTTCCTTTTATAAAGTATTGACAGGTGAAGTCTTTCTCCCACATTAAACATGTCTTGTTCTCTTTACACGGTATTGATGGGTGGCTTACTGTCTAAGAGTAACAGGTGCCTTGTCCTCAACTAATGCATTTGTCTTCTCCCAACAAAATGAGGACAGGTTTTCAGGAGTGAGTGACGTCCGGTAAGGTCCCTCCTTGTCTCTGAGCAAGTTATTACGCTGGAAAACAATATTTATATCAACCATCTTTAATATTTATACAGCTTTGTTTTAATATGACAACATTATAAAGTAATTATTTTGGGGGCCTGTTCACCTGTCTACTATTATTGTACTTGATTTTATTTCAAATATTCTCCATGATAGTTAGGCCTGTGAATGTTTAACTTGGCACTGATAATATGTAGATATATATTTGATTATCATAATGATATACAGTAGCCCAAATGCTGTCTTTTCCTGGAATTAAAGGCATCACAGTAAAGTGATAGACATTTATTAGACACTTAGACACTTATTAAACTGTTGCTGAGTGAAATGAACAAACAATCTACTTGGTCAACCAGTTTTAAAACATTTCTTGTGTGTAACATTTTCTGAAAGCAAAGCACCAATAGTCATACCTAAAATATGGTCACATTATAGATATCTAAGTGTTCAGTCAAAATATACATTTGATTTAGTCAGTATTGCCCAGCTCTGGGTTAACTTACCTCTTTGTGAATGACTTCTTGACACACTTTGATGAAAGCAGTTTTGCCGGCTTTCACTTCCAGCAGTTGTCTTAATGCGGTAGCATACCTCTGACGTCTTAAACTCTGATGCACTTTGGACAGGGGTCCAGTGCCTAATCGACGGCCATCCTTCTTGACCATCCTGGTTGATGGAGGTTGTACAGCAGATGTGGATGGAGAACCTGAGTGGTGTTGCAGAAGTAATGGACTTGTTTAGCATACTTATTATGTGGTCATCAATGTCATGTGCATGGACTGGTTAACTCCATGTGCTTGTCACAATTACTTTGGTTTATTTGCTACCAACTGCTTACTGCTACTCAGGACTGCATAGTAGTTAGGATACTTAGAAAGCTTATAAGTCAAACACAGCACATACATTGAGTGCTATTATTGTAATCTGCATTTCCATGCAATCAATAATAATAATGATAATAATAACAATGAGGATGATGATGATGATGATTATTATTATTATTACACTTATTATTATTATTATTATAACCTGGGTTTCTGGGTGCAGAGTCATGATGTTCCAACGGATCATCCATCCTGGTGTTTTTCAGTTCTGACGAAGCTGCTGTTTCAGGGCTAATTCTGAACCAGAAGCTTGAAAGATGAGGAGAAAGTATTCTCGCAGTCTTTGGAGTTGTGAGCGACAACAAGAAGCTTTTCTCTTGTAGCCTTTGTGCTTGAATTCTGTCTATTTCTACTTTCCAGACAGTGTCTGCAGAGTAGAGGCTCCTCCACACTCCTGAATGTTGTTTACAGCTACGCGTGTTGTTATGGTTCTCATGGTACATGCTTATTTTTAACTCTATGGGTACATGGGGTCTTGTTTCATCATGGGTCGCTTCTACATGACGTCACGTAACAACAACAACACACTGCACGTGGTTGTATTGTTCAGAGTTTTTTTTATGCGTAATTATTTAATAATTATATTATAATTGATAATAATATTATCAATGGAAGAGTAAAGAGTATTTTAGTAACTCAAGTGTTTTACTTGAGTAAAAGTATCAATATTATTATTATATTCTATATCAATATGTAGAAATACTCTGTTACAACTGAAAGGACAGTATTCAAAATGTACTTGAGTAAAAGTGCAAAAGTATTGGCATCAAAGTACTCAATATACAGAATTGTATTTTCACACGTTTTCAAATCAGATCTGCAAGCTCAAGGCGAAAGTAAGTACATTTACTCAAGTACTGCAGTACTCAGTACTTTTACTTCTACTCCACTATATCTCAGAGAGAAATATTGTAGTTTTACTCCACTACAATTATTTGAACACTTTAGTTACTAGTTACTTTGTAGATTTTGGTTATTATTACAAAACATATATTAACCACTTCAGGCCTATTTAAACTCTAGCTATTTGAAAATAGCAGATCTACAAGCTCACAATGCGTGGCATCGCAAAAAGATTTTAATAATTGTTATACATAATTATGATACCTTGTAAAACCGGACATTCTGCATAATGAGTACTTTTACTTTTGGTACTTCAAGTATATTTTGATATGTGTCACTTAATTAAAACCAAGCACTTTTGCACACCTACGAAAATTAAAACAAAATAATAATAATTATTATTACAGCATTATTATTACAACATTACGTGACGACAGTGGTGGAAAAAGTATTTTTTTTACTTAAGTAAAAGTATCAATACTGCAATGTAGAAGTAAAGTACAAAAGTATTGGTATAAAAATATACTTAAAGTACCAAAATTAAAAGTACTCATTATGAAGAATATCCCATTTCCCAAGTTTTTTTAATGTATAAATTATAGCCATGCATGGCAACAATGTGTCGCCATGCGTGAGCTATAATAATAGTATATATAAAAATATTTTTTTCTCTGAAATGTAGTGGAGTAGAAGTAAAAGTACTGAAAACTGGAAGTACTCCAGTAAAGTAAAAAATACCTAAAAATAAAGTAAGTACAGTACTTAATTACTTTACACCACTGCATGCTGTTTTAGTTCAATGGTTAATATTTTCTCCTCTAAACTTAAGTGTCACTTAATTAAAACAAAAATAATAATTCAAAAATAAACAAAACCGAATCGCGACCCAGTGGACCAATCAACGCTCAGGGCCAGCGACCACCTGACCAACCAACGGACAGAACCGCCACGGCTCGTGAAAGACGCTGCAGGTATAAAAGGTTCTGCAGCGAGCTGGACCGTCAGAATACTTTGAGACTGTCCCAGATTCAGACGTATTCCGTACCTGCTTTACAGCGATTTAACCTGCTTAACAGCATCATCATTACCACTAACGGAATCTAAACAGAGGATCCATCGTCAACTACCACTGTTTTGCTTGTATCTTGTGCTAATTAATATTTGTTGCTTTTCCAGCGTTTCTTCCAGAAGTTGTAGTCTATTTGTTTCAAATAGGCTACAACTGTCAACTAACCGGTGAGTTTTGATTGATTTCCTTGGGGTTTGGTGGGAACTGTCACTTTTAATGCTATTTAAGCTGTTTAAAAGGCCTATTTTTGATATGTTTGATTTTAGCGTCGAGTTATGTCTAAAGTTTATACGCTAAGTCAGTGTGGATAACATCTCTTCCGTTACCGGCGTTGCTGTCATCAGCTGTTATCATAAAGAAGCTAGCTTCTTTACCGTTCTTTATCGTGTTTTATCGTTAATAGATGTGTAACGTGTGTTATGTAACTTATGTTAGGTTTGTTGTTGATCTTCAAATTGTTCTTAACGAGGATTAAAGGGGTAAATGGCATTTTAACAGGCTACTGGTTCTACTGGGTTTAATGAGCTACATTATAACGTCTCTCGTTGTGTCTCGTGTACGTTTTGAATCAGACAACGGCCGCTGTCGTGTAAAAAGAACAGATCTACAAGCTATACCAACCTGTTGCATCGTGGGGCGTTGTTAGCTTGTAGATCTGTTCTTTTTTGGCAAACGATAACGTCTCTTCCGTTGCTGTTGCTGTCAGTTAGGTATTAAAGATGAACTAGCTAGCTAGTTTCTCGTTAAGAGATGTGTAACGTCTGTTATGTTAGCTGGTTGTTGATTTTCAAATCGTTCTGAACAGGATTAAAGGGGTAAATGTCATTTTAATAGGCTATTGGTTGTACTGGGTTTCAAATAGTTGCATTATAACGTCTTTTACGTTTGAATCAAACTGTTGTTTCTCGTTCAAATCAGAACAGATCTACAAGCTTAGCTTTTAGGCTGTAGCATCAATTTGTGGGGCGTTGTCAGCTTGTAGATCTGTTCTTTTTTTGCCAACCAATACCGTCGTACTGTGTGGTACAAAGCAGCCAGGCCAGGCCTGCATGGGAGCGGAGCCGTTAGGCTCATTTTACACAATATTTAATTTAGTGGAAGAGAAGACGTAGGCCCACTCAGATGATTTTATTTAGGGTACTTAAGTAAAAGTAGTAATACCACAATGTAGAAAATAGTCTGTTGCATGTAAAAGTCCTTGAAGTAGCCTACCAAAGTAACAGTACTCATTATTATGAATGGATTTGGCCCACATTTTTTTTAAATATGTCCCAATATTTCAAAAATAGCAGATCTTCAAGCTCACAATTTATCACTTGCATGCATTGCAAGCTTGTAGATTGGTATTTTCAAATGGATGCAGTGACAAATGGGGCTTAATTGGTTAATAAGTATCTATATTTCAAAAATAGCAGATATACAAGCTCACAATGTGTGGCATTGATGCATTGTGAGCTTGAAGATTGGCTGTTTTTGAATAGTAACAAATGGGGCTGAATTGGTTAATGTTTTGTAATAATCAAATTAAATCTACACTGTAACGAA